>NW_027332239.1:6000000-6557389 GCF_041222505.1 Epargyreus clarus | reverse complement strand
AAAAATGTGTACGCCTCGGAATAAAAACAAGAAGAAAAGAACTGAAGATTCAAGTTGGAGTTTTATTTGAAAACCCATAATCTACAAACATCATAGAAAAAGGACCTTAGTTTCGGCTAAGGAGGTAACCGGGGATACATATCTCTTGACAACCTTAATCCTCAAAAGTATCAATACATCTTAAGTAGACACCAAGTAGGCCTTCGAACATATGTGTATAGGCATCGATAAACTCTCACTCTTAATTATATTTCACGCTTGTTTGCGTTCACGTATTGACAAAAATAATCTAAATGACCACTTAAATGTCTGCGTCACCAAATCGAGTCATCAAGAACGAAATTATAAAACTCAACTACAAAAACAGTCAGGTCAAGTCGGAAGTTAAAAGTACAAATACCATGAGATACATAATGTACGCTTAGTAGAACATTTTACGGTTATTACGAATGAAACAACAGCTAATTTTGCAACCGTTCGGTAACAGTACAGAGCAATTGGCTTGTCGGTCAACATCGGTGTACAATTAGGTCTCAATCAGAACCATCTGGGCCTTAGGTAAATAAGACTATTAAATTACAGTAGATCGGTTAATAGCATTCATTATTATTGGATACATAAAGGTTGCGTTGAGTCATTATTAATTACTTAATAAATATTAGTAATTGCTTGTATAAGCTTTTGTTTAGTATGTAATTAGAAAGCTCTTAAAGCTAAAATGCGACCGATAAAGGCAATAGTAATCTTATATATAAAATTCTCGTGTCACAATGTTAGTTACCGTACTCCTCCGAAACGGCTTCACCCATGTTCACCAAATTTTATAAGCATGTTCAGTAGGTCTGAGAATCGGCTACTATCTATTTTTCATACCCCTAAGTGATAAGAGTTATTCACCCTTTTTTTATTTATATGGCAACACTACGTTTCCCGGGTCAGCTAGTAATATATAAATAATACTTAAACGTAATTAAAAGTAAAAAATAAATAAAAGATAGTGGTGCCGAAGTTTTAAATGTTAAAAGTCACAGTCACTCCCAATAGACGTAAAACTTTGTATTGAATTACTATGAAAACGAATAAAGTAAATAACCGTCAACATTAACCTGTATGGAGAAAAATATACTTTTATTTTTCAACATCGTTAAAAAGTTTAGAAAACACCACAAACAGCCACTCCAATACAATCATTACAGATATCTTCAACTCAATTACAAATATCTCGTACAGTTACAACAGAAGAAGTACTCAAGAATCAAATATGTACTATGTAAGTGCGTGAGAAAGTTCAAATCCGAGCCGGAAATCAAGTTTAATTCTCGTCTGATTGTCTGTATAAATACGCGGGTTAATTCGAGTGTTGCCCGCATCGCAATCCACCGTTTAAACAAGCACGAAGCAAGAATTAAGTGTAATTAGACGGGTGGTGTACGGGAATCCGGGGAAAAAGTGCGGAATGTACGCAACGCGAGCGACGTGTTGCGAGGAATACCGGCGGCCGAGTTATGACAATGTGTATGATTAAACCGTGCGTTAAGATTAAATTATCAACGTTTTGCGAAATATCTTAAATGTTTTTACTTAAATACGTTTTTTGTTTTTTTTCTTTTATTGCGTGCGTGTCTTATATAGATTTGGGGGATAACAAGAATTGTTAAAGATACAAGGTAATAAAGTTGATACGTAGAAGAGCCGCGTTGCGCAACAGTAACTTACTGGTCTTATACGCAGAGCCCCAACTTCGATCCCCAGCCGTACAGATATCTGAAAGATAAAGTTAAATTTGTGATTTGGGTCTTGGTGCTAAGAATATTTCTATAGAACATGTTTATGAGTATATGACATTAATTATAATGCTTTAAGATATTACATATTATATTTTTTCCTAATAAGTTGGTACGTTAGGTACATAAGGAATTAAATGTTCCAATTATTAATTAAATGTTCTTTTTCTTTTTTTCAGGTAAGTGTCGAAGTATCTCGCAGATTTCCCAGTTTTTGTAAGTAATAGTTTTATATTCCCAAGTATAAGAATGGTACCTTCTATTTATGTACAATCATCTGTTATGCAAATTTTACACAATGTAGAATATTCGTAAGTAGGTAAAACTAGAACCTACAATATTATATTATTTCCCTGAAAATTCCTTAATAATAAACACGCAGTTCGTTATATTAAACATTACGCATATTAGTGTTAATTTAAGTATAAATCTGTTATTCTGGAGTTATATAGTTAGGAGTTACCATTTTTGGCGCAACTTAAAAGTGACCGTACGTAACATTTGCACCACACATTAACCTTTAATAAATTTAAGCGATTAAAATCTACGCAGTTATATGGACTCCTGTGCTGGTAATTCTCATCACGTTTGCAATACTTTGCAACAAAGTCACCTTCATGTAATTAATCTAATTACATACGACGAGGTAATCTTGTAAGCATGCAAAACTGCGGAGTCGCTTTGGTAATTAGTTTATAACAATCTTGTGAAAATTGGAGGTAAAGGTCGAAGGAAAAATATTAATACAAAATATTATAATTACCTATATATACTCGACTTTTTGTCTTCGTCAGAACATTGAACAATGCTTTTCTGTGCAATTAAGTGCCAAAAGATTCGATCGAATAAATTGTTATCAGTATTGTGTCCGAATAATGTTTGTAATATTAGGAATCATTAATTAAAATTATTAATTAAAATAGTAAGAAAGACAGTACTACAGACAACATTATTGCAGAAGTTCAATCAACGCAACCATTAGGTGCCAAATACCGAGCATTATCCTGATTGTCAAAATATGTATTTAATCAACAGTAATAATATTAATAAACTGACTTATCAATTCAACATTTTTTGTTCTGATAATCGATTATTAACTAATGAGTATGGGATAAAAGAGTAAGAGGGACAGACGTGCTGGCAACATTATTGCAGAGGCTCAATCAACGCAGCCATTAGGTGCCAAACACCGCGCATTGTCCTGATTGTCTAAATATTCATTTATTAAACAGTAGGTATTTATTTCTAGTAATAGATTGTTAACTAATGAGTACGGGGTAAAAGAGTAAGAGGGACAGACGTGCTGGCAACATTATTGCAGAGGCTCAATCAACGCAGCCATTTAGGTGCCAAATACCGCGCATTGTCCTTCTTGACAAAATATTCATTTATTAAACACTATGTATTCCTAATAACCGATTGTTAACTAATGAGTACGGGGTAAAAGAGTAAGAGGGACAGACGTGCTGGCAACATTATTGCAGAGGCTCAATCAACGCAGCCATTAGGTGCCAAACACCGCGCATTGTTCCGCGCAGCGCAGCGTGAGTTAGTGCCCATAACGGGGATAACTGTTAATTATATAGCGCATATTCGCACTGCTGCCAGTACTTTGTCTGCTGTTATTTATGGGGCACGGTCGCGAATGACACTTAAGGTTTGCGTATCGATCGGTTTTTGAAAGGTGCGTTTTCAGAAAAATATTTTTTAGTAAATAATATATTTTTTATTCGAAATATTTCTTAATTAGGTGTCGCAATAAAGCTCTTTTGAATTATCAGATAAGCGTTATTTTATAAAAAAAATACATGATCAATTTCGACCATGTTTCCGTTTTGTCGAGTCATTTTGGTAGTCTTGAAAATGTTTACAACTTTTTCAAAATAAAGTTTAATTTTTTTTTAATAAATCACCTATAGAAGTAAACTAACTGAAATGTGTACATAATACAGATGGTAGATCCGTATTTAATAGTTTATCCAATTTAAGATAATTTAAAACTACCTAACTATGTATTAATACGAAGTTATATGACGACATCGATTTTTCTTATACTTGCGTCTTGTTAGAAAAAATCGTGAGAGCACATCCCTAACGTAACCGCATTTTAAGACAGCCGAAGAATTGTCATTATTTGGGATATAATTTCGAAAGGGCGCGCGTCAGACGATGAAAAACCACACGAGACTTTTACGGCGACAGCCAGGATGCTTTATGGGCCTGCTGGCTCTCGGAAGATCGTTCGATTTACATTAAAACTGCAATTAGCCCGACACTCTCCTCCATTAAATGCTACTTAACTCGAATGTAAATTGAAATAAAGTAAAAACTTAAAATTTTAACAGATATTTCCATTTCCAGTGAATCGTTTCCACTCTCTTCACATTAATCTTCGATAGACCTACATTTCTAATTCTTATTCCATTGGCATATCGTATACATAAACATTTTGCATACATCTCCTCGCTTTCAATATCAATCGGGCCTCGAAATAAAAACGTCTCGATTGTATATCAGCGTGGAGTCGGGGCGACCTATCACGATTAATTTGAATAACATCAATTAAGTAGGCCTCTGGAGTGGACATAAAACAAACTGGTCGCTCCGTACAACAATGGGCCGAGCGGACGCGGCCGCATAAAAACTTACGACATAAAATATTAATAGAAATGCACGTGCGTTCATTGTCAATAAATTACCAAAGTGACAGAGCAATAAAAAAGTATATTTCTTGCGGAGTGAATGGGAGGCTACGAGGAGGCTTCGATGTGAGGTAGCCAATAAAAGTGGCTGGCGGTCGGTCGTAAACTTCCGCCGTAGACTGCGTGGCGAGACGCGATGCAAGGCCGCACATCCTCCCGACTAAAATACGCTATGTAACACTAGAGCACCGCACGTCGCCCGACCCTACGCGAAAACACTTCCAACTATTACATTACAATACATATAGCATTGACGATTCAATTCAGAACGGACTAGATTCAGATTACAATTCCATTTACGCTTACGACGTGTGACGCGAGATTTGTAATGCCAAAGTTTACTAGAAGCGTCCGCGTATCCACAACGCCGTTTAATTCGCTCCCTACCGTAATACAATAAGAGGCATGAATGTTGCATGAGTCACGTGTCCGAGAGGTTTTTTCCAGAGCCAAGTGCAACAAAAGGTCAGGGGACTTAAATTAAATTAGACTGTATAAATAATTTGTAGACGATCCCGACATGGACGGACGGCTTGACGGACCATCTGATATGATCGGTGACCCGCTGGTCCAACCTCACCTCCTAATCTCCACGATTCCATCTCCTAATACCATCTTGTTTCGTTATCGAACAAAAAACATGTAATGCTTTTAATTAGATTAAATTGATTTATACTATATCGATCGGTCGTGGCGATATCGGATGTTGAAGTAATTAATCTCCGCGAATAACGAGCGTAACTAACGTTCGATGGTGTATTGTTTCTATAAAAAATCGTAGGGATGATGAGATTTGAATTCTCATTTATCTTGTTTATTATCTTATGATCTAAATGAGCTCGATTCGTTCAAGTGTAGAGAAGTCAAATTGAAATTACGAATCGTATTTAGTACCGATTCCGCTCGGTTTTACCCGCGTTCAATTCGCTGCATAGTTATTTAAATTTATATACAGGAACTGTATATTTTCAGGCCTACAAGTAGCTTCGTATGTATAAAACATATGACGGACTATTGAACTTAAGGGCCGCTACACATGATAAAAAATCATATCGTACGCTACGATGAAAATATCTAATAATAAATACGTTAAGACTATGAACATACGATTAACATACTCTTTTATATTTACAATACAATCGCTTTACTAGACTTTAATACACTTTAATAGACGATGCACATCTTAAACTTTAAGTCTAGACACATACAATTTTACACATACACATTAAATACTTATATGACGTAGATAGTCACGTATTAAGGGTGATTTTTGAAGTTATTTCCATACGGGCAAAATAGGAGATAGACAAACATACATATGTTAATACTGACATTTCAGTAACTTTGTAAATAACAGCAAATAAATAAATAGATTACAGGTTACACGTTATTGACTTCAAAACATTCTAAGTATTTCCTCCACGTAGCTTTCGCACAAACGATTCGCAAGTTCAACAGGTTAGTAAAAAGTTAGCAAACAACGGAAATTACGAACTCCATGAAGTAATGTTCTACCGTAAAGCCTAGATGAGTTTGCTTTGTCGGTGCCGACAGCTGACACGGTTATTTCGCATTGTTTTTATGAAAATGACGCTTTCAACCTTCATAGCCCTACTAGAATTATCTATGTATGCAAATGCAAGAAAAAAGGAATACACAATAAAAGAATGCTGAGTAATGCTAAATTCTTCATGTAGGTGTTTGTTTGAAGTTTGTCGGAGATCAAACCCGGAGCCCTCTTTGTATGAAACCGGTATTTCCACCACTTCGCCGCGAGGTCAAATTTTTGTAAACTGATATATGATACAAATATTATTTTCGATGTGATTGTGAAAAAGTAAAAAAATATGCAAATAAATATCTATATACCTATAATTGAATTGATTGATTCCAAAATAGATATGAATAGAATATTTTCTAACAATTTTAACGGGACTTTCCAAAAAGAATATCACTGAGAATGACTTAGGGATTGATGATGACTTAGAGTACATATTACCTCTATACCATAAATAATTTCTACGTAAAATTAAAAATCTACGTAAAGTTAAATAAACTTAAAACTACAATTTGGATAAATACTTAAAAAAATACCACCCATCCTCTATTGGTTCTCATGTATTTGACGAAACAACGACACGTTGCAACCCTCGATCGTGATCCATAAAGCGCGAACTTAGCTAATGAAATATAAAAAATACAACCAAATATATGGTAACTACTAAGGAGTGACGTCACGAAACGTAACCTTATTGGGTAGTAGTAAGAGTGAGGATGAGTATGTCGAGTGTAAAATAAAGTGGTTAATTCATCTACCTGCGTTTGCAGTATTGTCTACCTAGCAGTGCAAACTGCACCCGGCGGACGGTAGGGCTGCCAATTATAAAGATTGAGTCAAATCAAAACGGTTATTGCTAAAGTATACGTAAATTAAGTTCGTGTTCATAAGTTTAAGATTTGCATAATATTACATAGGTATAGGTACCTATTGCAGACATTTTTTTTTTCTTTTTGAAGTTCCACTTTAATATTATTTTTATATTTCTAGTACCTATTTTTGAACTGTACAAGAAACTGTTAAACAAAATACTTTTTAGGAGAGTTTTAGATAATTTTACTTTATCCAATTTAAGATCGTAAAATTCTGAGACAGATTTACACATTGCAGAATGAAAATTACTGAGTCAAAATAATGTCTAACAAATTTTGATAATTTTTGGAATTGATTAAGACTGCTATAAATTTTTATGTTATAATCATGGATTATAAGATTTATCTGTAGAAAAACTTTCTGCAACATGTTTAAGAGTCTATTTAGTGCAAAAGATAAGCATTAATGTAACAAATTTGTATTTGAAATTAACAAATATCGTTCTAAAACGCACCCCTGTAAGTTCGTGTAACAAAAGATCTCATAATTATTATTTTTCATCTGCTACGTTTTTGTCACAGTTATCAATCAACGTAAGGGCCCGTGTTTTGTTTCTTTCTGTCCTACACTGTTTTGTATATAGCTATCTCTCTCTGCCGGCGTATAGTGTAATTATAGGAACACCTGGGCGCAAAAGAATGTCGCACAAAGAGACAAGTAATGACGATCCGAATCTAAGATCGGGATATTGTTACCGAGAAAGCCTTGCTTCATTAATTACGAAACATAATACTCTTTACAATTTTCTAAAATTATGTTCGTTGAATGCTGTCATATTATTTGATGAATCGTCGGAACTGTTCCAAACTTTACGGTACATTGCTTGTCGTGGTGGACTACTGTTTTGACTTCTAAGAAAGGTAACGAAAGCTTAGGGACAAAAGGTGTAAAATTATGATTTCGTGGCTACTGTTTCTTTAAGAAAGGTCCTTGAATTTGAAATATGAACTTGGGCTACATTGTCTTGCGTTAAAGTCAAGAGCTCCACTAAATTACCTGAAGCTTTAAAAAGCTCTTTTTGTTTTTAAAACGCTTCATTAATGTTACTATAAATTTTGAGAATAAAGTCAAATTCTGACGTAATGTTAACTGCTAACTTAAATAGATAAACCTTAATAGTCTTTCATGAATCAATATTAATAATTTGAATCGAGTTTTGTAATTATTATCAAAGGACAGGCGCTCACCGGAAGCTTACGATAACAGATTGCAATATTTGACTTATCGTTTATATGAAGAATCAATAATCTTGATTCGCATTAGATTAATAAGTCTTACTAATTGCCAAAGTACTTAAAATTCATAAAATCATATCGATACTTTAACAAAAATATTCTAACCAACGTCTAATACAGAACCGTGCGTTCATCCCATTACGTTCATAAAAGATAAACATAGTACCTATCTTTACCTTTACTAAGATTTACCAGTTCTTTAGAACCATAAGATGACGTGTAGCAGTTCGTGGCTTGTCGTTAATGAAGAAATATAGCGGGTTTGTGATAAGTCGCGCGATAGTAAGCCTCGGGCGCCTCGCCAATATTAATTATACTGAATGGACTAAAAACTGCTCTAAGGCAAGCCTTATCTGATAAACGCTGAGAGGAAATGAATGTACGCCATTTTTAATATTTGGACGCTTAAGGAATTTTGGTGGGAACGTTTAAGTAGCTGTGTTATTTTAAGTTTTTGTTGATGTGTATTTTTTAGGAATTTAAAGTAAAGTTACTTATATTATGATTTTGTTCAAGACATACTATTTAAAATGGGACTAATTTTAGTTGTTATGTATAAATTACAAACTTCAATAATTCGGGTTATTATAAGATATTTTTAAGCTACGTCTTTTTTGTTGTACAATGATTTAGAAAGTACACAATCCTTTCTTAATCATCATCGTCATTAACCCATTACTGTCCCACTGCTGGGCACGGGTCTCTTTTCATAATTAGAAGGATTGGCCATAGTCCAACGCGCTGGCCAAGTGCGTATCGGTAGACTTCACATACCTTTGAGTTTTTTTTTTATAAATCTCTCGATGTTTTCCTTCGCCGTTTAGCAAGTGATAATTAATTTCTAATACGCACATAACTTTGAAAAATCAGAGGTGCGTGCCTGGGAGTTGAACCTAGGACCCCATGATCGAGAGGCTGAGTTTCTTAACCACTAGGCTGTCACTGCACTAGGCTGTCACTGCTTATCCTTTCTTAATGAAAGTTAAATTCATAAAATGACAATATTAAATAATCAAAAAAATAATGTCAAAGAAACACTGTTTTTTGATGATGACAAGAGAAAGACTGAGAATCTGTCTGCACATCAGCAGACATCTTGTCTGCACTGTGGAAATCATTTTGCGATATTGTATAATAGGGAATGTCCGTACAAAAATATACTAAAACACTTTCCTCGGCAAAGTTATTATGAAAATTAACGGGAGAGGCACCTCGGCGCAAAAAACATATTTCCAAATATTACGTATCTTCTAAGACGATGGAATATCCAATCGCAAGAGCAAAGTGGCTTATAAGTATTAAATTGGGTGTAGGATATTCGTCTTTATTTGGACGCGTTAGAGCCTTTCCACAAGAGTGTGTGGGTGATGAAATTTCGGCGTATTAAATTGAAACTATATCGGCGGTCAGCAAATCCTGGCAATGTTTGTTTAGGGTGCGGCCACCCTAAAATATTTATTTTATCTTGGTTTGCCGAAGTCGCGTCAATACATAGTTTGTTTCCATTTTTACCCCGAGTTAAAAGATAGGATGGATATTCGTATAATTTATACGGACGCTTATTTGACGAGATGTTCGCACTAGTGATGGGCAAATGGAGCGTTCGATATTCGGTATTCAGAAAAAAATATTAATCAATTTACTTTTTAACTATACCTACTGTGTTCATAGATTAAGATGTTAAGCTTAAATAAGTGAGAAGAGATACCTACATTAAATGTACCTAATATAATTTATCTATCATATAAATTATTTAGGTACCTTTGTATTAATTTAGAGTTCCTTAGTAATATAACTAACGACCCAACTATCCCGTTGCATTATATTTATATTACTCATAAGTTTATATAAAATTGTATTAATTTTAACCGTGCAAATTGAAATATAAATACATACTATAATTTTAGTTCTTTGTAAATAAAAAATACGATATCCTTTGTTACATACATCTACTTGAAAATGTTTAAGTTTATTATAATTCCTACTCGATTAATTTTTAGCAACAGCCCACCACTAGTTCGCAAGTCCATCGGACCAGATACGTAATACCAACATCTCCGGCTTATCTAAACCAAATACCTTCGCAGAATTAACTCTAGGTGTCTATTGATTTTCAAACCTTTACGATTCTAATATCCTGTTTGTATTGTGCTAAGACAAACGTCAGATGTCCATCTGTTTGTACAGTGTTTTTGGAAAGATAAGACATTTTATCAATATTAGTAAAAAATTAAAAATAAAGACACGTCATTCGTAAAATAACAATTGGTGTGAAAAATACTTAGATGTTGCGTTGACTTAGTCCTTAGATTTTAAATGCGTGTACAACGCCATCTAGTTCTCTCACGGAAGACAAAAAGATTTTTAAAGTTTATTAATTCTAGACTAGATTTAGTATACTATTTTTAACAAATAACTACAATTACGTCTTAGTTTGAGTCCCTGATATATATTAATAAAGATATATTAATTATGTAGGTATTTTTGACATAAGCGTTTTATAAACATACTTAACTTAACACAAACATACATATCTATTATTTTTTTATAATATAGGAGTAGCAGACGACCATGCAGTCCACCTGATGGTAAGTGGCTACTGCCGCCCATGGACATCTGTAACCAACCCCAGATAGAACCACAAAGGGTTCTACCACCTATATCTAGTGAAATAGATCATTATTATAAATGTCTATTGTATTAATATAATGTCACATCCATTGTTTTATGAAGTAATCCTGATTCGCACAATAAAACTTCATTTCCTAGTCGACTTTCTAACAGAATTAGTTTAGAGCACAATCTGGATTATCACTAACCACAATACTGGCTTTACCTTAACAATGTCCTTTAGATTTAAATGAAGAACCATACAGTCGGCACTTTCGTAGAAAACTTACAAAGACGAATTCCCAAGCAATATTGCTCTTTTCAAACTTAAACAGCATCTTTAGTCCGTGAGAATAAGGTGTAAATGGGGTAAGAAAGTTATTTTCCAACCGCAATAATATGTTTGTTATTTAGTTCACCAAAATTGCTACCTGAAGCCATTGTCTACAGCAATCACTGGTTCTAGCGAAGGTACGTAATCCCTTAACAAACGGCACTATTTATTTTAGGGCTGTGACGTAAACCGGCTTTTGTTTTTCGGATTAGTAGGTTTTCAAGGTATAAAAAAACCCTTTGTCTGCGGCTCTGATCATCCCACCTGGTGGTTGAAGATGCGAATGCTATCTTAACATTTGGCACGCGAGCACATTATTTCATTCTCTCAAAGCGTAGGCAAGCCTCGCAAAGTTTTGAGTTTGTACGCAAGAAACGCAGATTCCTACGGAAAATTTTCTAATTATAGCTAATATTACGTTACAAGTTAATAAAACAGCGGATTTGTAACTATGATTTTCAAATGACACTAAATAATAGCAGTGCTTTTGAAATTACCCTGTTTTCTTATTCAATCGTAAGTCATGTACATCAGTATATATATTTCGATCTGAACTTTGCTACTCTCAAAAACAATTGACTCTGTAAATTGAACTTGGACAAAACTAACGTGACAGTTATAGAGTTCTATCACCATCTCAGCATATGTCTGTTATCAAAGTTAGTGCTTACAAACACTCTTACATCATCTTAAAGGACATTTTACACTAAACAGATAACCACAAAGTAACATGCAAACAAGCGTGTAATGTTCCTTATCTGATCGACTCGTGTTTTGTCAAAGCTACTCGTAACAGCTGTCCTTAACAAACCGCTAGGGATCATGATGTCCCGCAACATACGTGTAACCAGTAACTTTAAGATGGTACATTTCTTATAAGGGCATCATACATACCGGCTAAACATGAGAGAGCTTATGGTCTATGGATTCTGTACAAACAAAAGAAATTCATATAATTATTTACAAACGAGCATGCAGTCCACCTGACGACATGTTACTCAGGCCACGGGATCATGAGCATTAGCATACTTATAATTTACTGCAAATATAATCGAATATCTTGGTAGCCATTACTAATCCTGGCGACTAAATTAGAACACTTCGGATTAAGGATTTTGAAGGTGGTAGAAACCTTTGTGGTTCTACTCCGGCGGCACCACCGCCACACCTATTTCTGCCTAATAACACCCATGTTAGGCGCTGCTGTGTTCCGGTTTGAAGGGTGTGGTAAGGGAGACAGACTTTTCCGAGGCGTTCCAGCTTACTCCTCAGGGGTAGCGGTGCATCTGTGGCCGACCTCAGGTAGAAATATCTAATCCTATCTGGGGTTGATTACAGATGTCAGAACAGTTACAGAGATTACAGAACATACATTTGAACCGCGAAGAGTTGTACCTTAAAATATAAGTTTAAAATATGCAATATCTAAAGGTAAACCATTTGTATCGGAATTCAAATCGGCCAGTTAGCTCTGCGGTCACTTAGCGGACTGTACATGGAATTGGCAAGACCGCAACAATCGTTTTATATTGTTGTTATTTAGAAATGTTAGAAATTTCCAATAGACTCCACTCCGGTGGTCAGCGAATTAAAGGATATTTGTATGGACTTATGCGTTTTCAAAGCACGCATAGATGTAGCTGTGCAGTAGTGTAGAAAATCTGCACATGATCTCCAAGTTTGTAACATTTCTTATGTGAAAAACATTCTGCTAGTGCCAATGGTGTGACAGGGATAGCCTAGCAGTTGTAATTCGGTCTCACAGATGATCCGAGATTCGAACCCCAGGCACAGAGGCCTAGTAAGGGTATGCTCTGATATGCGTATTAGACATTAATTATAACTGGCTCTTCTTAGAGAGGAGACCCATACCCATCCAGCAATGGGATAGCAGTGGCTTGACGACGGGACGAAGAAGATACATTAAGCCGCTAGTTTTGGTTGTTGTCATTATATAGCAGTTGTTAATCTTGTCGTAGTCGACAAAGCCATATCTCACTCAACCGATGCGGAGGTAGCGTGGTCAAGTATGCAATGCTTAGCAATGGGACTTCAAAGAAAGTTGTTGCCTGGTGAAGATTATGAATATTCTTAATGAGAAAAAAAATCTTATATTACGATCATCAGGTGCAGTCCATAAGTATTTCGCACTGAAGGTCATTTACCTGCATTATTTAACGACGACGATATTTAAAAATAAGAAAAAGACTTCATATTACATTATTTACAAAACCGAAGCATGAATTGCAAAATGAAACTGATCAAGATCGCATCCGAGCAACGCTTGGGCATCGTTTGTGAAATAATTAATGGACATTTTTTTCTATAAGAAGGCGATTCTTAAGCAAAAAATCGGTACAGTCCATTGATACGATTGTCCGCCCGCCCCACGTCTCCCCACCTGTAGTGAATGGTTGAGATCACAATGAAAAATGTAATTTTTTTGGCAATTTTTTTCTCCCCTCAGTCCTTTTGTCGGTGGCAACACTATATTTCACCTGGACAATTATCATTGTCTTTACCACCTTTGGATGTGGTTGGAGTTCACGGATACCTTTGCTTGAGATTTTTACGCCTCGCTATTACGAATGCTATTGTTTCAAACAATAGTACCTTTGTGTGCTTAGTAAATTGAGGAAATTTTATAATATAGGTATACCTATGGGATTCATGTTAGTCTGTATATAGGTACATTTTTATATTCAGCTAATCCTGTCTATTTACGAAAAACTCCCGTAAAAAACTCAGATTTCAAACTCAGTTAGAGTCTTTTTAAAATGGTCTTAAATGGTTATGTGGTATCTTTAAATAAATGAATCAACACGGCCGGTGATATATCTACACTAATATTATAAAGAGGAAAACTTTGTTTGTTTGTTTGGTTGTAATGAATAGGCTCAAAAACTACTGGACCGATTTTAAAAATTCTTTCACCATTCGAACGCTACATTATCCACGAGTAACATAGGCTATATTTTAAATGAAATATATTTAATAAATAGATTTGATGCGGTACAAAGTTTGCCGGGTCATCTAGTCTTTAAATAAATGAATCAACTTTTGTATACATTACACACTTTAGCAATTTTATAAACAATCGTGCAAATAATAATTTAAAACCGTTTAATTAGTTGCGTTTACAAAATTTTATAGAGAGAGATCTAATTCTAACCTTAATTATAATTGTCGATAGAACTAATAAATTACTCATAGTTCACAGATTCCGAACAAAAGCGTTTTGTGAATGCAAAACAAATTGTGCAAAATTTAATAAAATTTTCCAAACCTAGTAATAACTATTAGCTCAAATTCAATCCACCCCGCATATTGTAACTTACAACATTTTAAATTTGCTCCAATAAAAGAGTTGGAACAAATTGATTTATAACTAATATTAGTAATATAGCGATCATTAAAGAGGGAAAAAATTTGGATTTAGAATCGATTAAATTTGGACTATGATTTACGACGCGCAATAAATAATATCGACACGCATTGACAACACGTCCGCTTTTGTCGCAAGTTTTTTAAACCATTAAAAATCCTATCAATGAGTCCTATAAAAAGCACGGGCATAAAAAACGCTGAAACACCATTCCGTCTCTCTCTAACCCGAGCAATAAAAGTTAGTTAAAATTGAAATAGCAACAAAAATGTGCACGCGTTACAAATTTCATTAAACAAGCAAATAAATTGCAAAGCGATAAATGCGCCATTGTTAGTAGGTGGGTAATGTTGATTTATATGAATATTCATATCGTTTTTCAATTGTAATGTATGGTGTTCGTAATTTATTTGATAATGAAATATGTTTTTTGCGCTGTACGTTGAAGTAATATAAAACGGTTCTCATTAATGGCGATATGCCAACTAGACGCGATTAAATATTTTATTACACTTTATACCAAACATGCCTATTGAGAATGGTATTTTTATTTATCTACTATTTATTTTATAGATGACATATATGTTCTTGAAGATTTTTCTCTTTTTATTGCTAATTGATCCAATCTTAATATCAATTTAACTATAAACCATATGTATCTACAATATTAGTGTTTAAAGGTACTTGATCCTTATTTATTGGTCTTTGTCTTTTTAAAACACTATATTTAGTTACAGATCAAATTGAATTTCGCTGATTTTTGTACTTACCTCTTGTCATTGGCAATATAGTCAGAAAAATAAGGCAGAAAATCCATAGCATAAAAGAAAATACATTGACACTTGTTACCGCGAAATCTTGGGCAAGAATTTGCGAACAAGTGGAAAGTTCGAATCTTTGAGTATAGCGGTGCCACCTAGTGTCAATTCTGTTGAACTATCAAATTTACAATATTGCACAATGCACAGACATGAAAAGACCATTATTTAAAACATTCCCTATATGTAATTCCCTATAATGGGGAGCTAAAATTTCTATGTTTGGTTTCATATAAGGAATTTTAATAAGATTCACTGTATCATTTAAGATTAACTTCTTGGCATAGAACTGAAAAGCTCAACTTATATCTAATTGGTAAAACTTTTGTGTGAAGCTGGGAGAAACACAATTTTTGTAATTTTCTCTTAAGGCTTAATTAAATTAGAATTACAGAAACCAATTCCTACATTATAATTACTTTGTAGCCATTTCATTTCAATATCAGAAATGAAATAAAATCTAATTTAAATGTAGGTTTATTCGAGTAATTGTATACAGACTTACAGCCTAGATCTTTTATAGTTTTGCATTTCGCATTTCGTGAAAAATAGATAGGTAGATACCAATATATCATTTAAATAAACAAAGAGAGAAATTATGTTCCTACGTCTTACTTTTTACTTAAGCAAGATTTTCCCATAGTTTTACGTAGTTCATTCTTATTTTTACTTAGTGTTGAAAATATTCCGGATGGTATAGACATTATACTAAGTACATTGGTGTAATGTTATGCACCGACCCACTTAGCAAAGGATTATCGGGTTTGCAGGCATTTCCTTCGTCTATGTCAGTCGCGTGTCGACTGACATAGACGAAGGAAATAAATAGACTGCTAATGTCTATTATTTTTATACGATTGAAGTAATTAATAAATTTGATGTCCATTATCACTGCTGTCCATGGATATCTGTCACCAACTCTATATATACCAGGTTCTAACTGAAGCTGACGATACGTTGCCTTCTTGAGGAAATAAAGGTATCTCGTATGTCAGCTGGCTTCAAGATAGAAGAAGAGCGTTACTGTTATACTTCCCCAGTCGAATTACACCGGCTCTAACACCACAAATAATTGTAATACCACAAGTTCTTGTTCATTCAGATAAAGCTTTGAATCTCACAGAAAAGAAGTTCAAACATGTCGTTAAACAAACACTATGTTAAAAGCGTACTATAAACTAAGTGATTATTTGACTGACAAAACGGTGTGGTCTGAAGTAGTTCCAACTCCACATGTTAAGTTTAACATTTTAAAAAACATTTTTTTTTAAATGTGTGTTATGGAGTTTCTTTCGCCGCTTCTTCTCCATAACGAAACACCTTGTGAAGTGGTGGTAGTTGTATTGACATTCAAAATGTGCTCTGTAAAGAAACTATTTTTAATAAAAAAAAATGATTTGGTTTGATTTGATTCCCCGAATCTAATTGCCCGCTATAAGTCGCTACATATAGTTCTACCATTATAGTGGTGTCCCTGTGGTTGATTCAAACAGGCATGTCAGATAAAAAGTAAAATTTGTACGCTATTTGTTATTCGTGATAACTTAGCAAAAGTTTTCCAATAGTCGTGACCACCTAATTTACTTGAACAATTTATATTGATTTAATTCTATATAAATAGGTGTTTCAAATAATATTTATCAACAAATCTTTATTACTGATTACAATATTAATATTGTTCATACAAACATAAATGTAATATTGAATACATTTGCAAACCATATCGTAATAAAACAATAGCAAATTACCTTTGCGATCTACGATAGACGACTTAATTTCTTGCAAAAACTCGCTAAATGGCTAGAAAATATTTCTTTACAGAATTCTTTACATATTTCTTTTATTTTTTAAGGCTTGTATCTTTATGTAGAATTGCTTACAATTTCATTTGCATGGGAAGGGTTTTTATTTTATAACTAGACTTGGCACACAGGTGCGCATGTCTTGTGCAACCTTTTTCAATTAATACCTACAAATTCTAAACATTTAGAGTAAAGTCCTTGTTTCCCTAATGTTTGTTTAGGTTTATGGATTGTACATTTGAAATAATTAACTGATTCTTTATTTTTATTGTTGCATATTTGCATTAACGTAATATGGTTTAGCCATCTCTACATATATAAATTTATCCACCAATGTATACAACAATTTTACATTATATTGTACAAATAAACATGTACCTACGTAGATATTATAATCTTTTTCAAAATCACAGACAGACATCCATTTAATATTCGTGTAAATAGATAAAAATGTACAACAGTGTTATAAAATTGCCAGTGCTTGTGGTCTTGCATTTTCTAAGCGCTGTTATGTTTTAGATCAATTTCGAATCGAATATCGGTTTCACCACGATACGTTTTCGGTCCAAACCGGTTATATTCAAGCGTATCTCTTTAAAACAAGGGCGAAGGTGGATATGTATTAAGTATGCTGAATGCTCGGTGCAGCGTGTCATGTCTAGAGACGATTCGTCGCTGAACAAACAAGCTTTTTAAATGCTACCTAACTTGTCTTTTTTATATCGCCATTTGAATATTTCCATCGTTTGTGTGTTCGTGACACGACGCGGCACCGGTATCACGTGAGAGTTATTTATAAAGAAAAGCGGTGTATCGACTATATAGCGTTATTTCCAATTTAATGATTGCTAATACCAAATCGGGGCTGTCGGCACGTCAGCGTATTGTCCCATACCGCTACCTTGATTGATCCAGCCTAGTTCTAATCGCGTTTCAATCTAATAAATTATCGAACTTGTTTGTCCCAATGCTGATCACGAATTATGATGAGGATAATTTAATAAACTATTAGTAATTTACTTCACTATAAGAAATGTTAATCTAAGTTTCAAACTCGTATTAGCAAAGTGCGAATTACATCGGTATACGTGGGAGGGCTAATTTCATACCTTTTCATCACATCGTATAACCTAAAGGGTAACAAGAAAAACAAGCCACTAACAATAACATGAACCCGTATCAATTACACGAACTGTATGCAAAATATTAATGTCACGTTGAATACAAACACTTAAAAAAGAACAATAAACCACCCCTTAGCTATAAACAACGGCTTCTGAAAGGTTTAACCGCAAACACTAAATAAGCCATATCGCGCACCATAAACAGTTGCAAAAAACTGTTGAAAAAACTTCATCAACAAAAGTGACGACGAAAAAACGTCCCCGCGATCACATGCAAATGTCACCGCGCAACTCCTCATTACCGCGCTATAAAACCATAACAACTCTCATTACGAGCGCAATTAAAAAAACGCCACTCCCTACTCGGCGTGTGACGAAAACCGCTTACGGTGCACCCACATAGTTATTCCCTACAAAAAAAACCTAAAACGAGGGCGCCACCGTCTTATGCAAAAAAGTTCTTACGTATTCACCCCTCGCGAATTCTTTTTTTTAATGAGCACTCGTAGTTTTTTTACGCAGTTGTTTTGACGGATTGCAATCTAGCCACTAATTGCTTTTTCCTCCTTGGGGTGAGAGTTTCGCCTCGCGAAATTACATTTTATTAATTGAATAATATTAATGATACTTCCTTCGGGCGATCAATCTTTAATGACGTTTTTATTCGTCGTCACGAGAGTGACGGCACTCGCCTCTTCAGAGCACTCCGAGTAGCTTTTTTCTAACGACCACGATCGATGTTAATTACGTATCTAATGGCTCCCGTGATACACTTCCATTAATAATATGTCGGACGACATCGTCTGCTCTACCAAGATTTAATAACTACACATCGCGCGAGATTAATAGTGCATCTGTGGCGTGCGTTATTATAAAAATGTGTGTACCGTAGCGCTATTAGAGCGAGTTTCCATCGCTTCCGACATCGCAGCTTTCGAACACCTTCCATTGTTCTACATTAAAAAATAATCCGCGGATCATCTATGCTGACGTAACGCGTATTAGTTTTAGTTATAACAATCACAAGAGGATTGGAATGACTCATTATTATGCAGTAATTCATCTGTGTGAATTTTAAAAAATCTCGACAGCTGCCACGTGGTCGGCGCGCGAAATGTCAAAAAGTTTATCTACGCCGAGCTGCTAAATAAACCTTAATTCTTCCCCGAGCGCGCAGAACACGGCGTATTGTTCTCGTTCGCTATTATTACTGCTCTTTATTTAAGCGTTTCATTTATTATCATAACGATTTTTTCGCGATAGATCCGCGCGTCGGTATAATTTCTTTTGTTCCGCACTCCGACATTGTTTCGTTTTTTTGTTATTTTTTATTGCGTCGCGGTGTAAGCATGGTGTAGCGTACGGGTGATTTATTCTCCCTTTCGGGTAAAACAACACCCGTGCGAGTTACTATTAGCTGGGAAACGTAATATCTAATTACTATGTTCGGGCACGTAGCACATAACTTGTGTTTCCTTCCACTGATGTGGTTTATGGAATTGGTTGCTCATATTTCGGCAGTTTCTCCGCGCTTACCTAGTTTCTCACTGTCTCTGTGGATACACGTTCCCGTGTAATCTGATCTTTATTTAATTTAGTCTCAACTTTCGAGGTATCTTATTTATAAAAAATTCGTAACCGACGCAGCCTACGCAAATAGAAGACGGGTGAATTTTTTATGTCGCCCTCCCCGGGGACGATGGTTAATGTAGGGAATTCTAAATTCAATCATCTCAAACAAAGGAATTCTCTCGCGCAGCTAAATGGCGTTTTTTAATCGGATATTATAATTAATGTTTCTTTTGTCGCGTGCTGACGTGCCCTCGCGCGAACAATAGGATTTCTAATAGAAGGAGATATAAATATTTTTTTCTCAGAAACAAGAGGCTACCTGCGATAAAACACAGGCGACAGTCCCGCTTCAGACGAATTAAATTAGAATATTAATCAAAAGAAGTTTGGAGCGTAATGGATCTGGATTTAAAATGAGATGGAAAGATATTATAATATTGAAAGCACAGACGACTAATTTCATTTGACCTCCATGGTCCATTGTAGATAGTCATGACCCATTCGCAAAACTTGAATAGATGTGAATTTTTTATCAAGCAAACGAGATAACCCTCAGCCCTCGGCCGAACCCTTCCTATCTCCGAACAAAAACAGTAATAGTGAAAATGTATAGTATTTTTTTTGTTGTGGGTATAAGGAGTAAGCAATAAAAAACTGCATTATATCATGGTACCCTCCCTTCATTATGTGTCGCAAGGATGTGTGCGTGCGTACTTATTCGGACACTAGAAAATGTTGTTGTGTGTTTTAGTAATCCGCTACTCAAAAAATATCTCATGTTTTGTTAAGAATAAGAAACTGCCATTTTGGCAGAGCTTCCGAGTTTATTTTTGTGATATGTTGTCTTAAGAAAATGCATAATATCAAAAACAATACTATTCGAAAGTCAGTCAAAAATTAACTACGCTATGTCTCATGAATAATGTTCAATATAAAGACTGAAGTAATAAACAAAAAATAATTTTATATACATAGATAAAGCAAAATTTGCTCACTTTTAACATTGTTTTTTTGTATCAGATAAATAAATATTTAAATCAAAGCTTACGTTTTTAAAGTTTTAACACCTATTGCATTATATATCAAATCATATTACTAAATGGTCACTAACCAACCACATGATTCACCTTCATTCGCCCTAAACAGATTTCGAATTAAGCACAACACTAATAAACGTCAATCTCTAGAATTAAAACTATAAAAAGTATGAAATTAACCAAATGTCACCATGTGCGCTATTTCGCTCGGTTCGATCAGCGTTTTTTAATAAAATCGATACACACCCTACCGTAACCAAACCGACACAAAATTAACGCGGATGCATTGTTAGGCACATGTCTGACTGCCAACGAACGATCGATAGGCGATAGAAAATAGATTACTATTTTAACATGATAGTAACACTCTACACATATATATAACATATTTCATCATTAGAAGGTCATTTTTATTATATTTACAGATTTTTGTAAATATCAATACCAATAGCGTACATACCATCGCTTTGAAAAGTGATTATGAACGAAAGAATCTCATTCATTAAAATACAAAGAACTTCATTAAATACTTGTAAAGAAAGTAGTAAAGTAAAGTAGTCAAGTAGTAACAGTGAAACTATACTTAATATTTAAGTTAAACTTACGTTTGAAACTCCATCATCACGTAACAAACTTCCTTTATTTTACGCATACTCTACATTAACATTTGACAATTTCTGCATACTAAAAGTAAATTAGCGTAAATTGACAACCTGTGATTTTTATAACATACATAACTTTAGATATATTTCAACGACACGTGATTATCTCCTCGCTCGCCAACAGTGGTACAAGTGCCGTAAAGTAGACTTATTTCTCATTGCAATTAAACGAATGCGCTTATAAATTACGCTTTGTGTCCCTCGTATTGATTCATGCCCTTTTTTCAGAAGCCATTAAAATAACGACTCGGGATTGTTGCTGCCGTAAATCGCATCGGCGAATCGGTAATATTTTTTGGGTTAATACCGGTTTTTTTGGAAGCTCTCAATAAATTAAGGTGACAAATATTTTCTTATTTTAATAAATAGCGCTTTCTACGCCATAGCCTTGTACTAAGATTATTCTTATCGGAGGTAATCACACAAAGATGAGTATGAACAACCCAATACTAATAATCGTACATTTAATTTTAAATCAAATTATTTGTTATAGATATGTTTTCGATCAAGGATGGTAGAGTCTAAAATTACAAATTAAAATGTTGACCATTACATCAGTAGACTCGTAGGATGGACTGCCAAAGATTGTTATTACGGTAAATATCAGTAGGTAAACTGTAAAAATGTTATAAATAAAGTAAGTACATTTAGTAAAAAAATGCACACTTGTTATTTTAGAAAATTCTTTATAACTACATAATTACATGTTAAAAAAGAAATATTTATTCGTATCAAATACACATTCCACCATCACCAACCAGGTTACAGCCCAAAAATTAACCAAGTGACCATAAAAACGGCCCAATGAACAATATAACATTAAATTCTAGTAAAACAAATAGACATTAAGTCCGAGACCGTATCGCCATTCTGGGCCATAAAAATAATCAAATATATTCGTTCCATCTCATTTGACGGCGTCTTAAACGATTTCTCTCGTCCGACCTTTATTACCGAAAACATAACTTCTCATTTTCTTTTTTATCCCCTACTCGCAGGGCTAACGTGCGTAGGGGTTGCTACCATATTTTTATGTATCCTTAAGGATTTCGGCTCATCTGAAACGCCCTTAAGCGTCGTATATAAAGACTGTTATTAACTTGATTGCAACGACTCGGCGACGTAAGACTACGCTTCCGTAAACGTATTAAAGTTAACATATTATGTAAAGGGAAATGTTAAGAATGTTAAGTAAATATCTAAGTATAAATCTTGTTTTTTTTTTTTGCTTATTTAATTATCTATTGTGAGGCAAAATTTTATCAGTGTGAGTGACAATAAAGAGTGCCTCTACCTATGCGTCATTGTCACCAAACGTTACCACACTAAGTTATTTTTGGTTCAAGAAGTATTAAAAATATGTATCATCAACAACCCACTACTGTCCCATTGCTGGGTACGGGTACCCTCTCAGAGAAATATGTTAATAACATTCCAATTAGATAAGATGACTTAATCTATTAACTTTTATACATTGTAGAGCCATTGGTTATCGCACTCAAGTAAAGCAGTCAAATCTATCTTAAACTACAAATCTTTAATTTCACCTTTACGTTATTTAGCAGTAAAAACGTATATTGTGATATTAACGAGGTATTGGATAATTCGAACATATTAATTGCATCCTTATCCCATAGCTAATGGGATACTATGTGTGGCCCTATTACCACAATTTTGAATTTCCAATAAGACAATACAAATATTTTCATCAGGTTAACAACACATTGTGTGATTGAATTGCTGGTTGTTGTTGTTTACAACAACGATACACAATATCATCTACGCTAATATTATAAAGAGATAAACTTTGTTAATTTGTTTAATTGTAATGAATAGGCTCAAAACTACTGGACCGATTTTAAAAATTCTTTGACCATTCGAAAGCTACATTATCCACGAGTAACATAGGCTATATTTTATATGAAATATATTTACCCGACTGCCAAGGAAGGGTTATGTTTTTCGCGCGTATCTTGTATGTTTGTCTTTCTTTATTTGATCCGATCTAACAAACGGCTGGATGAATTTCAACAGTTAAAGTGTCATTATATTTGTCTCAACGACCCGAGTGTCCTTAGATAGGTGTTAGTAAAAAAAAATCAAAATGGCGGATTTTTGGCGCGAAATAGTAAGACATTTAAAAAAAAAAGTTAACCGAACCTATCGAGTAGGGTATCAAATGAAAGGAAATTAAACGGAGATTATAAAAACATATTTGTATATATATAAAACAGTAAGGTGACTGACTGACTGACTAACTAAATGAATTTTTCATTTTTCAGAAATCAACGTACAGCCTAAACCAAGGACCTTACAGTTCTGCAATTTTGCACACAGGTTCTCTATATAGCTTGAATAAGTACTAAGAAAGGCCTTTTGGAAATTCTATCCTTAAGAGAGTAAAATAGGGGAAAACAGTTTTTTTGAAATCCTTTAATTTTGAAGCAACTACTATAAAAATTTGTATTTGGCTTTCTGGATAGGAACAAGGACGCACTTATTTATCCCCCTCCGAAAAATCAACCCCGTAGAGGGTAAAATAAGGGTTAAAAGTTCATTTGAACAATCGTCAATTTTGAAGCAAACACTATGACATGTTGTATCAGGCTTTTTGGATAAAAATAATTAAATTCTACCTCTAACGAGGTAAAATAATGACCGAAACTTTGATTTACTGAAGTTATATATTTTATAGACCGTAAATGGTGATTTTTTTCGCAAAATAGTAACACGTTTTAAAAAAAGTTAACCAAACCTATCGAGTAGGGTGTCAAAATAAAGGAAATTAAGAGGAGATTACATATACATTATATAATATATCTTATATATAAAATTCTCGTGTTAGTTACCGTACTCCTCCGAAACGGATTCACCGATTTTCACCAAATTTTATATACATATTCAGTAGGTCTGAGTATCGGCCACTATCTTTTTTTTTACACCTAAGTGATAAGGGTTGTTCATCCTTAACATTTTTTTTATTTATATGGCAACACAACGTTTGCCGGGTCAGCTTGTACATATATACTCGTATATACACATCGAGATGACTGTCTGACTAAATGAGAGAGTTGCTGTGCCAGAGATCAACGCAAAGGGAAACCGCTGAACTTAAGCTGGAATTTTACACATAGGTTCTTTATATAGCGTAAATGAACACTACGAGGATAAAATAGGATAATATTGTTTGAATATCTTTTGTTTTTGAAGCAGACGCCTACTATGAAACTTTGTATTTGGCTTTCTGGATAAAAATAAAGAAATGCCTATTTCACTGCTTTTGGAAATTCTACTTCAGCCTTTTTGGTGCAGTCGGGTTTTTGATTTTTTAAATTAATTACTTGTTGATAAATAAATTTTGAGGCGGTACGAAGTTTGACGGGTCAGCTAGTACTAAATAAAAAGAAGCAAAATATTACAAGAGGCGATTCTTGGCTAGCATAAGAGTATTAATGCGTTAATACTAAAGAGCTTTTTAACGACTTACAAATATATTTCTTACACACACATTCGTCCCAAAATATACTCTACTTACCGATCAGTGATAACCGTAAAACATTTATAAAACAAGCGGAAAAATCGAGTCTCGAACCAGCAGAGTAATGGTACTAGAAGCACATTCGATATTCCCCCACGAAACATTTCCTTCGAAAGCTGACAGAATACATAATAACACATTGTTTCATTTGCACGAAGTGCGTAGGTATATATAAAGTGTTTTATCAGTGGGAGCGCACATATTGCTAGGGGACGGCATTTTTTCCTCGTCTAATGCGGTTAATTTCCTTTTTCCTTTTTATTTATAGTAATCCCTTTATAAGGTGATTACGGAAATGTGTTTTTGTGGACGTAAAGAGCGCAGCGTGGCGCCCTACACGTTCGGTAAAAAATAATAAATGTAAGAATAAATCTGTCTTTTGCAATACTTTATGTCTAATAGGATTATTTTAGCTTATTTTCGTTGGGATTAGGTATATGTACGTTTCCAATAGCGATTGGAATCAGTATATGAAAACTTATTATCAGTACAGTCGATATGTACCTAATAAGAATATCTGGTACGTGAAATATTTTTCAATTTTCAATTAAGCTAATTTTATAGTAGCAGTAGAAATTTCTGGCTTCTACTACTACTATTACTATACGACTGTACTATACTACGAACTACTGTCATATAGCAACTTTTGTGAACGCAATGTATTTCTGAATTACAAAATAATATAGAGAATCGTGTGTTTAAAATATAAAGTCTACTTTTATATTTTAAACACACATACAATGGTCATACACATATGTATTTTAACTCATTATTTTCGATTTCTCAAAAGCTTGCAGCTCACCCGCTAAACAACCAATACAGGTAGATCAGTAAATCAAAATAAAAAGCATATACCCATGTAAATATTAAACTAAGCCAGTCTCCAAACCCGAGCAGGATGGAACGGGCGAGTGACGCGTCGGGACTACATAATATGTCCTTGATAAGACCACCATACATATTTATGTATGACGGGAGCGGGCGAGCTAAAAAACAACCTAAACATGTTGCAAATTAATGGGCGACGTTCCGTATAGTTTTAGGTAAATTGATACACAAATATAATTGAATATTACTTTAGTAAGTGATAGAAAAACCATGTATAAATATTACCCTCAAAGTTATTATTATTATTAGCTAGGGGATGCGAAAGTTAATAACCGACCAAATATTATTGCTCAAAAACTCTAGCATTTGATTCGTAATATCATTTAAAAATTGGGACATATTAGTTTAGCGATATAAATAACGCAATTTAGCTATATAAATAGCGCGAGTTCAGGTCAAGATTTTTTGATGAACATTTAAACCTCTACATAGCCATACCAGAAGGTGTTACATGTTTAGACTCTCGAAAATAAATTAAAAACCACGAAACTTCCAATTAGGACACAAACCCTCTTAAATGTCCCTCTTAAATGTAACCTAACGGTAAACAAAAACAGATAAAGACAGAACAAACAAACCCCAAATACTGTCCAGCGATACGCCATACGAACATTTTTATCAGCGCGCGTCTCAATAAATCGTCCGCGTTCGTGTACGGAACGCTTGTTATTTTTCTCGGGTCCCGTTGCACGACATTGACGCGAAACCTTGACCCAATGATAGCTTCGTATTTCGAGTTTCCCGCCGACCAGCCCGCGCGTGGCTTCCTGATCAACCCGCTCAAATATTCACATTCTAATGTCATTTTGAATTTCAATTGTGTCTATTGGGTCGTTTCGTTGTATTTTTATGCAGCTTTAAGATGTAAGTTTTCTGTGTAAAATACTATTCACTAGCTTGTAATCCTTCTGATGTTATTGGGCGCTACAACCCTGTAGCTATGGTCAACAACCATGAGCCATGAGTCACATAAATGGAAGACAAACAGAACATAATATATCTATTCATTACCCGTACTTAAAGCAACATTGCCTTCTATTTCAGGGAAACTTATTTTAAGTCTTCCTAGAGCTGACTTATGCATAACCAAAAAGTCGATCATAATAACTCTTACCGAAATAAATATTCAATTCGTTTCGTAGGCAAGGAAATAGAAAACCGTAATCCTACCTCATCACAACTGCTCCCCTCTGCATATAATTGCATTTTTTCCCGTAAAAAATGCTTTCGCCCCGAGCGCTGATTTACGCATACAAGGTGTGCAATAATAATGCTGTCTAAGAAAATGTTTTTGAGTTTATCGTGTACTAACAAAAACGGACCAAAGGCGATAATATAAGGTACATTTTCCTTCACGATCAACTGTATTTGTTAAGAACGTTGTGTAAAGAAACTGTTTGGGGAGGCCCGCCACTCACGACCCTCTTTTTAGGAGCAATTTTTCCAGCGCCTTCTTAATTGTGTAAAAACTTTCGAGCTTAAGTAAAGATGCTTGGATAATATCGTAAAGATGCAAATGTTTTTGAAAACCAACGCACTTGTTTAATACGAGTACGAGTACCTACTTATTACGAGTACCTACCAGTACTACTATGGTATCGATATTAAAAATAATATTATCTGGTATGAATTAATTTTGTAACCTAACATAAAATACATAGGTAGCAATGTAGATGCTGATGTAAAATCTTGCACAATATTTTAGACGTTTTAGTGCGTTGGATCAATTTGAGTTTTTCTTACTTTTCATGAAGAATAGATCTTTTAAGAATGAAACAAAAATATCAATATTATAATTATTGCCTTTTCAATGAGAAACTTAAAATCTAATAAGAATTTAAACTGATTGTTTTTTATAACCGTAAATTTATTGTTAACTAATATATTTCTATTTTTTAAACGTATTGACGTGTAAGTAAACTTTATTGTAGCTTACAGTGGTAGTCGAGCATCACAATGTAGAGTGCCACCTTGATTATTACTAGCAAGCTATATTCCACGCAGATCGAAGTTAAGTAGGATTAGTTGAAATTCTTATTAGATTTCCTCAAAAAGTTAGTATAGCGTCTCAAACCATAATTTTATATCAGAAATTAAAAGTTGCCGAGCACGTCCAAGATTTCCGCAATAAAAATCAGATTTGGGTGCCTTATTCCGTACAATGACTTTCTTTAACGCAGTCGTTATTAAAAATATACCCGCTGTTCCCCTCAAAGAAAGTTGACTCATAATACAGGCCGGCATAATTTTTCCTTTAAAACTTTTTGATTAGATAAAATAATGGGGAGGTGGGGGACGCTCGGGGCGATGCGCCAATATCGGATATTCTAATTGTTGTTTTCTCCGATGCTTCTTTGTAATTCAAAAATACCTTTTGTTTGCTTTGAATTAATGGAGATTTTATAAATAGGTAACTACCTAGCTATTTACCATATTGTTTTTCACTATTTAAATGCAAAAGATATAAGGATATTTATAATACTTTTACCGATGCTTGATATTTAGTTATTTCGTCTTACTTGATTAGTATGTAGTTAAAATATTCAAGTGAGGATTATTGGCAACCACTTTTAAGTCCCAATTCTGTGCACGAGTCTTTCCCCGCAATAAAAGAGCAAAAAAAGCAAAAAAAGAAGCATAAGTACGTACGCATACAAACATATGTACGTAGTGTACATACTACATTTTCCAAGTGTGAATAAAGTTATGATTTACTATGTTACCATATTTTAATGTGTCTACTTAAACTTTTATGAAATAGACTATTTAACATAATACCCTTTATTTCATACATTTTATGTCCAACATAAAGTTATAATGGTCTTATTGGAATCCTGTCCAATTAATCCCATTTGAAGTTCGTAAATCGATCGCGCGACCCCTTTCTTTCCAAACCCCTGATGAACAAGATTGAAAAAACATCGACAGTTGAGTTTGACATCCTTTTAAAGCTGTGTTTGATGGTTACTATTGATTGGATTTACAGTGCGTTTGTTAGTACAGTTTCTGTTTACGGTTTACTTATTTGCACATGTTCAATGTGATTGATTTTATACATGTGCACATGGGGTACCTATAGGTAATTAGGCATATCTCTGGTTTACTAAATAGATCTTAAATAGGTCTTATTAAACATTTTCTATGAAATAAAAAACAAATTTAGATTAATTCCGATTGACATTCAGCCTTTTAAATATGTCTCTTTTGGCCATGATTTGTATTAAAATCAAAGTACAAAGTTCAATGATGTTTAAATATAAAAATAAATGTTTGCCATTTTAAAATAAATGCGACTTTCCAAGCTCTTCTTGCACGAATCAGGTTACATTAGAGTCCACAGGTATACATCTAATTTTAAAAACAAATATTATATAACAACAAATTTGCGAATATTAATGACGTAGCGATCGACTACGACTTGGCAGTACACAACCATATTTATAATCCGCAGTCAATCCAAACTCTCGACTTCCGAAACTTCGTACAGCCGCAATTTCCTGCAACCATAACAAATTGCGATAGCGTTTTTGACAAAAGTACAATAACTCCGAAATCTAAAATGTCAACGGCATTATGTTCCTGTTTAGGGCTGTCCCCTTTTTTTCAATTTAAAGCGTCTATCGCAGCGATGGCCTTTATACGCAATGCGTTTTCAATAAGATTGGTTACACTACACTAAGCAATGCAATCAATCAAAATTGCGTCGCTTGGCCGACTCCAGCGCATGTCAGTGGGCGGCACAATGCCCGTGATAATGTAACTGTGGTATTTATTTTTTTAATTAGACAAAATAGACTTATCAGTCATGTTCACTGCTAAGGCAAACGTTCCACCTACAGTACGTTCCCACCCTAAGAGTTAAAATTTCAAAAAAATCTTAGTAACTCCTGTGCGAAATTTAATATTTGTAGAGTCTCTGGCAGAAGCTGTGTATTGCCCATGAGTCAGTTAAAATTTTTATTAAGTAGATAACGGTACAAATACTTTGGTACGTTTTTTATTTCGTAATAAACTGAAGAAACTAGAAGACCTCAAGTCGTAGCATTATTGCCGTATATAATGGAGAAAATGAATATAATTATAAAAAAGTGTGTGTCCTGGGTTAATGTTGAAAACTTTTAAACCTTTTTATTAAAGAGTGTCCTGAAATATCTGGGACCATTCCGTTGAATTAAAAAAATGCAATTATGAATTTGAAAGTGTGGTCACTGGAAGAACCGTGTGGAAGAGCCATGAAAGAGTGTTAGTAAAATCAATACATAATATATAGAGCCATTTTTAATAGCTGATCATACGTTAAGCGACGCAATCAATCAAAATTGCGACGCTTGATCGACTTCAGCTTGGAGCGTGGCCATCCTACAACAACAGTTAGAAAATGTAAGCCCTTTTTACATAGTCCACTATTTACATGACAAATTATAACAGCAGTTTGCTAGACGCGTTTTTGCTGTAATCGATAAAGCCCTCAGCTTAGAAATAAAAAATATTTTGTCTCTTCATACACTAAAAGTTCCGTAAAAAGTGTTGTCGCTCGAGATTGCTTGATTTTGTTGTCAAAAGATCTGTTTGTCTTTTAATAGCAATGAACCGTTATGTTTTGCCCATACATTTCAGGGGCCTTAGCGGACTGTATCAGAACTGACTGGAAATGTATAAGAAATACGTAAACAAATACAAAAACAGTCATTTTTTAAAAACGTTAAAACTCATACTAAGGGTACTGAATGCAGGAAAGGAAACATCACTTCCAAACTCAAAGTAATTTTATGGGATACGTACACTGTACAGCCTGCAAAAGTATTAATAAACAAATTAATTATTAATAAAAATTGTTAATAAAATTTTAATATTGTTATAGTAATACTTTTTTTTTATAAATTCAACAAAAACTTTCTTTATCAACATATGTAGGTACTCAGAACTCAGCATTACATTACGACGCGTAAAAGAGAAACTAAAAGAATTTTATCTCTTTTAAAACAATTGGGATTTTATCACTATAAAACATATTTCTCTAGAATTGTAATACATTCTAAAATTACACATGCACATCCTTTAGTACTTTTTATTCCAATTACCCACTTCAATACATTCTTATTTTTTGCACCCATTACTTACCCCTACTAAATGTAATTATAAATAAATTAAAACAGGGCAATTAATAAAAACAGTCACATTAAACGGCGCATGAAATGCTCACAAAAACAAAACGTTTACACCATTTATAATTGCTTGCTTAAACGCCCACTTATCATTATCATTAATATCTTCAACACCTCACCGACAGCCAGTAATGATATTGTTGTCTATGAATTTAATCAGAGTTTATAATCTGTAACGCCCTCCGCTTTTCCTTTTTTATCTGTATTTAAAAATGTTCTATTGTAAACGTGGAAGCGTTTAATTAACAAGTATAATCGCGTGAGACCAGTAATTGAATGTAGATGATAAATGTCTTCATTGTTTGTAATGATTAAAGGAGATTGGAATTTTTAAACTTTTTCATACGTCTAGATTCATACTGCGGAACAAATTGACACGAGGAATGTTTTTATTTTAATTAATATGTGCGGCTCCATGTAGTATGTTTCTGTGTGAATGATGTATTAAACCACAGATAACATAAAGATTGTGATAAGCAATACAGCCCATGTTATCCAAATTTCGTATGATTTGTATTCACATACGACTTAGATATAAACGTACTGCAATGAAAACATTTTTTTAAAACTTTATTGTTTTACTTTTAGTTTTCGCTTAAAAAATCTAAAAGGTTCACCGTCAAAAATCTTATTGACAAAAGTAAAAAAAAAACAATAATCCATCTACTTATTATAATACTGAAAAAGTCCCAAAATTATACCTTTTTAGTAAAAATATTTTAAACCAAATTTCGGTAAAAATGTAAAAAATACAGCACGCAGACCTCATTAATACTAATAATTGGAGGGCTGTAGTTTAACATTCTTCAAACAACAAATTAGTGACTTATAAATGTATGAGCCCCGCCCAGGCGCGTGGAACGTTCTGTATCAACTAAGTACAGGAAGAATACATTTGTCTTGTCATTCTTTAATTTTACGAACTTAATTATAGTTTACAATACAACATTAAAGATTTACTTGATAACTGGTTGGAGTTAGGAAGTTGTTTCGGCATAGTAATTGTTTAGTTAGTAAACTAAATGTGTACTAATGTTTTATGTTTCTAAGTGTACGAGTAGATGTCGTTTTATAGATATAAAACAGATCTTTTAGAGATCTTCGACTAAGCGGCGACTTACAGTCTATTGAAGTTGACCTTCTAACTTCCCTACCTCCCAATAGTAACGGCAATGGGAGCCTTATATGCATCATGCTTCCTTCATCACATACAGAAATTTAAGTATGAGATTGTACGAAAATACCACATCAAATACAAAAAATACATTTTAGTTTATAGGACACCACGCTAAATTTTCTAAAAATCAATACTGATACCTAATAAGAATTTTATCCACAAAGCTTCGTGCTAACTTTTATACAAGTTAGAGATGGCCGTGAGTTACGACGAAAGCTATGAAAAGCTGAGCTTTGCGTTAATTACAGGCAACCCTGACCTAGGCCAACTTTCCCATGACTTCCCCCAGCTCGTTAATGGTTGCCCTAACGAAGCGCCGGTTAACCCTGCAAACACCGACATGCAAATTAACCCTTTCTCTGCCTGTTTGCGCAGTTTACACCGCTTTATTGAATTACTTTGCCCCTACAACCCTTAATAAGGGTTGAGGGATGATATCTTGTTTGTAAGGAGATTCCAATGTTCTTAATTAATAGCTTAACCCTTCCGGCGTTGTGGTTAGCTGCGGTTTGGTGTTTAATTATTATGATGGATTTAAGAAGCAGGTCAGGGTGTTAACGATTATGGAGGTTTATTATTTAAAGGGTTAGTTCATTAGAATAAATTATCAGGTTGTTGTAATTAATTATTTCATTAAAACATTTGTAAGAATTGAAATAATTTAACCCTTATGGTTCGACTTCGGCTTCAATTTAATAACAACTGTTAAAGGGTTGCTAAGTCTTTATTTATGTCATGATATTTTATGGCACACTTATACGGGGTATTTGAACTTGGTATATCTATGATATTCCTAGTAGGAAATCATATTGGCAATTGATTACAGCTGTTCTTGGGTGGCCATGACCATTAGATGGACTTTAGATCTTGTACCATTTTCATCTCATTAAAATCCTATGTCACTCAGTGTTACGTATTGTGTATGTAATAAAATGCTTTGAATACTCTTACAAGAACTATGTATAATTTTATATGTCATTTTAATCAAAATCTATATTCAATTATTGCAGACAAATGTTCTGATTTGAATTCGAGCAACGGAATTACCTGTACGTGCAAAAACACTAATACAGTCAGCATTAATAATTAAAATTTTCATCAGCCCCAAAAACCCCCGCTCATTAAACAATAAAAATTCCGAGCCACAATCACGAAATTATTCCTTACGCCACCGCGCAAACAGAAGCCCCTCTGTAAACAAGCGGGAAACTCGAAAATCCAAAGTTTTCAACAGGGAAAGCCTCAAACGAAGTGTCCGCCCTAACCGCCTTAATTGCTTAATCGTGGGCGGGCTAATTGCCCACTGACCGGCCACTTAAAACCCGACAATCCCCGACAATTTCCGACAACATCCGACAAGTTTAAGCACCAGTAATTACAAGGCGAGATGTTTAATTACGGTCCAACGCCGGCGGGAATTAATTAGCAGGGGAGGAGGAAGTTCAAAGAACAAATTCGGATAACCGAAGTGTCAAAGGAAAACGGATCGAGTTTTCCTTGGAAAGGCAGAGTTTACAAGTGACAATGGTTATGTCAGTTGTTTTAAAATAAAACTGTCTAGAAATATCTAATCTTATCTAGAAATACGTACTATTATTAAGTTAATTACAAAATCTATTATTTATTGTCTTGTTTGTACAATATACGAGTAGAATTATATTTTGTTTTTGATTTTATTTTTATAAGTAGATAAACCAGAATTTGTTTCATTATTCATTTACTCATACCTCTTTGTATGTTCAATAGTAATATAGTTCAATAGTAGAACACACTAGAAATATTTATCTCGCATATTTTCTGATTGCGTGCACTACTAGTTATTGCAGACATGTAGTTATGTTCCGACGTCAGACAAATCTAATTTAAGTGAAATCAGAAAGTAATTCCGTTTACTGGGAAACATCTAATTCAATATCAATCAGGCGGTCCGTTTCAATTACTTCTCGGCGGAGAGAATGAAATTAAAAGAAAAACGGCAAGCTAACAAGTCTCGATTACAAATTAAACAGGCGAGTTTCAGCGACCTGCGCTGATTTAAGGAGATGAGAAAAAATCTAATTACAACAAGACTTTCCGTGGCCGCTCTTTAATTGAGAACTTTCCTCCCTCGCCCGCCTGTTTGCATTTCCACCCTAATAGCGTCGTGGCGTCGATTACATTTTTTCAACATTTTTTAATTTCGTTCGAGCTTTTAATTTTCTTCGCGCTCGTCTTTTCTTTTATGCGGCGCGTTTTTTCTTTCCGCTCGCCGGGAGATATTTCTCACCGCCATTATATGGAGCGTAATGAGATTTTCTTTCATTATGTTTAATCTCCCGATTAATTCAAATCTCACGCCGACCGTCGGACGCTACCGTGGCGAAAGTCAGTCGCAACCATCCACAGATTTGGGCGGTGCGTTCAAAAATAATTAAGAAACGTGACCGTTGACGATGTTGGTTTTCTTTCTTACGCGTCCCGAGTATCTCGAGGGAATGAGAGAGATCGGAGCGACTGATTAGATCGTCAATAATTTAATTCGCAACAAATTCAAAACGCCGGCCCCCAGATAGGTGCGTGGAGACGTGTCCGGAACGCCAATGGCGAGTCTAGGAGTCGGCAAATTGAAAACACCTCCGGCGCGGCTGTAAACACGTCACGTGATTTAGGTTTTAATCAAGTAGGGACGCGCCGCCCCGCTGTAATTGTGACAAATCCTCTGTTTGTCCGAAAGAACTTTTAACTCGGCGGCGGAACGGGGCCGTAACGGCCTCTCGCACGTGCCTCGGCGCGAGGGAGACGGTTTTTTGTCGACACATGTGCTCCCTTCCGCGCCCGACCGGTGCCTTGATTAATTTTTAATATTTTTTCTTCCCGTTCACGTACGCAATTTTCACTTTACCGCTTAGACGGCACAGTTTTGTTAGACTGTCGAAGGAGCAGCGTCACGTGTCCGCAGTAAATTCATTGACTGCTCGTTCCGGGCTGAAGTCACGGCAGATTTCGCTGCACAAACTTTTTAGCGCTAATGTGCGACAATTGTTAATGCAACGTTTATGTCGCCCGCGCTACACCTACATAACTCATTAGTGAATTAGCAACAGCAACAATTGTGTCGGTAATAAAGTCAATGAAGATCTAACTTAGCAGAAGCGCCTTCGTCTTACATACCCACTTGTATTAATTTCATTAATGCCAACTCGATTCATTTTCATTCTCTAAAATACTTTAAACTTATTGCTTCTTAAACAAAAGTGCCTACGCGTCTTACGTTTAATCGCTGTAGCATTCCTATAAATGGTGCAAACTTTTTTTTTAATATAGGAGTAGCAGACGAGCATGCAGTCCACCTGATGGCCGCCCATGGACATCTGAAATCAACCTCAGATAGGATTAGATATTCCTACCTGAGGTCGGCCACAGATGCGCTTCTAACTGGGCCTAAGCTAGAACGCCTCGGAAAAGTCTGTCTCCCTTAGCACAGCCTTCACACACAGCAGCGCCTAACACTGCTGTTATTAGGTAGAAATAGGTGTGGCGGTGGTGCCGCGGGGGTCGAACCACAAAGAGTTCTACCATCAAACGAAGTGTCACATCTGCACTATACGCTAGCTGTTCCTTGCTAGCAGTAATCTGTCGCAATTATCGCGTGGCGCATATCCCGATTAGACGCGGCGCGACGACAATTAGGTCGGCGGACACACGCGTTAACCTGCGCAATGAGGATACGCCTAAACGCTCATTGTCCAAACGACTCGCCACTACGTGTGTATTAATAACTCTATAGTACCTATGTGCTAATAAAGAAGTCTCTGGTTCTAAAGGCGGTAATTTACTTATTTTAGAAGCAATAGTATCGTTTTACAATCAAACGTCGTTCTACGTCTTCGATTTAAAGTATTTACATAATATAATGTTGTGATAGTTACTATCATATATAGACTCACGGCTGTGTCGACCAAATTCAGGGAATGCACACAATCCCATTGATATCACCAGATAGTATTAGTAGGTAAAACAAAATGAAATTATTTTAATTGTTTACTTGCATGAAAATGAAAATCCGGAAAACTCAATTTATTTAGATAAATAAACATTGCTTATTTAAAATTAAAATGTTTATACATAAGGTTTTCCAATTAGGATCTCAAGCGTAGCAATGCTTCTGCATTCAACTTCCTGTTGGCCTCTCACATCTCGTAAATAATAATAATAACAGCGTCTAATGGAAAAAACTAACAAAGATCAACGGTCAGCATTCGTAGTGCTCCCCTATTTATAAATCACATCCGCACTCCTTCTAAATTCACCTACCCACCCTCCGGAGTTCAAAGAGTGCGCCGGCAGGGCAATGTCCAAATTATAAATTCGCATTAGAACGGACGCGCACGGTTCGTTTACCATTTCATTTTGGTTCAATATCGCCACTCTACTTTGTTCCACACACACCCTTCCTCCCCGCCCCCCGCGCCTTAAGATGCCGGGAAATATCTGCGTTTTAAGCTATATTTCTTTCATCCCTCATTTTTGCAGTTCGTAGCAATCTGAAATCCAACACGTCCCCCGCAGGGGGCCCTCCTCGGGTGGCACCCCCCTACGTATTCTTGTACCCGGATAAAAAAAGCGATATCTATTTATAAAATGTACGCGTGTACGTACGTGTGTGGACGGAGAGCGTGTGCGCGCGGCGCGTGTGTGCGTCGCCGCTCATTTGCAAACCGTCTCCTGAGATAACGTCCTCCAGTCGGTTATCCCGCTCTTATTGCCTCCTCCTTTCTTGATTGCTACGTATGTAGAAAAGTTTTGAGCTCCTTTACTGATGGAAATTGATTTTGTCGCGAAAACGAAAAAAGTTATAATACGTCTTATTCTTACGGGCTTCTGTTACGTGAAAACAAGTCAAAATAAAAGTAAATTTAACATCAAAGTGTCCGGTGACGTAATTTAACTCAATTTAATAAGAAAGTAAGTTTTAAAATTGAAATGTAATCGTAAACAAGAGCGAAGGAAGAGGAACTTTACTAAATTAATATTACCTCTACATATAAATAAAATTGAAATGTCCATCTGTAATGTCAAAATACGAAAGCAACTTTCCACTTTGATCATACCAAAATCAAACATTTTTGGAAACTGTTTTCCCGTTGAGCCGGACTTAACGTAAAACTTGAACCTATTCAGACGACACTTCCTCTTACGAGTATAAGTAGGTAGAAGACGTCGCAGTGACGTGAACCAATCACATGGCACGCCAATTAAATGTTTTGACAGTCCACGTGGGCATAACGAACGCTCCGAATAAGTAAATTGAAGCGTCTCGAACGCTGCCCGTACTCACGTATGAACGTAATTATAAAAATTGAAGGCAACTTGAAGCCGCCTCAGATCTCTCCCTCGCTCCCGCGGCGTCGTGCATTTTTTCGTACATATTAAACTCCCCCTCTCGCCTTCACCCCGCGACTCCTCTTTTTAATCGATTTTCCCGACACAAGGGGTGAGTCCTCTGGGGTGAATGTAATTTTTTATGCGTTTTTTCCATCGAAGGAGAACGTCGCCGGAGGTGCCATTACGCCACGGCTTGTTGAGAATATTTTAATTATAAGGCATTAGCGCGTTTTATGATACCACTCCCGGAGTTTATAAATGATCGAGAGCCGAAGTAATTAAATATTTGAATGCGGTGAGATTTCCGCAGGGAGAAGGAAGTCGAGATAATGGACGTGCCGCGTTAATGCGTTGGATATAAAATTCGATGAAATTATTGTTTAATGGTCGATGAAATTGCTTGGAACCTGCTGTGATTGCCCGGTGTTTTCTTTTAAACTTTGCTTTTATTTGGTTACTTAACACTTGAGTATACGCTTAAAATACAGTCATGAACTGAACATCACTTGTTTTAAGTTGGAGAACTCTGTGATTCAATAACGCCGCCGATATATATTTTTGTTTCTTACTTCTAGTGTTTGCGCCATGTTCTTGTCTAGTAATAGATCAAAATACATACATATATCAAATTTTCGGAAAGAACTCCTAAATTCGAAAAAAATAACATATGTTCATTGTTCATAAACGAAAGTAAGCATATACCTAACATCAAATACGCAGTATCAGATTGCCTCATAAAATAAACGCTCATTAACTTAGTAACAAATATATGTCGGGTCTAGACGGGTCTAGTCGGATCTAGGGACTTAATTTACAAAAATATGTCCGTACAATATTTGCCAAAATAGGTCGCTTAGTAACAAAACAGTTGCTAGGCAGGTTGATTAGGTACGCATAAACATTGTTATTTGTAACCTCTTTTTATTACTAAACTAATTTGGAATTATATTTTCCAATTACAGACTAAATGTTTTATTCTCACATTTATCATATTATTTTATGTAGGTAATTACCACACGAAATGACATTACTGTTATTTGGTTCATCACTAGGAATTACAAATGAAAAGATACGGCACTGTAGCACTTTTCACTCTTAGGACCCGTTCACATTTGTTAGGTACAACAGTTTGAACGTTTACTTAGAGATCTTGTTGTTCACACTAAGCTACATGAGTGGTTTATGTTCACATTTCGTCAGATCGACTGATTGATTTTCGTTATAATGTGAGCGGGAGGTTTCGTCGGTTAACAAACCTTTAAACTGTCAGTCCTCAAATGTGAACGGACCCTTAGTTTGAACAAATACATTAGCCGATAGGTCTATGAAAGCGCTCTCAAATTTGCTTACTCAAATTAGAATGAAGCATCAGAATCAATTTTCCTAGAATCTACCGGAAGTGCACATTTGTCGCTCTCGCTTCAACGAGTGCTTACTGAAAACTAATCGTTTCAGCCCTCGCCTTCAGGCCTGATTGATGGCGTTTGCTCGCCGCCGCCCACCACAGATTATCTATTAAGATTGTATGTCACAATGTTTGCCCGCCTTTAAATAGCTATGGAATGATCTGACATTTTCAAGTCACTTAATAATATAAGATTGACATTGGGTGTAATCGATTACGTCCCACAGTTGGGCATGGGTACTGTACTTGTAGGGTAAAGATGGAACATATTCCACCATGTTTGAAGTGGTAGCATCAGTAACGTATAATGATTTTACGTAGGAGTAACCACCGCGCCACCCATTTCTACCGCGAAGCTGTTCTGCGTTTTTCGAAAGGGTGTAGATGCCAGATAATTTGCGTATGAGGTGACCATCGTAATACTAAGTGGCAATGTATCTGTAATCAGCTTCAGATAAAAAAATCTTTTGAACCATGGGCAGCAGTGACCACTTTGCTACATCGATCATATAAATATTTTTTTTTTTAATATAGGAGTAGCAGATAAACACGCAATCTACCTGATGGTAAGTGGCTACTGCCGCCCATTGACATCCGCAATCAACCCCTGATAGGATTAGATAATTCTACCACAGATGTGCCGCTACCTCTGAGGACTAAGCTGGAACGCTGTTATGAAGTAGAAATCGGTGTGGCGGTGAAGCCGCCGAAGTTGAACCACAAAGGGTTCTACCACCTTCAGATAAAATCAGCCTTTCAGATCAGCCTTTGAACCATTGGCGGTAGTGAAAATTACCATCAATGGGACTGCAAGCTCATTTGCTTGCATGACATTAGTCATAATAAAGTAGAGATAATGACATAGGAGATTACACTTTAGGAGATACTACTTTTAGGAGATTGCACCAAAACGTAATGTTGTCAGTAATCGCTAGTCTAATTAAACAATGTTCATACGTGAATGGTCATTCAAGGTAGACGAGTAACGTCAGTGCCATGCCTCTTAACTCGATTACCGTGGTAAGTGGGCACGGACAAAGCGGATTGTCGTATTAACACGCGCCTGACGCTCCCAAACGACCGATCACCGCGTTTTCTTAACTGACGCTCTCTTTTATGAGAACCTAAATCTACTTTTTTCTTTTAAAAAGTTTCAATTTCAAACTGTAGATACAATACATATTATGCGCCAGTATTTAGAATGTATGATTTAAATATCTAAACTATATTTCGCAGAATACATATTTTAAAATACATTATAAAAGTATGCTTTAAAGTGACCAAGTATTCAAATTAAAAATATTAAAGAAGCTGTAAAATAATAGCTGGTTTATGGTACAATTAAAATTACCACCATAAAAACCCAGTTTAATCCAAATAAGGTTAAGGTCATATGCGAATATTCTACGGCGCTATAGTATGGTCGACATTACACACTCTTCACACCATCACAAAGTATTATCAAGCATGTAGATACCCCTTTCCTCTTCCCAATATTTCATACGTCATAAACAAATTATAATCAATTATCAATACACAATTCTTCGTAAATCCTTCGTAAATAAGTGCCTGGGAATCGTGAACTATAATCATAACAAATTCTGACATACAATACTTAAACGATACTAATTTATTTTCAATACAAACTGATTACAATTGGCATTAGAGGCGGCTATTATAGAGAATGCTAATTTACGTACTTCTTATACTCGTAGGTAGATGTTAAATCATATGACTCGTATTTAATTTTCACGTGATGTTCTATTGACAATTGATATTATCAACAACACTTACGTATGCTGTACTAATAATTTGTTATGATTAAAGTCTGTTACACAGGATTTAAATATGGTTTCAGGTTTATTAACCCAATATCAATGTGTTAATTACCTCGTCTTGGAAACTACCCACATATTAATTATTTACAAGTCGCTATTTTACGGGTGTCAAATATGTTATGTCACTGCCTGAAAATTTTTGTACAATACCATAAAAAATGTACTAAGTAACAAAGCCGTAAAGATAGTTTATTGTTTAAATAATTTAGTTAAGTCCTTACAAGTTCAAGGAAATAACCATTACATTTTTAGAAATTGCAAAATGTTTCATAATCGATGTAAATAGTACTAACATTAACTCATGTAGACAGACAATAAAATAGCTAAAAACAAACATTCCCAAAAACAGTCATTTCTAAATACACAAAATTAGCTAAATTAACCTAATTTAAACTTCGAACTTTAAGAATATAATCTCGCGTAGATCAGAAATGCGAGCTCTAAGCAAAAACCGAGACTCGGGCCTCCGTTAGTCTAATTGCTCGAGCAGACATTGATGCCCGACTGTCACTACCCGACAGCGCTCGGAACGCCCGATAATGGAAACACTCCGAGATTGATTCCCCGATAAATATTGCCGCTTTCGATCTAGCTTACTTTAAATAAGTGGGTGTTAGGTTTGCTTGCTAAAGTGCTGGCAGAGCTCCTATTTACTGACTTCCCTATTGTATTGTTTCGACGATACAGATTTTAAGCGATATGAAACGGCATTCCTATAGTCGTTATATCACTTTTTTTTAAATTGAAACTCATATTAGCTATAAGAAGGACACCGAAGTCTGATACAGAAGCAAGTATGATATAACAATACAACTCCTATATATAGGTACCTACTTATTAATTAGGAATTACTAGAGAAAACCTAAACTATTTTTCTTTTTGCGACTGTGAAACTACTCGTTCACATGTTTGTTAATAAATATCACTTGGTTTTTGAAAGTCTAATGACGAAAACCCAACGTTATTCCAGCCATTGTATATTGTCATTTGTTTTATAGATTTTGAATTTAATCAAATCATATCGATAACAATTTTCGACAAATGTTAAATTTGTAGCATAAAGTACAGTGCTACTTACAAACTACCACTTCTTAAAATTTCAAAAGTTTTAGTAAAATATTTGAGCACTTCCATAATTACTACATTTAAATCAATTCTGAAAGCAACAAAATACGTCGCCTTTCGTCCAAAGAAACTGCAAAGCGATCTCACCACGACTTTCATTGCAAACGTCGGGGTCAGCCGCGGGACCCGGCCGTTCCCAGCACTTGTTTGGCGATCTAGTTTAATTACCATCCATCACTGTGACGGCGTATCGTCGCATCGCATCGGACTGCCTCAACGACAGCTACTGAATAGGGATACGCTGATAATACGCTCTAACAAGATACATGTTTAGCTAACGTTTCAGAATCTGAAATATTTGCAACTGTTCTGATCGTAACGATTATTGTACTGTCTCCATTTTGTCATAATAAAAAATCGAAGAGTGTTTTAAACAATTGAAAAACAGCGAGATTTTAGTATTTCTTCTATAACACACAAGCAAATAAGTATGCATTACATTTGATAGTAAATGAACTATGTAAGTTTGTTCATATGTCCATGGGCATTTATTATCAACCTTAGATACAATTGGCGACCGAAGCTCAATTATTTCTATTTTGTGCTATCCGTGCTATTGTTGCTATCCGTGAGTATTAAGTTGAAATACCTCATACAAATATCTCTATTTTTCTACACATCGTGCGTAATTACGATAATTACTTTATTATAATATTTGTCAGATTGTCTATTTTATAGTCGTAATAGGGTAACAAAGGCGTAATAGGGTTTTTACGCAAAAATGTAAACCCAAAAAGCAAATCATGCGTCTTCAGGTGAATACGCAGAACGCCCGTTAACAATAATTTTGTTTTCTTAGCACTGAGATATTACTGAATATTGTTACCAACCGCAGTCTTATATGGTGCGATGTTGGCTGACATTCAATGGCCGAATCAAAGCAACAACGCAAACGGTGAAACGGTTAATAAACGTAACCGCATAATGCGTCCGCGTCCGCGATTTCGCGTCCCTGCGCCAATAATAGCGTCCTTAATGAGATGTAAATGAGCGAACAAGTAGCCGAGACCGTCCGCGTTATAATAACGCGTAACGACCTACAAGTCCGGATTAAGAAGCCCTTTGACTTAAACCTAGCGTCCGATGCAATGACCAAACCGTAGTGGGGGACTACCTTAAACAAACAACCGTAAACAGTTCAAAATAGAGCTGGAATCGCGTCAACCGTTCCGAGTCATTAGGTGCGATGTGTGACCGTGTTAGCGGCACAATAGTGTGGCTATTTTGAAACTAATTGGCAGAAAGGGTTGCGAATTAACGTCACGGCCGAGGCGTGTCGTGGCAGCGGCTTTGTGCCTCCAACGCTTGATAAATAGTTTACCAGTTTCAATTATACCACCATTCGTATATGGTTTGTGATTTTAGTTAGCTGTCAAATCCTCCTGGAGAATGCAGCCTTTATCATTTCAAATTTGTTCCATCCTTAGGGATTTGTAAAAATCGCAGTGTGCCTTGGCATTTGTAAAGTTACCTGTAAAAATTTGTAAAATAAAAGTAAACCTGTCTCCTTGGTTAAATTGGTTAATAAATTATAGCTATTATCATGTGAGACATAAGTATGTAATCCACGCCTAATATACTGGCTTAAACTGTTTATTAATATATATTAAAAATAATCTCCTATTAAAATACCTTTATTACCTGCCGCGTTCTTGCCAAGATAATACCCAAGCCAATTTAAAAATAAAAAAATCAGATAACCAAAACGACACTACCCATACGTCAAACGCGGGCCTATTAGCGCTCGTTTAGTTAGAATCTACGATTCCTTTTTGGCATGAACAGCGTTCATTAGTATACATTGTTAGCTACGAACGTATGGCACTCAAAGCCTAAGGTCTCATTACATGAACACGATCGTTCAATCAGCCGAGCGATTGTTGAGAGATCGAAAGCTACGCTCCGTTTCGCACAATATTATTCAAGCAAATTCCCGCATACGATTAAATTGGCTAGGAACGTCTACTGATCATGCGTCCGTCAGACCTATACCGGCTACCGACGTGAATACTAACTTTCTCGTATTTTATCGGAACTGACTAAGTTTCCATCTTATAAAGGGCAGGGCAAGACATGTGGGTATAGGTTCCTAAAGATAGTCATACGTTGTACTTTCGATACATGTAATCGTTCCTTCTGTACCGTCTTTTTATAAACTACTTTGTGTCATTTTTTTAATAATTGAACTGCTATAAAACAAATCATAATTTCAATAAAGTCTCAATAAAAATATTAATAATTAAAGTGCAGGAATAAAACTGGGCTATTTTAAAATGCATGGAATATATGTTATCTTAACACGATAGATACTACTTAGAAAACAAACAACCAACACTGCAATACAAACTGGGTCGATACTCGATACATTACAAGTACGAGTATCTCGTTCATTATTCTCCAGTTTTGCACCATTCTTTTGATATAGTCCACCCATTTCAGAACTGGCTCCTATGTATTATGCATTCGGATATAAGGCGCATAAACCGTCCGAATCAATTACTGAGCGCGTTCGTTAGAAACGCATCACGCATGTACAATGTCCCGATGTACGCAAACACTGTTTATTTGCGCCGCGGAAACAATGGCGGACCAGAACCACCCAAATTGGGAACGATAGTTGGTTTCGTGATTGAGTGCGATTGCGCGCTTTAGTCTTTTTGCTCCCGTTCCGATGTTTATCGTGTTAAGCTGTTCGGGAGAACATTACAATAATATGGAATGTTATAAACAAACTCTTATAAGTACTAATTAATTAGAGACGCATCACGCATCAATGGCTCGATGAACGCAAGCACTGTTTATTTGCGCCTCGAAAATAATGGCGGACCACACTAGTTATCGTATTATGCTGTTCTGGAAACATTTCAATAACATGTAATATTATAAACACTAATTAATTAAAACTCATCACTCAAATATCGATGTAAGCAAACCCAGCTTATGGCCAAAGTTATCCTTATTCGGAAGTTAAGTGCGCCTGATTAAGAGCGTTTTTTAACTTTAGTACTTCTTTTGTAACCGTTTATTATATCATTTATACCATGTTGAGGCTTTGAAAACATACTTCATACACTTATTGCCCTAATTACAAACCCAATAATTACATTGTAATAAAATTGTTTAACAGATGATTGTACAGGCCAGTTCACGGTTACGAAGTGACCCTCGTCGTAAGTGGATTAACCCCTTTAGAGTGCGCTCGAGATCCATACTTAACCACTCCCTCAAATACTTTTTAGTTACAATTGAGAACTGTTTTTATATAATTGATTTTTATAATTCGTCAGGAATAGAATATACCCAAATAAATTGCTACATGAGTTAAAATGTATATTTATGTAGATCTATTTCCTTGTTCCAGGTAACCACAATCAGCACCAGCCGCAACCGCAACCACAGGGGTTGATTGTGGAGACGGGCAACGGCGCGAGCGTGCTGCAGCTGCCGGCCACCACGCTCGAGCAGATCCGGCACATCGCGGCCGACCCCGGCGCCTCCACGCTGCGCCTGCCGCCGCCCGCCACCGAGCCGCCCGTCGGCGCCCGGGAACTAGACTTCGATCTCTGCTACGTGTGCAAGCACTGCAAGGTGGCCTTCCCGTCCGCCGCGCCGCTCCAGATCCATCAGGCGCGCTCGTGCTACGCCGGCCGGGAAGCGTCGCGGGGCGTCATCCGCGTCGTCCAACCCGCGTTGGAGTGTCGCACCTGCCCCGGAGAACGCTTCCGCACGGCGGTCGAGTTCCGGCGGCACGCCGACACCGAGGGCCACATGCGAAACTCCACGCTGCAGCTGCCGCCAGCCCCGGAGCCACTGAGCCACGAGATGGAGGATGTCGTCAACCAAATCACGCTCCTGGCGGCGCGCGCCGCGCAGGACGCCTCCGCGCCCAAGGACAACGTTAATTTCTGCGCTCCAGGCCCGCGCTTCCCGCAACCCGGCGAGCTGCCCCTCGCCAGCGCCGGCCACTAATCCTAATCCGACGAAATGTATAGTTACTACTACTTAGAGCCCCTCGCTCTCTCCGTTGTCCGACAACGCAGCAGTTCACTATTAGCTCTTAATGCTTCTTTTCGTTGATAACGTCGTCCCGAGCGACACTTTCCTAGTTATACATTCAAGCTTGTAGTATCGTAAGTGTAGGTTAATGGGAGCCGGCCGCCGCGTCCGGAGCGGAGCGGACGCGCGCCGGCCGGCCCGCGCCGCCGCCGCGCACTGGGGGGCGGCGGCGGCGGCCCGCGCGGCCCTGGCGCGTCGCCGCACTTCATATCATACGTTAGACAGGTTTTATTATATACGTTTATCGTCGCGGCAGCACGCGACCTGCGGCCGAGCAGGCGCGGCTCGATCTTTACCATCGTCCCCCAGGAAAGCAAGTTCCTATCTTTATGTCATATAATATTATCGATATTGATAATTACGATTTAATTATTGTTTAAAGCTATGTAATACATACATATAATCGTTCTAATTTTAGGCATAGATACGTTCGCGTAAGAAGTTCCTGATGCATCGTAAATGTACGAAGATATATATAGTGATATACGTATATGATTTTTTAAACATGAGGCGAAGTTAGGTACGTATGTTAGGCAGTAGAGCGGTCGTCCTCTCGCGCGGGATTCACGCTCGAATCGAACGTGCCATTACGCGATTTTAACACATCACTCCGCACTTTCCGTCGCACTAGGGACGAAGTGACGCCGGTACCCGCAGGTACCCGGGCTCCGGTCCGCTCCAGCAGTCCGGAGTCGTGCGTAAGATAGGCGCGAGCGCCTCGCACCACCCGAGAGCCGCCCGTGGAGACGCGACGATACCGCGTAGGCTTATTGGTAACGGTTAATTATAATATAATTATTATCGTAGCAAACTTTTCCAAAACGAACGAACTCGAAACTCGGGCTGCGCGCTAGCGCTCAGCCTACCTCGCATACAAGTGAGTTTATTTTGGAACTAAGTGTGATTCTTGAATTTTTATTGATATTGTAATGATTATTAGTAGTGGCGTAAGTGATTCGAAAGGCATGGAAGTACATGGGCGGGCAGGTGCCTCGCGCGCCTCTCTCGCATGTATGTTCATTACTTTGCTGAGTGCGTGGAGTCCCTTATATTTTCGATGGCACAGATCACGTTATTAAAATATTTTACATATTTACATTTTATCTAGCGGAGTGTACTACAATATTTTATCTACGAGCGGATACCTACTACAACATTGAGTTTTTTTTTTTGTAAGTGCAATGTTTTATTCCACCGGCAACCGGTCCTTGTTATGTCTAATGGCAATGGGGCGATGCTTGCGCGCGCTGCGGTTCCCTCCGATCGCTTTACAACTCTCCAAAGGCCTCTGAAGTTACGTTAGGGCTGAGAAACGTCACCTGATAATGGATATAGCAACATTTTTATTTAAAGATATTTTTTATAAAATGTTGCCTGTTCGGAGATATTTTACGTATGTGGCGCAGTGCGCGCACGCAGCGCTCTACGCGACGGCGCGCGTTTTAAAACACTATTATTTTATTGACTGCGTTATTAAGGTTTATCGTGTAATATTTATAAATGAAAGTACGAGTCTCCTATTAAAGTTTGTTGAAGACGTTAATTTCGTGAAGCTCCACCGCGTCACGGACGGCGAAGCGTCCCTATCCCGTAGTTTATTTGAATCGGTTTGTAATCGGGAGTATATTGTAAGTTTGAGTTAGCGTAGGTGGACAAGTCGGTAGTGCGATGTTGTGTTTCCGCGGACGAGATCCGCGGAATGAATCATGGTTCCTATGTATATTTCAATATTATCGCATCTAGAGTTTCACTATACTTTCCGAATACAAATTTTAATATTTAAGATTAATTCGGATTAGTCTGTTGTATCTGCTACTAGAGGTGCCGCCACGGCCATGTTGTTTGTTTAGTTGTACAGGCTTTGTCCCACTTTGTTTTATTATTTTGTAAGAATAGATCTGCACTCATATTTTGTTATTCTCGAAGATTTACGTGTCTAGACTTTTATAGTTCCCTAGGTATCTAATGTTGGTTACACACTAAGTTTACGATCGTAAAAAGGTAGCACACGTGTCTATCATAGTTCCTAATACTGTATCGTAAAATTGAAATTATTTTAAAAATTCTTACTAGTAAAATATACCGTTCCTAATATTGTAATCTGTGAGAAAAAAATGTAAGTAAAACTGAAATTACTCATGTCTCTTGTATTGTTTGTATTATTTCGGTGTATAAATGTGTTTCCTATTGTATTGATTACTTATTGTATCAAACTCCCCATAATTTATAATACTATTATTGTATCAATTACATATTATGTTTCCTTAGATTATTTCTTACCGTAGCATAGTTTTCGTTGCATGACGTGTGCGTAGCCACTCTACGCGCGAGCTACGCGCTACGCCGCACGCCACCGTAGCCGACAACAGATTACGAATACATTGTCAAGTGTAAATGGTAAAAATAAACTCAAAGTTAGTTTATCAGACACTGGAGTTTTATTTTTCATTCTCATGTATCACCTACCCATTAATAATTAAGTAAGTTTCATATGGATCCTATGTAAAAAACATAAAGACCTTGTATGAAGATGACGATACACGTAACCAACAGTGGGACATAAAAGGCTTGTTAGCCAAATTGTGAGGATGGAGACCATCTTCCTATTAAAAGTAAAAAGGCAGAAACAATATTTTATATCATTTTGAATCAATTTATGTAATTATTTATTTCCTTCCCACATCCTTAATATATCAGTCTATTTTTGTGGTAAGCTCAACAACTAAACTCAGTCTACGAAAACAATTACTTAAAATTCAAAGCGTATGTACAGCATAGATATGAATAAAATAATGAAAATAAATTGAAAATACACTTATTATTTTTAGAAACAAATACACATAGTGTTAAAGTTATTTTACAAAGAAATCTTTAAAAGTCACACAAATATTTGCTACTTCTTAATGGAATTAATCTGGAAAGTACACTACATCTATAATTATATTTTGGAGTATGTTATATAAGAGATAATAAGGATACAGATGTATATAAGAAATAAGTGTTTATAACACAGTATAGATTTAGAACTCAACACTTTTACTGCTTTATTACATAAAAATAAACACAAGAAGTCATAGAATCAGCTAAAACAGATCAGTTTATGGTTCGTTTGTTGCGGAACCACCTCAATGCCTTCCATACTATCACTCCACATACCACAGTTCATACCATATTTTCATGACCAAGATATAGTCATCAACGAACATGATTAATAAAGTACAGTTCACCTCAAAAGTAGATGAACAGATCCAAATTTTCAACTGATCACAGCTAACAACATTATTATTTAGACGAACGTTATAAAGCCTCAAAAAAAGATGGCGCGAAGTAGCTGAATAGCAACGTATCTAAACAAAATCTAAAAGAAAGAAAAAAGGTAATGAAAGAAACATATTTAATTTCGATGCTATCTATCATACTGAACATAATATAGAGTAGAATATAGTTCATATCAGCTATATGTGTAAATATAATTTTGACTTAGATTATAAAAACTATAATAAATAGATAATGATTAAATGATGATGAATGATTAAACCCTATAAAAATAATAAAGAGTAGGTTATATTACTCACCTAATTTCAAAGCTACACTTAGGTATAGTCCGTGTAAAACTACTAGTCCGCTCTAAATATAAAAATGAATCGCGTCGCCATAGCAAATTGTATGACTACACCTGCTCGCAACAACTTCAGAGCGGACTAGCAGTTTGACGCGGACTATACAATTATAAACTATCATACACCATTAGGAGTACTACGTACATTTTTAAATGCAGTGAAGCATTTATGACGTACCGGGGAGGAAGCAGTCTGTATACCTGGTTCTATTGTGAAGTTATGCGTTTCTGTGGGAAGGTGTGGATGCTGATTAACCTATACGTGAAGCAACCATAATAACCTTCAGGCAATGGCAACGCACCTGTAATCGCGTTTAGATCGACCCTTTTTTATATGGAGTACTTGTAGTCACTTCTACTTGTTCTATATAGGCTTACTCACAGATGTCAATGAGCGGCAGGGGCCACTTACCATTAGGTGGACTCTAAACTTATATATTGCTCTAATCTTACAAAAAACGCAAAAACAAACACCCAGAAAAGATATCTTATACGATACATATATACATGGTCTATATAAAATCGACAGTAACATAAAAATCTTTCCACAAAATAATTTAAATGTTTATTTTCAGACTGCCTACATGATATCTCATGAAGCTCAATATATTCATTGTTATTAAACACTCCACATCAAAGAGCATTATTTGCAAGATCGAATAGTTGAATTGTAAAAAATCTAATTAATGTGTAGTCTATGCTTTGTAAATCCATTGGAAATAAGTTTAGGTACTCTAGAGGCAACTGAGACGATGTCAACTGATTTACACAGAAACGAGAGGTATTTATTATTTGGCAAGAATGCCTAAACACTTGCAAGTACGGCTTGTTGATAGAATAACCGCATACAATTTTCTAGGTTATGTTATCATGGGCACTGTTCTTGATTATGTCGTCGTCAACCCATTACTGTCCCATTGCTGGGCACAAATCAGAATAATCAGAAATCATAGTCTAGTGCAGTGTCCAAATGCGAATTGATAGACTTCATACACCTTTAAGAACTTTTTTTTTTCAAGACCACTCAGGTGTACAGATTTTCCACGATGTTTCCTATACCGTTATAGTAAGTAAAACTCAATTTCTAAGCAGTGATAGCCTAGTTGTTAAGAAACTCGGCCTCTCGATCGAGGGGTCCGAGGTTCAAATCCCAGGCACACACCTTTGATTTTTCAAAATTATGCGTGTATTAGAAATTATCACTTGCTTAAACGGTGAAGGAAAACATCGTGAGGAAACCTGCATACCTGAGAGATTTATCAAAAAAAATCTCAAAGGTATGTGAAGTCTACCAATACGCACTTGGCCAGCGCGGTGGACTATGGCCTTATCCTTCTCATGATGATGATGATGTTGATGATACACCTTTAAGAACTTTTGTTTTTCAAAGAACACTAAGGTGTACAGATTTTCCATGATGTTTCCTATATATTCCGTTATAGTCAGTGAAACTCAAATTCTAATACGCACATAATTATGTAACTACTAAAAATTTGATATACGTGCCTAGGATTCGAACCTCAGCCCACCGATTGAAAGACCAAGTTTTGACCACTAGGCTATCGCTGCTTCAACTGCTCTTATTTGTATTATTAACTAGAACTAATTTAAGTAAGTGATAGTATCCGTAGTCAGTTGAAATGGTAAGGAAAAGACAGACACGTCCATTTTTTTAAGTAGTCATTGTCACTATTAAAGAAATACGCCATCATAACACTCTACATATCTGTGGTCATATCTGAGGTCGACGGCAAAAGCGTTGTTGCTCCAAAATTATCTTGAAGCGCAAATAAATTAGTATTTTTTCAAGGTGATAGAGTAGAACCCTTTGTGGTTCGACTCCGGCGGTACCACCGCCACACCTATTTCTACCTTATAACAGCAATGTTATGCGCTGCTGTGTTCCGGTTTGAAGGATGTGGTAAGGGAGACAGACTTTTCCGACAGACTAGTCCTTAAGGGTAGCGGCGCATCTGTGGCCGACCTCAGGTAGGAATATCTAATTCTATCTGGGGTTGATACAGATGTCTATGGGCGGCACTAGCCATTTACCATCAGGTGGACTGTATGCTCGTCTGCTACTACTATATTATAAAAAAGAAGTATTCTACCCGCCATTCAAAACAGAATATATTCATATACAAACACCACAATACACGAAGGAATAGCATTGTTGCAATCAACTATCCTACTACCACCTGTAAGGGCCCTACATCAAAGAGCACAACAAACATATAGTTTTAACAGGATTTCTCGAATCCAAATCATTTAAAAAACGGTTGGAGTGTTCCATTAATACATTTCAATTTTAATGCTTTACGTAGATGATTTCATTGAACTCGTTAAATTTTAATACTTAAAGTTTTATCTTTCAAAGCTTCGAAAAGGGGAATCAAAGGGCAAACAGTTATTACCAGCACAGTGCAAAATTAGCCATTCGTGAAACAACATCGACTTCAAAAGCGCCCCCGTACACATCTCTTCTCTAATCAGGCGGTGTTTGAACAAAAAAGTAAAAAACAACCCTTAGATTCGATTGAAGGAACTGTCACACGGCCGGATGCAAAGGGGATCTCACTAAGTTATTGATTATATCGGAATAAGTCGCTCGGGGGGTCTAACCCCACACACCCCGACACCCCACATGGAGGTTTAGGATATATCGGCCGCATTATTTTACATATATGAGACATAGTTGCACTGAAGAGATTTCCAAGTGTGAAGACGGATTTTTATTTATCTCCGCGAAGAATGCGATAATGGTTTTGTATATTTGATGTAAATTCTGCTAAAAGAAACAGATCTTTTTGGAACTGTCATATAATCATAACGAATGATTCGCGCATAAATAATTAAAATACAACTACTAAAAGCTCCTACTTTAGATTTGATCGTCACATTTTTTTTTATCTTAACCTGTTTAAGTAAGCATAAATTATTAAATGGTCCTAATGACGTAACATGCTAATTTTCTATTTAATTACACCTACAACTAAAAACTCAACACTAATACCCACATAAAGAACTGAGGCACAACGTAAAAGGTGCATAAACAGAGACAATGATTATTACAAAAGAAAATCCTTCCACATTTTATTCAAATTACGTAACCTTAATAAGAAAACAAAGAGTTATCAATTGTTAGAAACGGGTCGCGGGTGTAGATCGCGAGATGAGGACATATGAGGGGGCGGGTCTCGGGAGGCAACCCTTCACGCGTTCACGCCAAATCCTTAACGCGCGATTTAAAAAAGAAAACTAACGCGGGGCGGGGGCGATTGAGAATTGAGATGGAAATGCCGATTGTCCCGATCGACGCGAACGGATCGCTTGCCACCGATAACTCCGCTTATACTCGTAACGATGGGGAGAGAATTTTAATGTGCCACCATTTTGGCGCAATGCTCAAATTTTACGACCGCTAAGTCATTATGAGGGAAATTATTGGCACTCTGATTGCTTTGGCTGTGATAAAAATTCTCAAGTCGGCAATAAGGTGGAACTAATTCCGAGCTGGATCGCAGCCCCGCTCACCTAATGGAATTACGGATAGCCCCTTGCCCACCCCATTTCATAATATATTCTTGCCCCGTCATAAGAAATATTCATAAACTGGTAAAACTTTTCGTCAGATTATATTTCGGTGTATGAATAAAATCAATTTACAATACGTAATAGGAGCCTAAATAAGATGAGGGCGGCGGGTAAGAAAACTATTACGGAGATCAAAATTTTACGTAAAAAACGTATACTGGAGGTTTAGCAAATAAGATTAGTATTTTAAGATTATCCTATTTCTGAATTCTTATGGTAGAACTGTCAGCAACTTGGTTGCGCAATCACATCTGCCACCGTAATTTCAACATTCAGCAACGCCTATGCCAATATATTAATTAGAATGACGTAAAAAAACTTACATAATACACATACATTAGCAGAGCTTTTTGTAATTTAACCAGATATCAGACCAATTTCTGCGTCACTTCGATGTTAACCCCTATGTTTAAAAGGTATGGTAAAGCAGACAGCAATATGAGATCATTAAATTTACTTCTCAAGAGCATCGATGAACATAAAGTAAGTATGTAAATATCATGTTTACATTTTTCAATTATAAAACCAGTAGACGAGCACGCTTGTAGTTTTAGATTGTAGACCATCGTTGCCCATGGACACCTGTAATCTACCCCACATTAACATCCTACCTAAGATCGGTTAGAGAAGCGTTGCTAACCTTGAGGACTAAGTATGTCACCCTTACTACACCATTCAAACCAGAAAACAGCAGCGCATAACACTACTGTTATAAGGGAGAAATAAATATGGAGTCGAATCACATAGGACTACCAGGTAGTAGTCCATTTTATAGGTACAAAATCACATTTCCATGTCTTACAAAAGCATCATAAAACACCAACGAAGATTACATTTTAATCCGTCGCTACTCCAGAGCTTATTATAATACAAAATAGTCGCCTGGCACCGGCACAAGATATATTACTATTCAACTTACTTAAAACGCAAAGTCCATCAAAACTTTTGAACAAAGCTTAAAAGTTAAAAGAAAATATCCGAGTCAGGTGGAGTTTCGAATAGACAAAGTTTCCCCCCTCCAGTGGAGGTGATTAATGAGACCTACTGTTTATTCAGAGCGCTCTCGATGAGGATTAGGGGATCAGCATTAGCTCCAACAATAATGTACTTACGGCTAAGTGTTGTAAACGACTTTGTCATGTTGACATATCTTTGTATCTCCGCTGACTAAACATCATATGAAACAAACGTGTGTGTGATATTTAATTAATCTTAGCCCATTTTTGACTACCACAAATTCAGACGTAGCGGCGCATCTGTGGCCGACCTCAGGTAGGAATATCTAATCCTATCTGGAGTTAAATACAGATGTCCATAGGCGGCAGTAGCCAATTACCATCAGGTGGACTGCATGCTCGTCTGCTACTCTTATATTATTAAAAAAAGGCAAAAAAAATGGCTAAGGCTACTTAACTCAATGGCGTAATTGATATTATCTCAGTAACTATTTATGTTATACTTAAATTAAAAAAAAAGATATTAAGCCGAGGGTTAGAAACTTGACTACAGCTACGGACGAAGTAGAATTTCAAACTTACAAACTATCAATTTTATACAGAACCCTAAAATTGTCGTAGAAATTGCAACTCATCACTATCGTGGCATCTAAAGACCCTACAGTCCGGTGGGGCTAGTTGTGCATTTGTACAACTACACAAATTGAGCACCCCGTATTTATCTGCGGCCTGCGACCCCTTCGCTGTATTTATCTTCAACCCCTTACTGCTCGACATTGAATTGACTTTGTAGCGTTTTGTTCGATATCGCCAAAATGCCCATGGCGGTAGCGTCCGCAGATAATTTTGTTTTGGTCAATTCTGTAAGTATGGACCGCATCAAGACAGAATCGGCTAAAAATCTTTGAAAAATAACTTGTAAATAGTACTCACAAAATATAAACGTACCGAAGTACCAAAAAAATATATCAAATTTTCATTCATACTTATATGCTAAGAATATTTTGCAATGTTGTTTAAAAAATATTAAATACACTTTAGCTTAATTCAAAAATTAGTAGAGGTACAACATGCAGCGGCCACTTCAAGTTGTTAAGTGACCATTGCACCTCATTAAGTAAATGATTTTAGGTAGATAAGGTTGCTTTAGAGATAAGATTGCTACTGTATTCTATCCTACAAGCTTTTTTTTTGTTTTTTTTTTTTGTTCACGAGGGGGAAACCTTCAAAAGGTACCCGATGCCGTGGGAGCGACACAGGATTATGTGGGACTCTTACCGCACTAAAACGCCCCGGTGGCCGTCCTCGGCGCTGCGTAGAGGACTCCGGGATCTCCAAAGGAACGCAACCGGAGTCCTCTTAGCGCGTTGCTCCGTCAGGCTCCGCCTAGGTGAGCTTAACGCTCGCCGCACCGTCTGATGCGTACGATATGTGTGTACGATACGTGGTATGCGACCACACATACCGCCACCCTTCCCGGGGCCTTTGGCCGGGCGATTCCAACTCCCACTCCGACTCCCACGACCCCAGAAGTCCCCTTTTAGTCCCCTCTTACGACAGGCAGGGATACCGTAGCCCTATTCTTGTCCCAGAACTACAGGGATAATCCTACAGGCTAACACTTGCAATTACTGAAGGCGTGAACATTTTCCACCACGCTGCCCCAATGCAGATTGGTGCAGGAAGTAGTAAGTGCACGGGTAAGTGTCGGTGTTCTCAATACACCCCCAGAATGAATGTTAACAATTACATTTAATTTCAATTTCAATGATGATAACCGACCCGACGTCTTACGTGCCCTCGAACACAAGAGCAAGCATATTTAGCCAAAAGCAGGCAGTCGGTTATTTATATTTGTAGATCAATCACGCCAAATACGCGCATTGCCCCATTTTACGTATCCACAAACTGTGACGCAGTATTAGTACAATGAAATATTTGACGGTAATTTCCAACTCTTTGTTTTCACTGTACTGTAACCCCCGAGTTCTCTCACCTTTAAAGCAGCCGTCAAAATCGCAATATCGATTATTAACATCGAAGTGATTTAAATACCAAGTGAAGCATATTGACAGTGCCTAATGGTATTCAGCGCCTATTGGTATTCTCATCAGTTCAAGCCCAAAGGTCGGTTGAAAGGGTGTCAGCGGAACTGCGCGAGAAGTTAACTGCATAATTTGGACAGTCATTTGCACCGCCAAATGCCAAACGCTTTTTGAGTCGACGACCATTTTATGTTAATAGTAGGTACAGTGGTGCCTTTGCTATTGTCAAAGTGCAAAGATTAATCCAGTTCATTACAAGACGTTAAAAACAATCATAAAATTTCTGAATAAATTAAAAAATATAAATGGGTAATTTTGAATTGCCGCTGCTTCTTCTCAGTTAAGAATTGAATAAAACATTTTCCTTTTTGGTTTTTGAAGAAAACGGATTTTTTAAATTACATTCCCATAAAAATAGCAGACCAGTAGAACCTTCGCAGCCAAATATAAAAAATATAAAAGTAATTTTAAATACATTACAACAGTTACAGCAAGTTTACTTTTCAACAACAGTGCTGTTCCGAATAGGACGTTTTACCGCGTTTAAAAATGAATTTAATGTAAATTAGCAATATTTTCCAAGACATTATGACGTCCTTAAAACAAGTCTTAACTCATAAAGCACGATCAAAAAATTTAACCCATTGTTTAAACGGTCTACACCGACCAGGAACAAGACAGACCAAACAACAATACACAAATGGAACACCGCCGACAAGTCGTAGGATCTAAACGGGCCTTGTATGGATTTATGGCCATAATTCTGCGTGCAAAAGAAAACGGCGAGGTGTTATCGAGGCGGTATTGACACTTTAATGCTATTGTTTGATTTAGAGGGCTCATTACGGACGCAAGAAGTATAGCCCTCGTGAGCTGGGTGGTGCGAAACGACCTCCTAACGTTTAAGTTCCACGATTACTCTATTCATAAATTTCTCTACAATCAATCAAGTAACAGTTATACGTAACAGTATGTAAAGCCACAATTAAATGTATTTGTAGTGACGTGCACCTTTAAAACGAGCGATACAAATTGTTTTGAAATAAAGATTTATGTACAAACGGATATAATAGAACTATTCTATAAACCAAGAAATACATATCATAAGATAATTCTTATCAACACAATACTATACCAAAGCTTAATACGATATTGCCTTCAATTGATTTTCAATACAGGACTTTAGACTTAACTCTTAACTTAATCTCCTGCTCCCCAAATACACCATACGTTTTGCCATTAGTTGTAATTTATAAACTAAAACTTTTAAATTTTATAAATGAACTAGTAACTTTAACGTAACTTGCAATATATCCTCGAGCTTCAATGTGCAACAGTTACAAAATACTTAGTTGCTAATTGGCGAGACCTGAGTACCTAACCGATGGAGATACGAGCCGACGAGCTCCTCGTAATAACAACAGCAAATTTTACGCTCCGGGACAATACGATATAAAATTATCTGTTAGATCCAATAATCGCACGGAACAGCCGGGACTTAATGCCGGCCAATCATTAGCTACGAGGGATAACGGAGCCTTCGGCCACTCCAGCCCATTAACGTTGGTACGCGATGCCCCGTGACCAAACGTCAATGCAACCTCCGTATGCGATCTGGCACCCCGAGGCGGAGATGCAACCCCAGACAAAGGAATGACTTCATTGTAACCTCAAACAATTCCAGACATCGCCAGCTTTTATTGCGCTTCCTCGAATTTGCATTCCGGCGTTTGTTCCTGCAGTCGTAGCCTAATGGCTTAAAACTCAGGTTTTCAATAGAAGGGTACAGAGTTATACTTCCAAGGAAGCACCTCTGATTTTTCAAAATTATGTGCGTATTGGAACTTAAATATGAAAGTTTGAAAAATATAGGAAAACATCCCGACTAAACCTTCACTCCTGAGAGCTTTAAAAAAAATATCGGGGGTATCTATATAACCAAACCGTTCTTGGTCAGCGCGGTGGACTATGACCTAAACTTTTTTTTCTGGAGAGACCATGCCCAGCAGTGGGACAATAATGAGTTAACGACGTTCGTTCTGAGTAATCGCTCCGGTATACCAATACTGATTTAAGCTCAGCGATAAGCATACGCTTTCTAGGTCGCTCAATTACGAAACGAACACGCATGTAATGAACTTAATGAGCGGGACGGGATCGATATTAAGTGCGAGCACTTATAAGTACTGGTAATTATTTTATCGGGATCGAGTAAGGAGGACGAGAGCTCGCGGCCGCACTATCATTAGCACGGGAAAGCGATCAGTTATTTACGCGGCCGGCCGAACGGAGCCGTGTTGGTTTACGGCGCAACCCCCGAAGGAGATGCATTCCACCATTCCACCGGCTCACGAACTCACGACTGCACAACAATAATTACCCGTGGGTGTACGCCATTATACTTCGCGAGCGATTATTATCAATCGTTGCGCGGCTAGCGAACGGTCACCGCTTAGAACCCGATGTAATGAGACTAAATTATCGTAATGTTATAACGAGAGATGCAAAGAAGATTATTATTCGATAATTATACAGGATAAATCATAATCTCGCATGCGGGGCGTTTCGTCCTTTTCTATTGAAGGGCGTGGGTATCGGCGTCTCTGTCACACATGCCTGCGGCCGGCGAGAGATTTGTCGCTGCGTGAGGTGCGCGTGCGCAGGTATTGTTCGTCGCCTGCGCCGCCGGCGGTCAATACTTCACCCCAACTCTTGCTCGGATCTTGCTAATTTTCCATCATTGCGGTCTCGTCGAACTTTATAGACCTTTAGGTTTCGAAATTGAGGTGTCAGTGCATCATATTTATAGCCTGTAACGTAACCATAGCGGTCTAGGGAACAAAGCAACAACGTTTATAAAATCGCTAATCATCGCCCGAGGATAACCGTAACATTATCACCTTTCACAACTGCGGCAATCTCTTCTGTGTGTTAAATTTGAATCGTTTATAGACATTATCTTGGCGTATAAGAAACTAAATGCTTCAATTAAAAAGTCAATAATACGAAAACAAAACATAGTACATTCTACAATTATTTCTGTAGAGTATATTATTAGCTATATTTAGTTTCTCCACAAACTATCAAATTTATCCAATCAGTCAGTCATGTTCTCTTAAGGCATTTGCCTTAGTTGTAAACCACTATTGGTATCCAAATATACAATATACAAAACGTTTATACGTATGTTATCAAGAGTATCAATCATCAATCATTTATTTCAATATACATATACATCCATTGAATTATATCCGACCGGACGTATCGACGTACAATATACTGAGTGTAATTGTGGTTGAACGGACAATATATGTATGTTTGCATAACATACTCAGAAAGTAGCTCCATATCATACCTTTGAAACCTGTGAATTAAATCGTTAGGTTTCGAAACATTCAAAAACCTAATTAATTTTCAAAACAATAACTATTGCATCTATTCACAAAAACAATTATTTTCAATCGTATCACTTAAATTCTTAAGGTACCTATGGTAAATAGTGTGTGAATTCCGTTCTCATTTACTACATAATTCAGGCTAGTGTAAGGCATTACACGATCCGTTACCATGGCAGCGAGTTGTTTGTTGCTATTACGGCCAGCTAGGACCAACAAAATCCATGCCTATTTACGTACTAGTACTTCCAAATGCCTTTAGGAGTTTGTAAATTGTTCGCTCGCGCGGTTCACGCTCCACTAGAGGCAGTACGAAGCATTAAAAAGTCCGGACAAAGACTAATTTCTACTAAAAAAATAACAAAAATATACTAGACTAGCTGACCCGGCAAGCTTTGTAACGCCTCAAAATGTATTTATGAAATATATTTCATATAAAATATAGCCTAAGTTACTCGTGGATAATGTAGTTTTCGAATGGTGAAAGAATTTTTAACATCGGTCCAATAGTTTTTGAGCCTATTCATTACAATCAAACAAACAAACAAAGTTTTCCTCTTTATAATATTAGTATAGATTAGTATAGATATAAGTAGGTCATCTTGATCTAGTTAACCATCAAAGTCAGAGACGTATTGACGATCCCTCGCGTGTTGCAAATGTCTAAGGGCGATAGTGTCTTCTTACAATTAGCCTTCTCACTAAAAATATTAAAGACATCCATAACGTTTCCAAAGAGGGATACAAAAAGGTCGTCCCTTTTAATGATTTTTCTCGCTCTATGCTAAGGAGGGTCGAAAATAAATAAACTGAAATTCAGCGAATAAAGAATCTCCTGTTGTTTAAGATTTCTTTTTATATTTATTATTTATTGACCATATTGAAAATGTGGTACAAAAAGCGGACTTAATGCTAAATAGCATATCTTTTTGCCTATGTTGCGAGGTACTGTTAAGAGGCTACCTTCAACATACAGGAGGTAGTTCAACCAAGGAGACATGTCCTAAAAATTCCGATCGCATGGTGCCCGCACGCTCCACTCATTACCGGCGTCAGTAATGTGTTCCGTCATCGAGATTAACTCTCGTCTAATGGAGCCAACTCTTATTTATTTCCACGGCGTCACTATTACAATTGTACCTAATTGAGGTTTGCCCGCTTTTAGTAAAATGGCCAATTTCCTTCTAATGCTGTTTGCTCGGTTAGTGTTGTTAAGTGACATAAAATTGTTGTCTTTGTGCTCTTTGTTGTTTTCTTTTTGTTGTTAAAGTTAATAATTGGTTGTAATCTGTAGAAATTGTAGAATAATTCGAGGTTCGATTAGAAGCATCATCTTACGTTCTGTCTTATAATGCAAACAGACGCGTCCAATCCGAATAGGTAGATACGATCACCTATCAACCATCAAGAATATGGTAACATGCTTAATCCTTTAAATTTTTATATTTATGATTTATTCGTATAAAACTTATTAAGTAAGTTAATGTTATAATGTTGGTTTACTTTATTGATGGAAGATACATAACAGACCGACAACCAACATAGCTACATAGTAGATACCTAATTATGTGAGATTGGTTTACATATAGGAATTATTGGTTTTAGATAAGAACTAAAAGCAAGTTGCTGGATTACTACTGGTGCTACTGGTACTTTCACACCAAAAACCGCGTTAAAACAACTAAGAATAGATAACACGAAAATAAATCTTCAAACGCTATCGGCACCCTAATCTCTCGATCTAGTTAGGTCACAAAACAATACCGTGAGAGTTAGAGAGCAGCCTTTCTTTGTTCTAGCGATAGCTCATCCTATTGAAGTGGACGATTAGCGGATAGATCGCGGAAACCTAATTGGTGGGTCCGAGCGATCGATCGGAGGGGGGTGCGCCGGCGCAGCGCCGCGAGCGACCCGCTGTCTCTCGAGACAGGGCTGATTTAGTACAAGTTTTTAAGTTTTAGAAGTAGTAAGCTACATGATGTCCATCTGGTAAGGTGTATTTGGTCACTGTATCGTTATGACAAGTCATATGGGATATAAGATGGAACGTCTTTACGATACACTAAGAATTCAAACAGATTCCTAATACAAGGTGATAGTGTTTGACGTGACGTGGTTGTTCTACTTCATGGAAACAATCTATCCATATCAATACGTGTCCAAGAACTCTAATTAAGACCCATCCATTCCATATTTGGAATTCGTTTGTGTCGTCTTATTTGGTTCGACTACACGCTCCGCTTATTACGTATTTCAATCGTATAAAAATAACTTTGATTACCATCGATATACCCATTTTCCAGATAAAACAAAAGGTTCAGTTGATACATTTATGAAAATTCTTCAAAATATAAACTAAGCAAAAATAGCTAAGCAATGATAATTAAAATACTGAAGTCATTGATTTGAAGTATTTAATTTGATATGAAATATGTTCATACATTGATATAGCAGTTAGATTTTTTGTGCACAACTATGTTTGGATAACATTTATTGCAAGGTTACTGGTTAAATGTAAGAAAGCTCGACAGCCATAATTTATTTGCAGTTAGTAAAAGCGATTCAAGTAATCATTCATTACATCTTTGTAAGTGTGCGCACTTCAAAGCGAATGTTCAATACTTTTATGCGTTTATTCTATTCATATTTTATATAGCCATAGCATATTAATAAAATATATCCGTTCACAAATAATAGCTTATAGATATAGTACTTACATATGTGTGGAGAATTTAAGCTGTCGATACCACAAATTAGATGACACATTTAGGTATGCAGGTTACCCACATTTCACTACACTATGTAATTTTTACATTAAGAACTTTTCTACATACAAAACTGACAATATTCTACATCGAAACAAAACACACACAAATCACGTTTACACACACTTCGTACTTATATTAATTAAAATAATTACTAGAAATATCAATTAGAGCAACCCCGCACGCCTGCCCCATACACGGTTAACAACCAAACTGCATAATGACCTACCCACATTTATTTCTATTATTCCGTGTGATACCAACATTTGTTTTATAACGTTAATAGGGAAATGTGGGTAGGAATAAAGTATGAAAATGATAACAATATGGAATTTTAGTATACAAATTGTGAAATAGGTTTCATAATACAATCCTATATATTTTTTTATTAATATAGGCATAGTAGACGAGCACGCAGCCCATCTGATGGTAATTGGCTACTGCCGCTCATGAACATCTGTAATCAAGCCCGGAGAGGATTAGATTCCTACCTGAGGTCGGACACAGATTTGCCGCTACCTCTGAGGACTAAGCTGGAATGCCTCGGAAAAGTATGCTTCCCATAACTCACCCTTCAAACCACAACAAAGCAGCACTTAACATTTTAATTAGGTAAAAATAGGTGTAGCAGTGGTGCCCCGAAGTCGAACCATTAAGAATTCTACCACTTTCATATCTATATTACTTATATGTGACTTATTATCATGTTCAGTATTAGAGGACGAAAATATTGATAGTTACACACTATACCAACTGTATTTTAATAAATAAATATTTATATTATAGAAAATAAACAGTTTTATGTCAGTTATAGATGTGTTCCACTCCAAAGAACAATGTTTAACCCTCTTAAAGCATAAATCCGCTTGATGTTAGCAATCAAGTGCTATATTTGTGCTGCATTTAAACAAGTAATCAACTACTCGACAGCCCTGTAGAAGCATAACAAAGCAAAAATAGCTGAGATAATGAAGCATAGCGCAAGCGCGATATACTTCGTATGCAGTGTTGCCAGCCCTTCCGAACTATAAAGCAATAAATCGTCCTTAAAAACAGTATATTTAAAAAAAAATATTAATTAACTTATGTAGGTACATGAAGGAAGGTAAAAAAGGTCGCAGGAGGCAAATAATCTCTAAAATGCGTACTGGTCAGCGAAAAACGTTAGATAATACAAAAAACATTATTATACTGAATAGTATATGCCACAATAAAACAGTAAAAGGGATTAAAACAGAAAACAGGGTTAGCGTGAGAAAACGTTAACGATTTAATAATTATTTTCCTAATTTTAGCTACCATAAATCGAAATTTGACAATGTCTCGTATGAAGAAATTGTCACGTCAAATTGGTAAGCAAAACATTGGGTAGACAGATTTTTAATAACGGGGATAAATCTACTGTTAAAACAGTAGTGTTGGCAACACAGTTCGTACGCTCGCCCGCGGCAACACAACTCGTTATTTGCACCTTTCAACAAACTTCCTTTAGTTCCGCACACGAGAGGATTCTGATGATTATATTGTAGATATAAAGTTATAATTACACACCAATTCCAAGATGATTGTAGTTTCAGATTCAAATCCGCGTGGATTTAATTGAGTTGGTATCAAGGTATGTGTTACAATGTAGTAGTACCTACCAAAGTATGAGTCAGACTCGCGCTTAGCAGATTTTTAATATTTGTTATGGATGTAGTATGAACTATAATCATATCAACTTGAAATTTGTAATACTGTTTTAATGACAGAAAAGACACAAAAAGGTATTTTTATTGTATAGGAATTACCTATATTTTTTTCCAATATTCATCATGGTATCCCAAAAAAGTTGTCTAATAATTACAGCTGATTACGTCATAGAATTCAGAAGTTAAATTCCACCATAAGAAACATGCAAAGTTCGGTATAAACGTAGATAATAATTACGTTAATATGAAACAATTATAAAATGATACACAAATATCAAAACTAAGGTTATTAAGGTTTCCTAAAATCTGTCCAGTAGGAAGATATAGTTCGCGCCAAACTGCTAGTCCGCTCTGAAGTTGTTGCGAGCAGGTGTAGTCAAACAATTTGCTATGGCGACGCGATTCATTTCTATATTCAGAGCGGGCTAGCAGTTTTACGCGGACTATACCTTTACTTGCACGGCACGGCACGATATTGTTGCCGTGTCGTGCCGTGCCGTATAACTACTGTGTTAAAGGGATCGTAAACGTCCTTCGTAGGTAGTTACCCAAATAAACAAAACGATAACCAGCTGTATCATTAATAATTGATAGAAATTAATGCCAATTGTCATAGCACACGACTCAATTACGTGTCGTGCTAATAATGACATTTCAATTGACAATCAGACCAATTCAAATTTCATATGCTCCGAATTGCCTTTAATTATGCAAATCAATAGTTATTAGTACCTGCGTAATATACATATCACGTGCATATGCGTTGGTATATCAATAAACCTGAATCAATCGGGAAAATTTGAAACGAAATATAAAATATTTTGGTTACGCATGAAAGAAATTCTGAAAAAAGTCCAAGCAAATAATTCTTAAAGGCTTTTAAGGAAGTCAAATAATAAACTCGAGAATAATAACGCTTACCTACCTTACCTATACCTACCTACATATAGGTTAAGGTTAAATTACCCATTTAGAAAAAGTTCAAATCAAAGTCAACATTCTCCATCCAAAATAATGGTAGGTCAAAATTGAGATGAATGAGTGATGCAGTCCTTTTATTTCCTTTAACGGGATCATTCGTTTTAAGCATATAATGTTTTAGAATCGATATGCACTAATTGCAATGAAAACCCCTCGTCGACGGAGGATCAAATTACAGAGCTAACTACGTTTCGGATCTCTCGAGGAATTCATAAATATCTCTTAACGTGTTTAACCCCAAATCACTGTAAATTATTATTGGAAGTTTACATTATTAAAATAATGAAAATGATCGCTCCGGGCCGCCATGCGTGCTTGGTTGCGAACATAAAAACCACTTGAGGCGATTAAAAATAAACAATAATTGGGCCGGCCATTCACGCATGAAGCCTCATTAAAACAATTAAATCTTGATTGAACAGAAATTATAGCTGTCGATTCTTAAACATAATGCGATGGTGCCTTCGCCGGAATCTGCTCCGAAAAAAGATTAACGTTGATTTTAATAAGAAACAATTATTTACGTATGTGTGTCTTCATCCCACGCTCAAGTAGTCGGCTAATTTCAGGCCGCTTATATGTAATTATCAAAAATTACAGATGACGTTTTTTGATGATCATTTCAGTTTTTTGTGGCCGTCCGCCGGGAAGGATTAAGAGCATACCTAATTACCAGCCATGATAGTCTACGACGCGAACTAAAATAAAACTAACAAGCAAGCGAATAAAAACATATCAAGTTCCTATAATTCCTACTATATAATACTAAAATTAGCTGTTTTTATGAACTAAGTAAGTGGTTCTTACTATATGTTACTAAAACTTACTTTATTTTTTGTAAGTGTAATAGTGAGCATGCAACCCACCTGGTGGTAATTGGTCATTGCCGCTTATGGGCGAGTAATCAACCCCAGATGGGATTGGAGTTCTAACTCAGTTCACAGGTGCGTTATTACTCCTAAGTACTCAGTTAAAAGAATAACGTCCCCGCATAGTTAAAGAAATCTCAATAATAATTCCGATTTATATATAAACATGCCTTAAACTTAATGTTCCAAAATAAATTCCCAAAAAAGACACTGAACTTAATAAGCAGTAGGTACCAAAGTAGTTATAAAGGTTTAATTCAATATACCAAAACCAATGATGTCATGTGGATTTTTCTAGTCATATGGCTATTTCATTTATTTTAAAAATTACCTTGTAGTGCATCAATGTAATTAGTTCCGTGATTTTATTTATTATAAATGTATAAATAATTAATGATCAATAGATCTTAGACATACAGAGAAACCGCAAAATTGCAGCCACGATACAATATAACAGTATAATAATTAAATCCCTCTTTAATTACCGCGATTATAATTTATGAGTGAAGTAATTGCTTTGATAATAATAGCGTATAGTAGAATGATTTATAATCATTGTGAAATAATAACTGACGGTACACAATAAAATCTTCCATCGTACTTAAACATGTATAAAGACATCACGAAATCCAGAGTTAAATGATAACTATCATTATTTCAAACCTCACTCAAATTACACCAAAGAATTCCCATAAGTATCATAGAACGGAAAACTGAATTCATAACCTGCACTTTTGTCATGGAGACCAAACCCGAAACCTTCTGCAAATAAGGAAAACCTTATCATTACACTTATACATATACACATATTATAACCAGTAATAGCCTACTGGTTAATAGGTAGTTCCTAATCATTACACTTAAACACATACGCATATTATAAGCTGTTACCTACTGGTTAAGAAACTCGGCCTCCCATTCGTGGTCTGAAGTTAAAATCCCAGGCGCCTCTGATTTTTCAAAGTTATGTACGTATTACAAATTCATTATCACTTACTTAAACGGTGAAGGAAAATGGGTTGACACAGACGACGAATCTTCCAAATAAGTGATTACAGGTGACTAATATGTAATATCTTATGTTTACAAGCGTCTATCATTGTTTAAAGGTGGTAGAGTCCTTTATGATTTGAATACAGAGACATTATCGCTACACCTATTTTTGCGTAACAATAGTGTCAAACACTCCTATGTTTTAGTTTGAAAAATATAGTAAGTAAGGAGAGATACTTATATGAGACATTACAGCTTTTTACCGTCTTCAGCAAGGACTTTAGTCTTCTTTTTGGTTCATTATAGATGTCTACAAGCGTCACTTAGAATCGGGCAGACTGCATGCTCGTTTACCATTTCAAAGTAATAAAAAATAACCAGATGTGTACTCCAAATCTGAGGCAGCAATCCCACATAAAGACGGCCGGGGCTCCTGCAGAAGCAACATCATTACGATCTCCATACATATTTACGTCTTATGATATTTTTAATTCAATTTTCCCCGCGAACTTCGGAACCTACTCCGTTGAGTGTTGAAAGCTATCCAATTTGCGTAATACTGCCAAAATATCTCATTTCTACGCTCACTGCTAACAGTTTACAGAAAAACGTCGTAAGGAAAATACACGAAAAACAGAATTGAACGCAATCAAACAACATATAAGGTTGAAATGTCCATACAAATAATTGCAGATCCAACGTTTGTAAACTAAGCCCGAATGGAGTTTTGGCAATTCCATAATGCGAAAGTGGTCTGTTCAAGCTTTTGACTCTATGAAAAAAAACACGATACTCGGAAAACGATAGAAAAAAGAGAACATTTATATTTTTCATAGAGTTGTTATTTATGGTTCGATAAATTTGCGTAAAGGCGATATTTAGAGCGTCGGCACTCTGCCGATTAGTACGGTAATGGGGCTGTGTGCGGCGGGCTTTACGGGAATTACGGCTTTGCGGCTCTGTGACCGCTAACCCTTTCAGCTTTGAGGCTATCAAAATTATTTCAGAGGACTTAATACAAGTCGAGTTGATATCGCTGTAACGAACCACTTTCGAAATGCAGATTTTTAGGGTTGTTACTTGTTAACGTTTGAAGCAGTTTTCAGGTGCGCTGTGTATGTTGGTAATATGTAGGTAAGTTGTAGATTCAAATTATATTATGTATTCTACTTGTATACATAATCATTTTACGTCAATTAGTTTCTTAAGTAGTAATACACTGTCTCACACCGCACGTAATCCTATCTGGGACTTACTATACGAGTAAATGTTTATAGGCAGCATTTGTTAGATACTTACGAGTACCTTTGGGTGGAATACATGTCGATATCTTATATGAACTACTACTATGATGTCTACCAACTCGCACTTGGCCAGGCTATGGCCAAATCCTTCTCATTCTGCGAGGAGACCCGTACCCAGCAGTGGAACAGTAATGGGTTGATGATGATGATCCTACATTAACATTTTTTAAATCTGCAATGTGTACATCAGCCAAGTTACTTTTGTCAATTTTTATCTATCGGTTTTTGTTAATCACGCACATAATATTCCCAAAAAAAATACCCAAAACATTCCCAAACATTCCCAAAACATATGCCTAACTTACAAGAACTATAAGACACCGACATTAAACCAAACGCTTAAAACACTAATGACATTATAGGGTTAAGCGGTATCACCTAATTCAATAACGATCTACCTTCCCCCAGCCCAGGCGTAGGGTATTCCTAACACGCACACCACTAATAAACCGATGAATGAATTGCGCCCGCGATAAACAACGGTACGCACCTGCAATATTAATTTACTATAACGTCTTTATTTGTTATTGATGCCACATATTTTCATTATCACTTGCTGAGTGGTTAGTTGTCCTGTTCAATTATGTGGCGTTTTCTTAAGTTACATTAGGATTGATATAACATACTGTAGATATAATTCATCACCGTCAGTTATTCATTTTTGATGCATTCTGAAACAAGAATATCAATTATAAAAAAAAACGATTTTATTTATTTAAGCTAATTATGTAAATTATTACATCTGAAAATAATCACCAAAAATCATATTTATACGATTATCAACATGTTGCAATATATTGTAGTCTTATACACATATAAAACTGCTTTACATAAAATCACAAGTAAAAGCGTTTAAAAAACAAAGCGATCCAATAATGAAGTTATACGAGCGATAAATCAGGATTTTTAGTCTCCGCACGGAGGTTCAGTGCTGCACCACCATATGTCGGCAACAGTTAATTCCGAAGGCTCTCACTATGAAAGATGACCCCTTTATTACTTATTAAGGAGCCCGCCTCGCCCCTGCACGACGTTATTTATGTCGTCTAATAATAATTTGTATTAAATCACGGACGCTTCCTGCTGGACAAACAGGATTTGTTAGCTTTTGTTGTTGACGGGCCTCCGCGGAAAACGTTCAGACGAAATGAGGGGATGACGTCGTAAAAACATTCACTCGATTTGTCTTTTCAGTTTCCCGATTCTAGCAGCCCTGACTGCCACTGACACTTAGATCTAGTACTAGAATGTAGGTTTACTTTCTAGATTGTGTTACGTGTGTGACACGAAGGCCCTCGGATTGAAGTAAGAGATGCATTCATGTGATATCGGTGAATGTCTCCTCAAATGTTAGATTCGGTTAGTTAGGTACCTCTAATTTAGTTTAACAAATGTTGATCCAAAATCTAATAAAAATAGAAATGAAATAATAAAGTACGACGAAATATTAGCTAAATTGTACCTATTAGCAACTTAGTTGCAAGTGTCTCTAAAAAAATTGAAATAACTCGTATTTATTTTAGGTTCCTTTATGGAGGTTGTATGGGAACTTAGAGCTGTTGGTTTCTTGAACAACTGATACAACCATCGTGTAGGATACTGTTACGTTCTTCTAAAGAACATTTTTACTAACAATGTGTGACCACAAATGGTCTTATTTAGTAAATACGAGTCGTAAATGGTTAATACGACTTAAATTAAATTTTACTTGATTTTGTAAATTATTTGAAATATCTGTGAATTACTGTGCTTGTGCTATCAAAACTAAAATAGAAAAGTTAGAAACGAATTTGTTAAACTTGTAAATCGTATTACAAACTTCATGTTCTAAATTCACTTGCTAACCTTCGTGTTTCATTAAATTGCAGTCTGATGGCGGAATGAAAAAATTCAATTCTGTCAGTTTTTTAAAGGTTTTTCTTGCTATCATAGAACTGAAACACGTTTTGATACCTGATACTTTATACTGTAATTTAATTCAAGTTTGGTCCAATTGTGTGTCATTTTAACTTAGTTTGTGGCAAACATAGATTAGTATAGATATCTCACCGCCTTGTAATTGAAGGAAGTCACAAATGGCAAAATGGCTGATCACACAAACAATGAGCCACAAATGACAAATAGTCAGTCATTTTCCCATTACGTATCCGACTGTCATGGTGTAATTTACGCGGAACAATGCCGACATGTGCAGTAAAGTTGTGCAAAAACAACACGAAATCTAAGAAAAAGTGCGGAGAAATGTCGTTTCATTCGTAAATGCTCTAAAAACTATATTTTTTTTTTAATAATTTTCAAACACGAAAATAGCTGACAGTGACAATTTCAAGTCTCAAAACTGATTACATTTTCTTATTAGGAGTGAGTAATCTTTACTAATCTATGGTGGCAATACAAAATATTGTGAAATCTTACCGAGAGTAATTTTGTTCATATATTTATGTGTTAGAACAAAAAAGTGCAGTGTCAGGGGACGCCACCTTAAAAATATAATTATTTAGAAATTAGCATACAATAACTCATTATTCTTATATTAGGGTAAAGTTTAATAAATATAAAGTGCCTTATGTTCCATTCGATACTTTATATAGACAAAACATAAAAAAAATATTCCCTACATAATGATCAAAGAAATAATAGAACTTTTCACTACAATTAGGCTTAAATAAAAGGTTCTACCCATAATTACCATTGTGTTGAATTGTCATTGTAGTCCATAAACATCTGCCACTAAATATTGAGAAAAGTCCTAACCGAAGTTGACAGATACTTAATTGAGTCAAACTGGAACGTTTCATGAACTTTAAGTCAGAAATAGATAATGCCGCCTGATGATGCCGCATCACGTTAATTGCAAAGAGTTGTAGATAATAAATTTATATATTTAAAAATATGTTTTATATTCTTTTACACAAAGTATCAAGACTTCTGCAGCCGGCCTTGTGTCAAATGATCACACCTTCGAAATTTAACTGTCACAGCCAAAATTTGTTTGCAAATAACAGTCAGTCACATATGACGATTTCTCACCATGAAAATTTGAGGTATTTGTTTGATTTATCAGGAAATTAAAAAATGCAAGGTATTTGGTTTACGTATAGTTTTTTATGAAAAAATATATGCAGTTGTTTTGTAACTAACTGTACTTTACTGTACTGTAACTTTAAATTGATTTCCTTCAAATGGCCCAGTATAGTACCAACGACTTTTATACTTTATACATGCTTAGACGAAAAAAGTTATCCCAAATTCAAGATTAATGTTTAAGATAACAAAGCAATGTAGTAATAAAGTTTATTAAACACCCTGCTATCCGGAGGTGGTAAAAGAAAAAAAACAATCCATAATGTAACCGGTCAACGAACGGTAAGTTTCAAGACGTGACGCGCGGAGGTGTAAATCTCATGCCCTTATCTGTTCCCAATTCGCAAACCTTTAGGGTTGTCACACGATCATTTTTGACAATAAAATTGGTTCAGTCAAATTCGAGTATTTTAGAACGAGGAATCATGTTAAAATCGTTAGAACTAAACTACGACGAGATATTAAGTCATATTCAGCCTAAATTATTATATGAAGTAGCGGAGAAATAAGCTTTACATTCGCGTACTTTTGAATAAATTCCTTGTTAAAAACAAAGTTTAATGGCTACGCCGTAAATAAAGTCTCTATAATGTAGAAGGGCTTTTGTACAGAACGGATCGTATGAACGATAATTATAACTATTTTCATTATTTGTTAAATAATCTAATTATATATTAGTTGAACTACTGGCATATTCGAAAGAGGAAGACAGTACAGGGTACTTATGTAATCACTCATCGTTTATTCAAACAAATTCAAAACAATAATTACAATTGTGACTCTACATTATCCATACTTGATTAGGAATCTTTGCTGCGGCAAAAATGTTATTTATCATTTTAATATTTTTATACTTTTTAAAATAGCAATGACAGCAGCCCTACAGGGTACAAGCTGAAGACACTGCGGGCGACAAGATTTGCATTTAGAGCACCAACACGGAGTAATTATTAGCGCTTTAATTATTCGGGCGGTCAACACTCAATGTGGCGTGAGGTATGGCTCGCAATTTGTACAATCTAAATGCGTTGAGGAAATATGAGCTGAGATTGGCGCTTTCCAGCTTAATGTTCGACGCTCATGACTTGTTTGTGGAACAATACTGTACTTGGGACCGTGTAGAGTACAGGACACTAAGAAATATATGATACCTACCTATAGTAGGTATTTCCTGGTAGGCAGAAAAGTAAGAGCTCTTGGTCATTTTATAGAAAAGGATTGACGACCTGCTTAATTCTCGAAGCTCATTACTTATTTGTGGAATACTACAGTTATCCTGGATAGGGTTGGATACAATGCGAAGCATTTGGTACCTACAGTAGGCATACCTTAAGCAGAAAAATAAGTGAAATTTTTGATTACTTTATGAGCCGATATTGGCACCTTCCTGCTTACTTTTTCCTGCTTAAGTATCCTGGGTACGGTACAGGATATAACGAGTACTCATTCCCCATAGTCCTTCCTCGAGTAGAAAAATACATGACATTTTTGATACCAGCTCTTCCTACGCAAATAAGTTGTGGTTGTAGAGACCTCAATACAGCTTCCTCCGAAAAATCTTACACAGCGTGTTACGCATCTTTTTTGACAAGCTTGAAATCGAATTAAATTATAGGTAATTAGATAAACTACTTAGTTACAAAAGTTAATAACTACCCGTATTAGTACTAGATAAGTAGGTATATTAAAAACCATAATAATTAAGCTTTGCAAAGTCAATAAAAGCAAAAATGTTGGCGATCTTAAAGAATAAAGCCTCACGCCGCCATCAGTCAGGTTGCTCAGTATAACTTTCAGCACATCGCCGCAAACGCCACGAAGCGTCAATTTCATTTTTTAATTATGGAACTGCCTAACGAACGCCTCTGAGCTTTACTTTTCCAACCTAAAACATCTTAAAACTCTTATATTATACTTTAAAACTCAACCTAATCGGACGGTAAGAGAATTGTAATTTACACACGATCGTAAGATACGATAAGATCTTTATACCGATACTAGTTTGCATCCAGAACTTCTTAACCTGTCCACAGCCGCTGAGCTTTAACTTCAGTAATGAGATATGACTTTAACTCATTATTTCTTGTAATTTGTACCCTCTCACAAGCTGTTTAAAATGCGCAACATGAGGAATTTACAACTTAAAATGATTCACTTTACAAGATTAACGAGGACTTAGACTATTTCTGTCCGTCCGGGCAGATTACAAATTGATTATTTGCATAACTTAAATGTTCATATATTAGCAAACTTACCACATCCTCGCTCGTTAGTTTATGATACTACAATATGAAGCGCTTATTGCTCTGTGGTACATGTGACTAGCAAATGATTCCTTAAATCTACCATTACCGTATGCGGACCGAATGAGTGACCAGATTTGACAAATTTTCATGAGTGCCTTTAAGCCTACTTGATTTTTGGTGGTGACTGTCGCCGAAGGACAGTCACTCTCAAATAAGACAAGAATACCCGAATCCCATCACAGGCACATTTCTATCTCTAAGAAATAAATTACAATGCCTATTGTTATCCGTACCGATACCGATCTGCCATGTACCAAATATCTTCCAAACCCAACTCATTAGCTTTCCATGAATTTCCGTGAATTACGAGTAATTCAATCGATTCCCGCTTAAAAATGTACCTTAATTTAAGAGGTTAATTAAGAAAGTTTCTCTTTAAACCCTTCAAGAGCGTTGAGCTAGAACACAGCCACAACTCTAGCATTCTTAAGTAATTGGAAATTGTCCATCTAATCGAATGGAACCTTTCGCCGAACACGACATTAAAGTTAGACAACTAGAATCACTGGGCACAGCATCGCCGTCTGTCATTACCGGCAATATCGGGTTCTTCTCGTTCAGATATTTAATTGGTTTGGTACGTTTTATGCTGTAAGTGTAAAAATTAAGCCTCTGGTGCAACTGATTCTGTTTAATTTGTACAAATACTGTAGTGGCTTTACAAGTTACATCTTATAGAACGTGAAGAATTGTTTAAGGAGAATACTATTAATGAAAATAAATGCATGTTTTACAACAAATATATAATTTTCTGAACACAAATAAATTAGTACAAGCTTAAAACCTAATTGCCACGTAAATTGGTCTCATACATTCAAGTCAATTACTTCGTTTTAACCTTCGATCACTAATAAGGACGTTTTAACGCTATTTTTGTGACAGCAAAAATATGCAACTTAGTTGCTAAATATTTGATTTACTTAAAATTACTTTGTTTTTTCCTCTTACTGCGAAGAGTAATGTGTTTCGAATGTATGTAAGTATATATGTCTCATTCTTTGACACGCGCTTCAGCCCAAACGGCTGGACGGATTTTACATTATGAGGTATCAGGAGGTGAGGTTTATAAGAAGGTTATTAAGATTTGCCATAGGCTATATTTTTAAGCAGTCTGGTTTTTGTTTATACCATAATTGCTGGTTTGACATTTTTAATTCAAACCCAGTTTCAGACGCGTGTGCAAGTAACCGAACAGGAACGACCCATGTTCGAACACACCGGCGTACGTAAATGAAAACTCGCCTCATCACGTTCCAAATTGAAATCCTTCGTTCCCGCACTGCAGCCACAGCCGTACGTACTTTTTCCCTTTGTTTTGTATTGCCGAGCCTCGATTATTCCAATTATATTTAATTCATTTCCATCCGATAGTAATGCTCAGTACTCCACCTATGAACTCCATATGAAATAGTATGACTGAACTCATAATCTTTGTCGGCGGATAAACACAACTGAAGCATTAGTTAGGTAATTTTACTAATGTCAAATGGGCTAGTTAGTACCTATGCTGGCCTGATTCTCACTCCAAATAGATAGCTTAGCAAGGGTAGCCACTAGAAGATTGGGCATTGCCTAGGAACTTCTTCGTAGACATTAACCAATTTACTACTATGGTCTGTGATTGAAACTTTTAATCTAAACTGAAAACAATGCTAATTTGGTAAACGGCTACAATTACAAATTTATTTGATCAAAAAATCCTGTTTAATCCCAAAAATCCAAAGGTATTTTAAAAGCACCTTGCTAGTATAAATTGATCTAGTATAGAATAAGCTTGTTCTCTGTAATGTCTGAGGGAGAAACATTTATGAATGTCGCCATTTTGTATTACAGTCCGTATTGAATCAAGTTGTGTGGATGTCCCTACTGGTATCTGGTATGATTTATAGAGGTTATCTTAATATTTGAATTGGTAAAAAACCACTTGAAAATATTTAGCACGCCAATTTTAGTGTGTAAGTCAAAGAAACAATGTATGGTTCGACAGACGTAATAATTACACATAATGACATTAATGACACTATTAAGTGGTCGCGCGGTCACTGTGCTCAATACGTACCAAAATATGTTCTGTCGATAACGAGCTGAATTATGGTTATAGTTGCTGGGCCAACATAAATTAACGCTAAGGAAAGCGGCCATTAACAGCAATAAATGTGGTTACGCAATACGACAGATGTCCGAGGGATTTTTATTAGAAACGTGATGACTGTATTCCGTGCCGAAATCAGTGACGATCCGGAATATTGCGGCCGCGGTACGTGATCGGGACGACACCTTCCGGCCGGTGTAAAAATTATTTTTGATAACTCCATACCCCCGCTGTAACGTGTAATTGCCCGTTTAGCGGTTTGTGCGCCGACGAAAAGATAATTTCTCGGTTTCTTCCCACCCTTTGTGACGGCTAAACCGATTTCCTGCCGCGCTACGTAAAAATTTAAACCGACCTAATCCCCTATCGAGCTTTTAATGACATTTTCTTGGAACACGCAGCCGCAAGAAAACAACCAACGTGAGGAGCGATGGTTAGCCGCAAATCATAGAAAGATTTGCTGCATTGATAAAAATAAACGACGCTCGAGATTACGAAATCAATATGAAATTGCATTTCCTAATGTCAATTGTTAGTTACGGAGTGCAATAAAGTTCCAATAATCATGATATGAAATAATTCCTGAGCGATGTGGTCGTGTTGTCTGGCTCTTTCCCGGCGGCGGAGGTAGGTATCTCCGTCTTTGTCTTAGCCGGAGGATCGCACGGGGTATGATGAACTCGGTAATGATCCAATCAGAAGTGAAGTGCATCAAGTCTCGCCGCTGTGAGAATGCGGTTGGGGGTGCAAAAACTACGGCACGGATTTAAATTAAACTGACCGCGCGGTTTTGTTTTAAAACACCTCGCTCGTATTGTTATAGCTCACTTATCGTTGGGTATAGGGATACCCGCTTTTAATTGGAATCGCACCTTTAAATGTTAATGCCATAAAATATTTCTAGTTATTAATAATACGGATATCTTATAACTTCACATTTGTTTAATTTAGGCTAGCTTATCATCGAATTAATGGCTATGGTGAGATTTTGGAAACTTTCCAAATGCCTAAATTGTATCTTAATTTTTAAGAATTTTGATTAATATAAAAAGACAAATGAAACGCAACATAAATTCTTAAAGAAAAATTACTCGAAAATTTGTAACACGCTCATTTATTGCCGGCATTGCACCAATAGGCTCTAAGTGTGCTTTTAAAACCATTTTTTGGAATTAAAAAATAAGTAATGGTCTCAAAACACTGGCTGTTACGTTTCTCCGATGGCTTGTAATTATTTTAAATGTCCCGCGTGCGCCGGCGCAGGCGCAAGCTCATCGCTCCGGGCGATCCGCGCGTGATCGAGAAACCATATTGAGCGTATAGAAACGAACTATTGCACTTATCCTTTTCCTTAATTACTTTTAGATGCAATAATTACTATACACAATCACACATAAGATTGCAATTATCAAAACATTTGCATGTAACATACATAAACAATGTTTGACCTAAATCAAACATTTTATCGAGTTATCAAAAATGTCGCGTTATCAACTCCAAATATTATCACGAATACGAACTCTTTATAACAACGGCGAGCCACGTGCAACGCAATCTGTTTTGCGACCAACTTCATACCAGTCCGTTACTTCACGAGCAACATTTTCCTTTTTAGTTTATTTTAACATCTTCCTTCTAAAATGTCCAATTCTCCAATAGCCCACTTGCAAAAACTGAAGATTCCGCCGGTCGACGAAGATGTAAGTTTATTTCATTCTATTTAAATTTTAAATACTGTTTTACTCAAGTCAAAGTTAGTTCTTAAGGTTAAAGTGCAAAGTCAAAACAATCTTGAAGTTATATGAATGTGACTCAACTCGTTATCGATACCGTGTGAAGTTATTTATGTAGTCATGAGTAGTGCCTACTGTATAGGTAATTATAATTACCATGAAAGAAATTCTAATCTCAATGAATAGATTGGAGTAGTGTATTTTCTGGCTTTAATTATTGATATTGAAAAAGAATAAGTAACTAAGTTACCTACACATTTTAAATATGAATAATTTTAGAACAGTTGAATACTAATGGATGCGTTGACCCACAAGCCTTGCGTGAATTATATAATTACTTATGCACGTGTTGTATATAACCTTGGTCACAGCGCTAAGTTTCAACTTTCGTCAATTACTAGATTTTTCTCTCTACTATTTTTTACCAGAAAAGAGCCTTTTTTGGCAGAAGTCAATCACCGCTACTACAAATAAAGTTGCGCTGCGGTGAGACAGTGAACGGTCGGTCACGGCCAAGGCCGAACCGGGATTCGGATCTCAAATACTGGGCCTTTTACAAATAAATCAACGAAATTGTTCACCTCTCACCAAACAATACACCGGGAAGTGTAGTGGAGTTAAATACAACATTCTTGTTAGTGCGCTCTCAAATAGCTCAAAATATCACAGACTATAAGATAACCGTTTATCGTAAAACAACTACCTACTTATTGAGGTTGCGGTGAAGTTAGTGAAAGCAAAATGATGAATACCGTTCTACGTGAAATTGTAGCAAGAGCATCGGCCGAGTCTAAACAACGAATGGTTAGTATAATTATAATTATTATCAACCAAGAACTAAGTTTCAATAAGTAGGAATCAGGGCATTATAATAACATTTATAAATATTAGAAATATTGCAACTATTCTAAACTGAATAGAAATAGAACGATTAAAATAAATAAATACATTAAGTAATCTATCTGTCTCTTCATTATGTAAATATTTTAAGTACCAAATTACCGAGGTATCTAAAATTACATAAGTAGGTAGGTACTCTAAAACCCCTATGCTTTAAAAGGCAGTTATTTTTAACTAAAAGTTATTTAGTCACCCACCAAAGTTAACTCACGGCGTATGTTCAAATTCCTACCTGAAAGTCTTATCAAACATTGAAAACAGAATTTTAACAGATCCAGCTATCACTCAAAAATGTACATTTTAGCATCTTAATCCTTTAATATCGTAATAATTATGATAAAATATCTGGAATACATTAAAAACCGCATCAAAATTGTTATAGATAATTAGTGACATTGAGCTAAGAAATTAAAAAAATAGCATATATTTTGGAAAATTATATCAATGGTCTGGAGAAACCTTATCTTTTGTAAATATACATTATTTATGATATGATGGTATAAGAATATTATATAAACTTTTTGACATTATGTAGTCAAATGTAAAAGACACGGAATATATCTCAAAAAGCAAAATCTCTGTTTACCACATGACAATCTTCGTAAAGTCATAAAATCGCGCCCTCTATGAAAGAAACAAAAACTTCAACTTGACATTGACAATTTGACACTTGAACTCAATAACAAAACGTAGCCCCAAAAAACACTTGTTGTATTATTTACACTTTTTATATTATAAAACTTACGAATTTGATCCCGTAATAAGTTGAATTATACAGTATATATGTGATATTTCATACAGAATATAGCAAACACTCAATTGAGGTTATGGTTCCAAGGTATTTTATTCAGATAGTGATGAGTTTATTTCGTAAATGCCTACTATAATCCATTTAGTTTTATTATCGTGTTTAATCTATGAAGCATTGCTGTTGGAATACGTGTGTCTTGCAACTGATTCTTACTGTTATTATCTAAAGGAATGCAAACAAATCTGTACGATAAATGAAGACTTAAATATAAATTGGGAAGTGTCTGTTGAGGATAAAGAGGATGATAAAATGGCAGGCGGTTCAGGATTGAATGGATTGTATCGGCCTAGAAGTGCTTTAGCTCGAGCCTTGTATGAGAAACAAAGAAATGACAGACAACTCCAACAATTTGATAAGAATGAGGTAAGAAACTTTATTTCATTTACAACAATGATGTATACCATATGTATGCATTTAAACTTTAAAAGGAACCATTGTCGTGGGCCCTTTTTGGCTATATTTAACTATCCTCATGGTAATCTTGAATTTTTTTGGATAAACCATGTATGAATTTTTAAGAATAACGAAAAAAATGATCATTCAAAGCTTAGACTTACTAGTTACATATACATTTCTACAAACTAATTACTCTTATAACATGAATAACTTGAAATAGTTTTAGAAAGCTATCAAAACATAGGAAATACTTTTAAAGCTTTATCCTTAAGACAAAAAGCTATGTAATAACAATAATTCAATTACACAGTGGTTCGGCTGGTATAGCCTCATACATAAACACCGAGATATAGACTAAATTCTGTTGACTGAGACATTAAGGTTTCTTCCGAGTTTAATTCTATGTGTCATGCCACACTAACATAATAATATGGAAAATGTATTGAAAGCATTGCTATTATCTATGTTTCTAATCCCTTTCAACCCTTTAAGATGTACTCTTAACTGTTTGGTATCTGCATTGTTGTGGTCTTTGGCAACTTTAAAAATAAAATATGGGTTACTTTTTTTTATTTTTGTTGTTTTTGTAATGGGAAATCTAAAGATACCTGACCTACTTGGAGAGAGATTTGTGGATGTGATTTCCACTCACTAAAGCCCACTCAGTGGCCACAGTAAGCATATAGGGAAGCTCCAGGATCTCCACATCGGTGCTACTCTCTATGTGATGTTGTTAGACTCTGCTCTAAGAAAAAAAGAAGTTATAACACAATACATTTTTCTTCTTGTAGACCTACTATAGAACAGTAGACTTATCTTCTCGTCTCCACCAATTAAAGCTTTTAACTTAAGTATAAATCTATAATTATCCACGCACAGAAACAACATTTGTTGAAACTAATGAGGGAACTTTTTCCATTCTATGCTACCTGTAGTATTTAACCTGTTCCAGTTATGTTCTTGATAGATTCAGATTTTATAGGCTTGAAAAGCATAAAATATATAATTGAATAAAAACCTTGACAATTTTAAGTCTTAGAGTGCTCTAAACACAGTTTGATATCTTATCTGTCTCAGTAAATCCGATGGCATTAGGCGTAGAAAGTTTATTCAAAGATAAAGTACATAAATACAGCTATATATATTATGTGACATTTATATTAAGTTTAAACACATATTTATTTAACATGCATATCTAATTATAGTTCTAATAAAACTGAATTACTGTTAGTACACCAAAATTGATGGCTTTTGATTGGTGGTAGAACCACACAGGTAAATAGTATAAATAAATTTAATAAGCCGTATTGATGAAGATTATATCATCATAATGGTATATTGTGTTTATAGAATTTTAAATTAATTAATGTACCTACTTACAAAAAAATACAAATTACCCTATAAGTTATATAAGACTTCTTAATTGATTTGAAATGTAGCAGGCACAAGGATATCAAATATTCAATATCTCTTAGCCAAAACTATGGAAACTAACAAAGCCACTTGCGCAAGAAAGCTTGTTTTTCATAGTGTATTTATAGTTGTGTATTAACATCCTTTCTTTCCCACTTAGGTACCTGCTTTGAGTACAGTTTGGTATGCCATAAACTTGTTATCTTAATATTATTATGATCATCATGAAATAAATTAAGTGATATCATTTAATATTAACAAAACAAAATCAAATGTGAGATTAATAAAGAAAATTATTATCATTGTTTCTAAATTTCACACTTTTTATAACATTTAACATGGTATTAATGAATGCCATGGATTAATAATTTCATGAATGGCAGAACTAAATACTTTATGTCTTTGATTAATTTCGATAGTTTGATATATGTGTGGGTACATAATTAAGTATATGTATTCTATGTGTGTATATATTGAATCAATTAGTAAACTATTTGACGAAAAAAATATTTTGTGATATTATCAGTTTTCTATATGTATGTCTCGTATGTATAATCCTGACTCCAATTTCAGATCTTCCCCAAGGCTAGAAATAGGATAGATAAAGTTCGTCCTTTATAAATATACAAGAAAAAGTAAATAAGAAAATAAATATGTCTATGTCAAGTGTCACTGTTCACTTTCATCTGCAAATAGAGCTGCGAACTAGGTATCATAACTAAAGCTCGGTCCCGCTTGATTACTCGTAGTTTTCCTCCCGAGGCAATCTACCTCCGCATCTCGGGGTTCATCCCAGGCGCACACGCAATCGCGGGCTCACGTGTGCCGCGGTAACGAGGATATATTTGCGTATGAAAAACACGAAATACCTCTGAATTGTGGAGGGAATAAGACATTCAACCCGCTCCTCCCACCGCACTACTCGCCCCCCTCGCGACCCTTTTAACTTTCATCTCTGTCGAGTGCTCGGTCCACATACTTTGTTCTATTTGATCAATGTTATTAAAATGTCGCGGGCTTGCCGGATTACAAACATCTGACTATCGTATAAGCCGCTCCTGAATAATAGACCGCTGAAATTGCGGTTCGCGTTCGCGAAATCGTATTAACTATTCGGGTTGCGAAGTTGAACAATAACCTCAAGTGGTTTTCTTGTTTCGTGGAACGTTTCGCATTTGTCCTGCATGACTTATATGATAGTACAGTGATCCCAACGTAACTTTAAATAGAATCGATTGAACAATAACATTTGCATATTTTTCAGTTTCACCCGACAGTACTTAGCGCGAATTAAATATTAACAATTACTTTAAATACTATATTTGTGTTGACGAACATTTGATTAGTTAAATAGCGTTTTATTAGTTAATAGCTATTATATCGTAGCTCTGATTTGACACCCACTAAAAACACCAGCAACACAAAACATGACTACATCTTTGAATTTGTCATTCATATCTCCTAATTGGGTTCCCTCAATGCAGTAAACATAATCTAGAACTTCATCAAAATGCCATATTCATAAAATGTAAGGTTTGCCACCTTTGCCACTCTTTGTTCACTTCTGCCTAATATACGGCAGAAAATAATATATAAAAATATAGTTAATATAGGTAGGTACCTACATGTTGTACTACATAATGTATTACGTACCTATCCAGTATCTAATATAGAGCTTAATCGCAGTTTCCGTCATTTAACTCTGGCCGCTATAATAAGCATAATTGTTTAATGCAGGTTGCAAAATTTTCCTTTCCGTTACTTGATTACTAAGTTCCAGGGTTAATTTCCTCCTTGTGACACTTGCCTAACTTAATTATTAATATTAAAGGTAACCTGTTTTTAAGATTGTAGAACTCCAAATTGTTAAAATGATCACCACCTCAAGTCTTTTTTAAGTCAAATGAATTGCCACCGAAAGCGCGTGGTTTGATACGCAAAATCATTTGATCCTTGGATGGTGGCGACCATCTCAATCCTCAGGAGTAGCAAGGCGTGTATGATTGGCTCCAGAGAGAATCCATGTTCTACAAATATAGAGACAGTGACCATTCCAGTTTGAAGGGTGTGGTAAGGGAGACATACTTTTCCAAGGCGTTCCAGTTTAGTCCTCAGGGGTAGAGGCGCATCTGTGGCCGACCTCAGGTAGGAATATTTTATCCTATCTGGGGTTGATTACAGATGTCCCTGGGCAGCAGTAACCACTTACCATCAGGTGAACTGCATGCTCGCCTGCTCTTCCTATATTATATTTAAAATTATATATGATCTACAATATCAAGGCTATGAGATATTAATTGGTCTGTGTAAATATAATAATCATGTGATCGTATCATGCTATTGTCACCTGAAAACGTTTACGTTACTGCCCATTACGTAAGAGACGAAGCCATTAAGGTAGGTACAGACTGTTGTAACGTAACATGCAATGTAACACGCAGTGAAAGAATTTACCGTCCACATTGTCGCAATGTATCATGAAATGTAACAGAATTCTCATAGTGTAGATGCTTTACGCGCACGAACAGTGCACACCACGCGCGCGAACAGAGCATCTCAATGCGTGCGCGCTGCAATCCGGCATTTGTCGGTTTGTTCAGATATCAACAATCATCGTTGCTAATATTTGGACGTCACGATCCATTATTTTCGGTGTTCTCGATAGTTCGCCGCGAGCATGCTGGAAACAGTAGGTATCCTTACCATGAGTTTATACGTTTTGACAAATATGACTGTTTTGGTATTTGATGACGTATTTACCCATACAAATTCCTATCAGCGCCCCTAGCGGGTTGAATCAAAACTATAGTGTCAGTAACGTAACATTAAATGTCTAAATTGACAAAATGGCGCTTTATGTTTTGTCTCTCTTTTTTGCGAACATGTGAGACAGACAGAAAGATTTGAGCACTTACTTATTGTTACGTTTACTCAGTCTACTGAAGCAAACGGAACAGAATATTGGATTGAGTAAACGTAACGTAAAATTGTGGGATGTTTTGAAAACTCATGGTAAGGGTATAGATGCCAGTGGGTACATGCTTAGTTCGTGCGCTATGTCCACTCCATACTCATGAAATGCTCTTTTCATGTTACCTTGCATGTTACGTTACAACAGTCTGTACCCACCTTTACACATTTCAACTGCGTAGGTATTTCTGCGCGTGACAATGACAACTTACCTAACCGTTTTTATTAACATTCGAGATATTTTTTACTATTCAATGGCTTGGAAAATCGATTTTCTTATTAAAACACAATTATATTCAATTAGGGCTCAAATTGTATTTTAAATGATACATTTTTTCAGCGATGTTATGTGTTAGATTAACTTTCACGTTGCGAAACAACTTTTTTATACTATTTTTTATGTCGCTTTTTGCTTTTATGTGATTTTAAACAAAAAAAAACGATCTCCCTAATTCTAGGTACCTCACATGAATGTATTTGGAAAGGTTGTAAGAATATTCGTGCTTCAAATGCAGCACACTCCTCGCTTTCTGTCGTATAGCAGTGAAATATAATATGACGTATTGATTTAAAGACGTGATACAGCACATGTATCTTTCTTCAAAGTCTACCTTTTCCCTCGTCTTCTTCAGATCGTCGGACCACCTCGTCGGAGTCCTGTATAATTCAAATAAAAAGTACCCACCTTTAGGGTCCTAAGGCATTGTTTGAACAGCTGATATCGAACGTCGTCTGCAGTTCGGATTTACCTGAAGATATCATCATCAGCCCATTGCAATTTGGCAGTAGTTGACCACTATGCTAAAACGTGTCCTAACACATATTTCCTTCGATTTTTTACCTTCGAAAAATCAAATGTCTTAAATTTAGAGCTGGATGGTCAGCATGAAACTATATTTACGATCTCACCTTCAGTGCTGACAGTATATGAACTTTCAAGTCCAAATCGCATATTAATTTCCAACTGCGTAGTTGCGTACATCGCCGCTGTCTCGTCCTCGTCACACGAGATCGAGCCGTCATCCGTAATCACTGCTATCCATTCTGTTAAAACCACCCGGGGTTAAATTAGTTAAGTAGACGTTTCCGCTAATCGGTGCGCTCGGTGCCGGGCGACCGTTCTAAATGGATTAATTTATACTTATGAGCGAGGACGATTTCGGTGTCACGCAAGGATAGGGTGATTGTGTTGTGATTGCCCGCACTTCCTACCAAGCCATCGTTTGCGATTGGTTCGGCCTCGCGACACCCAGGACTATTTAAATGACACCTGTTCTGATAGAAGTAATGACTGGATCAAAGGGCGACTGCATTGACGCACGTTACCAAGGTCCGCTTGGCATTGTTTGTTTATATGCAAGTACAAATGTTAGTTGAATTTTGCTGTCTATAGATATTCATCGTCCCTTATCAGAATACTAAAGAAAGGAAAGTCTGTCTAAATCTTAAATCTAGCCACCGAAGCTTCACCAATCCTGAGGATTATAATGATATACTGCTGTTTCACATTGTTATGGGGTAGAAATAAATGGAGGCGATAGCGATATTTCCGAAATCAAATAAGGTCTTTAACATCACATGTTCCAGCTTGCAATATGATTTCTAAAATGAACGAAGATACATAATTTACTAAAGATAAAGATAAGTTTAAAAATCTTGATAAATGTTCCTAGCATCAAATACAGTTACAATCTTAGCTATTGTCGTTGTAAATATGAAAGAGGAGCTGAAAGTATGACGTGATACAAGATGGTAGGTAAGTAGGTACCCGTTCGATAGAGGAGGCGCGATGTCCGCAAGAGAGCTAAGACACCTGAGTCGCGCTGGGCGCATCGCTCACTGCAATCTGTACATTATTTCTCCATTGTTCGCGTAACGAGCCCCCACCTTCCACCCCGGCCCCTGCCTACCCACACCGCCCCGGGCGGTGGGACCTCGCTCGCGCCTTTCTTTTATCATTCCTCTCTTTATTTCCGAATGCAAATAATCCTCCACACGTGTGAGAACCGAAACCATTGTTCTCGCCTCCCACCCCCACCGGGGACCTTGGTGACGCAATCTTTTTCTTCAGCATTTAGGTAAATGTACCCCTATCTAAGACTTATTATATACGTTACTCACGTATGTTTACTATCTACTTCCAGTCGTTCGGTATATATTTTCGCTATAAGTATGTTTTGTTTCAAAAATACATTTCAACTTCATTAAACCTGTATTAACAAGCGAGCTCGTAATGAAGTATAATCTAAGGAGGGAGATGGTCGTCGTAAATCAAGTACACTTCAGTAGATACGTAATTGACAGTTTTAATAAGCGATCCTCAATGAGGTATCGCGGTCGCGGGTGGAAGCGAGGCGCGGAACCAAGTGGAGGACAAACAACTCGTTACCGTCTCCGGACGGAAGGGTGGAACCGCGGCCAAGAAAAACGCTAAGTGGGAAATCAATACGTATTAGGCGTTATCGGACCGACCACCCGTCATACTATGATGGATGAACGCGCCCAAACTTTCCGCCGACTCTAATAATGACAATATACAAATTGACGTCCGCTGACGCTTCCGAAACGCGATAGCGTACCGCGTCGCCGTCGCCACTCACATTATGTAAACAAACATGAAAAAAACAGATCGGTCTACACCAATTTTTGTAATAGAAATCTCAATTACGGATATGTTTTTTTGCGGCTCATCTATCATACGACGTCTGGGTTAAGCGCGGGTAAACGTGTTCTGTATACTTCTAATGTTGAGATTTTTCTGAAGTATGTGTTACAGAATGTAGTTTTTAGGTGTGTATATACGACAATATTGCGCATACTACCAATAGTTATACAGCAACTTACTCCTCCGAACTCTACAGCTCACTGGTATTTAGTAAGATTTGAATTTTTTTACAGCTTTGACTATTTAGACATTGCGTATTAAAACTTATTTATCAGAAGATTCAATGGTAAAGAAAGTTTGAGAAATATATACATGCCTGAGCTCTTTCAAGTTTTCTCAAAGATGTCTTTAGTCTTCAACCAGAATTTGGCCACGGGCTGAATCCTCATTTTGTAAGGTGACCGCATAGAAGACAGCATTCATGATAATCCGTACTCAGTCTAGTAGTGTCTGCGTAAGACAATAGCGCGACAATAGGGTTGCCTATTGACGTGTGAAGACGAGAGCGTTATTAGAGGAGATCGACAGACGGGTACACGCCTCTACATATTGAAAATCATTCGGAATTTGCAAATAAATACATGCACGACGCTCCCCTCACGCCACCTCGCACATCACTACTCTAAAATTGAAATCGCATTTGCGGACTGACTGAGACTACTCTCTTTGATATTGGAACCAACCGTCAATATTACTTCTGTTTTCTAAGCTTCTCTATTTTTATTAGCGTCTAAGAGTAGTTTAATACAATCTTTGCAAACTACGATATTGGGTGTTTTGTTAGAAAGTTTCTCTATAATACAGTTAGGTTCACATTATTACTAATTTTAATACTTTGTCGCGTAAAAGAGATTAAAGGGAGTGCTAACATTATCAAGATTATCATACAAAAAGAGTTTTAGTTGGTACAACACCAATTGATATTGGTGAAAACTCTTGGAAGACACTTTTCCTACCCATGTTCAGTCGAATCATACTATTTAGAGTCAAATCAGTGTTTTTATAATAATGAAAAATTTTACTTCATTCAAGTATCAAAATAAATGCGCAATATGAGCTTTACCTAGTTTATTGTGGATAGCTTTCATGAATAATTTAGCATATTTCGCCAAAGTATCAAAATCAATAACATGCATCGCCTAATCGTACGAATCACTTATTTATTGAACTGTGTCAACCGACGACCTATATTGTGTTCAACCGCGAGTGGAAGAAAATACGTAACAGATAAGCAGGAATAGACAGCAACTCGACATACAAAACCCATTTGCACCAAACTCACCTGGGATTTTAATACTTTTGTCAGTACATATGAGTGACTGGAGGTCTTGTTGCTACTTATTTAACGCGTGTACATCATAGTGTTATCTTATGACTATATTATGTCGTCGTCGACCCTTTACTGTTCCATTGCTGGGCACGGGTGGACCCAGAAGGAAACGGTTCAAGCGTTGGCCAAATGCGTTTTGGTAGACTTCACATACCTTTATGATTTTTTTTAAATAGACCTCTCTGGTACCTCAGCAGGTTTCCTCACGATGTTTTTCTTCGCCGTTTAAACAAGTAATAAGTTATTTCTAATACGCAATAACATGCTATGTATTATGACTGAGGACATAATATAATCAATGATATAACCGAAAAATATTTTTGTAGAAGTGTCATTTATTTTTAAAATAATTTTAAGTTTAGCCTGTAGCAGTGTTAAGTTTAGCTATCTACCTATACTGTCACAATTTATGACAAATTGTAAAGACGTTTGCTTTTAAGTAATCTAAGCTAATACCTAGTTAGTTGCCAAGAATTTTAATGCGGCACTTCTTGGTGTATAGTCTTACATGGGATTAAGCCGGGGGTATGGAAGCACGGAGTATGGGGGGTGTATTTATGTCACCTCCGGGACGCGGAGGCTCGCCCCTCCCAATTATACCGCAGTAAAAGTCATAAAAAGACACCCGAAGTTTTTACACGAACCTAGAAGAGGCTCACGAAATTAAGAGGGGCGCCGAAATGTGAGATGAACATGAATTTTTTATAAGAGCAGATGATGGTGGCCCGTTTATGATGTCTTATGGCGGATAATGCCCGCGCCGCACGCTCGGCTTGAATGAATCATTGATGAGCACCTTTATTGCCACCACGAGCCATCAAATAATTAATTACTCTGCTTCAAGCCGCTGAAACTATTTTCGGTACTAACATCCCAGTGGTAATTTCGGGCGACGAATTGGCTAATGGCATAGATCCTACTCGTATTATTTCTTATGTTTAACAATTACCTATAATACAATACGGTTTACTTTTGTAATGTATAATACATTTACAAGTAACTAATTACCTACCCTGTTTCAATCCACCTTAAATGTTTTAGTACTGGGATCCCAATAGCAACTGACATGGTCGATGACAGACATCTCTTTAACATTATAGAATTTTACCGTGGAATAATTAAGTATTTAAATTGTAATTCAAATTCATATACGGACATAAACACAATCTCATTACTTTGGGAGTGTTTTTTACGAAAAAAACATTACGCTTTAGGAAATTCTTTATTGGATATACAAAAGCATTAAGTCCTGAATTGAGTTCATAAACAAATTCTATTATTCTAGCCATTAAAGTAACAAAGGACTATTTAAGCTTTATTAAATTTCATGCGTATAATATAACCGAATAATAAAAACATAACGTAATTACGCATTGTTCCAGATTAACTAATCCCGGGTGTAAATAAACGCAATGGTACTTTTTCAGCGCGGAGCCATAAATATTACTTTTATTTAAAGCGATTTATGTTCTCGAAAGCAGGTCGAAAACGAGCCGAGAGCTGGTTAACGCAAACCGTTTTCGTTTTGTTCACGCTTGTATGAAACAATACATTCTCACGTTTAATTTCTTTTGGGCCTCAATTGATTCTTTTACGAGTGTGTTTATTGACCGCTCGCGAAATTCGAAATGCCACTCGAAAATTCGCAATGATTATGACAAAAGCAAGAATAGGTATGTTTACCTTCACGTCGTATTTTCTGTCATTTGGATTGTGTAATGTCCTGGATCAACTTGACCAAATTTCCTTGTATTTGTATTTGGTTAGACCATATTTATCTAACCAAATAAAAACACAAGGATAAGGATAGGTTATTAATTCAAGAATTGTACCATTCTATTATTACTTACACATTATACTTACTCCATAAGATTGAGTTACTTGACATTGTCGGTACCTACTTGTAGAGGAAAATGTATTTAATGTTTAATTCATAAAAATTCACCATCTCGACGCCAGCGCATTGTTAGCCGACATCTTATTAATATCTGTCATAGTTCTTTGAAAAGTTTATCATCTACAAAAATAAAATTATGACGTCTGTCTGTTCTTTTGCAATATTTAATTTTCCTTAATTCATTTCATTTTATGTATGACATTAAAATTGAAAACTCTGTTTTTTTTAATTTCTGGATATGGCCGAATTAATGTCATTTCCGAGACTTTCACGGTCAAATTACTTTACATCGCTTACTATACATTAGCTACTTAATGTAGAGGGAAGAGGGGATAAAGTAAAAAATATAGAAACAGCACCTTTACCTACAGATATTTATTAAAATGCCTGGATAACGCAGCACTGAAGAACCCGCTCCGGCAAGTAGGTCGTTACGCGGTATCTCTCGTGTAGTCACGTCGTAAAGTTCCAACGGAAGTTAGGTGTCACTGCAGTAGTGCCCTTGTCCAGGGTGCGTGCGTGCCTAGCTGCCCGCTCCCGGCTAATATGATTATGACAACGCTACGTGCCCGGGAATCCTCGCACAAATATTCATTAATCTTTCACGGTCCGACGTCCGCCGCGATGGAGATTTAATCAGATTAAGGATCATCTTTTTGCGGGAAAAGTCATGCCCCTTTGTTGCTAGTCGGCCGTCGCTCGCACTTTTGTGCTGAATTTATGACGGACGATGTTTGCTCTGAATGTAAATTATGTTGGATATTTTGGCAAAGTAAGTCTTAGAGTAATCGGTATTGGTGGGATCGTTTAGTGAAGGCGATGCGTTAACGGGTGAGCGTTGCATCTGTGCTCGCAGTCCGCAGCCGGCGCCGGGGCGACTGTTGGTCTTGAACCGCGCGACCTCGCCACGCAGTCTACTCCATCGGAACTCCCTAGTCTGGTTCGCTTTGCCGACCGTTACCTTGCTCACGTCGCTAAGTACATGCCATGTCGTAAGGGGGAATTGATAATGTTACACATTATATTGTAATCTAACCCGTAAAAACAATCATCTCATACAAATAAACGAAAATGTTAGTATCGTTCTATGATTTGAACACATTTATTTTTCTTTTTATAAAAAGAACAATAATGCTGTTTTTATGATATAATATGTACCTAAGTTCTAAAATTTTATAAAAATTACTACAAGCAATTCACTATAAAAAAATAGCTTTATTCAAAGTCATTTTAAATCACATTCTGAACCGTTTTGAATTCGATTTTATACGTAGCTTTATAAAGCTTAACATTTGTAATTTTTACGCCAAAATATTTAAAGATTTTGCATAGAAATCGATAAGCCGTGCGGAGAGACCGACGGAGTCCCGCGGAGACGCTCGTTACCCACAAAGAGATATAGATATGCGTGAATTTTGTTAAAATGTTAACACTTAAATAGCCACTCGGAGAGCAGTTTGATTCATAGATAGGCCGCAGAAAAATCAAATAAAAAGTAGAATTAAGCGCGGCGAAACGCGCGTAAAATTATTTTACCATTGTATGCAAATCGATGCCGCTGTGATTATTTTATTTCCTAAGAGTCTCGGAATATAAATCTTGGCAAAAAAACGAGCCCGTCCGCCAGGGTATCTTAGTTGATTCGTATATATTTATTTAAGGAGCTGTTAACGCTTCTTATTTAAACAATACTTGACATATCTGATGGTGAAATGTTTTACAGTGTCGTGAGGTAAGCATAGGAATTAGCATAACATCCCTTAAAGCGTGGCAAAGGTACACTTTTTATTGTAAATTATTTACTTAAATAAGTTGGATAAGTAATGTTTCGTCTCAAATTCATAAATCACTTGAATCACTGCATTCTGTGACGTAGGAGCATATGAAACCTGTTGACAGCATGGTGACTCATGCTCAAATCTTCACGTCGCATGTGCATTTAAAAACATAACTACTACAACCTTTATGACGTCATCAGAACCCCGAAGTCGAGTATCAAAGCTTACAGCAACAATCTTGCTTAATCAAGCTCTACATATGCATCGGCATTGCACATGCAAAAAGTAAAGCCTAGGTATTACTCCGGGATACCTCAAAAAAGTGCTCCTCATCGGGCATTCTTGACACCCGAGCCGGATAAAACGGCAGCCATCTTGGATATAAACGCATAACTCATTTATTAAAAGGAAACGCGTCGGTGCGGCGCGCTGAGTGTGAGCGGTGTCTAATGAAAGTTGCGGTGCAAAAACGTAGCCTCGTCGGGAATGTGTCGCCCGCGCGTTGTGGGACGTGGACAGGCTATAAAAATACCGTCGGATGAGGCTGCGGCCTCGCGCCCCTCTCCATTTCTTTTTCAATCAATTCAATCAACGGCCACTGTTCGATTGCCTCCTGACGCCCGATGTCGCCGTGTTCCGGCCATATCTGGCCAAATTTGTAACGTTACATTCGCCGGATTTTATTCTTTGTTACGTAATGAATGCTGCTTGTTTTTCCAACAGATTCGCTCTTTCTTAAAATATACTATCAAGTTGATTGAATAATGTTTTCTTTAAATCTTTTTGCACAACAGTTTTAACGTTAATCTAAAACAAAACGTTTTCTAGAAAGGTAATAATCGTAAATGAATCACAACAACTCAACGACACTGGCAGTCAAGGCTGAATGTAAAGTAGGCTAGATGGGATCACGGTAAAAAACGTAGTGCGTCTTAAAATCGGACAAAATAACATTCTGAAAATATTCTACATTCGAATTCGTTACACATATCAATCTTGATTTATTCTGTGTCCTTCTATTTGTTTCCTTTACTTAAGTAGTGTATAAGTGACAACTGATTTGTAAGTAAATGTCAGATATGAGAAATTTTGTCGAAATATATATTAAGTACTCTTTGCATAGCATTTGCATGCATTGCATTCGTCAAATAGAAGTTGTTTTCAGTAACAAATATTTTAATCTTACACCGTTCTAAGTAATGCATTTATACATGACATATTTCTAAATTGGAATCAAATCCTAACAGTGTCTATAGCTGCTGCTGGGCATAAGCCTCCCATTGCAGAAGGTTTCGCAAAAAATCCCATTAAATAACTCGTCTAAAACTATGTGTAGGTACACATGATCTGTAATTCTGACAAAACTTTCTACTGAGACTCGAAGTGCATACTGCTTCAAATAATTGTAATTGAGATTCTAATTACAATTAGGTACTTTCAGCAGTGTGCACTCTCCTAACATCAGGTGCTACGAAGCTCGCTCCTCCACGAAAAAAAGACGAAAACAATTGGATAGCTATTTTAATTCACGAAAGGTTTCCGACTCGTGCCGTAGGAACGTTTTTGCCGCTACTGTTAATTTCGGCGGACAATGGAACGATGGGCGATCGCGCCCGCACAATCGACTTGGCGTGAGCCCACTTAATTGCTCTTTACCTTTGAATAATTTCGGACGGATGCCCAAGTGTTTCTACCCAAAAAAGCCGGCATTCTCTCGAATAAAGAGCAACAAAAAGCAAACATAATTTATGCCTCTATACAAATAAATGTAATTGAAAATAGTCCGTAATTTCAAAATAACCGCCATTTTTTAAGTTGAACTACTGATTTTCGCTTATTTTGAGCAATGATCTTGTCAACAAGTACTTTTAATTTAATAAACTTATAAGAGTAACTATTAAGAACATAATAAAAATGCCATCTCTTGTAACCTAAATTAAAAGTACGATAAAATAATCGTAGTCAATTTTTATCTGGAAACCCCCAAAGATGCTGCAAAATCGACTGTTACGTAAAGGTTTAATGCAGCTCACAAACATGTTCTTAATAACTTTGTGAGATTTTTATTTCATAAATGAAAAAAATGTATCCACAAAAACTTTACAAGATTATCCTAGATTACATGAATTTATGAAACAAAAACACAATTATACCTAACATCATTTCCGTCTTTTATCAAAAATCTGAAACCTTCCAAATTGAATATAAGATAAGGGCGCACTCACAGTAGTGCTTACATTGTTAAGGACAAGTGACCCCAAGTTAACCTGGCGTTAATTTACCAGCTCAGTGCTTGGGTGGCAAACGGCAACGATACGATACGATATTATCTCGGGACATAACGACTGATTTTACGATCAAATCAGCCCAGTTGGTGCTTAATGTGAAACCAGTTTACACTCGTAAATCTTACGGACACGTGCCCACTCAAATCATCTGGCGACGTGTACGCGTCTTTAATCAGCGATACGATATGCTAAGGTTAACACGATAACCAATACTTTAAACATTGAGGTATATTGATACTGCACCGATAACTTTAACTGATACAGTACCGATATTGATGGATACCAATATCCATTTTGATATTTAATTAAAGAATGGCCTAATGAATGGCGAAGGAAACAACTAATAACGAGGTGGTGTTCTGTTATTATATAAAAAAGACATTTAAATTATATAGTAGCTATCGATTAGGTATATAAAAGCAATTGGTAATGAGCGGTTTCGAAATAAAATGTCATATTTTTTCCTGCAACTCGTGTAATGAACTTGCTCCCGAGATATTCCAGGAGAGCTCTTCAAGAATGTGCGAAAAGCTTTTTCAAATCCAGAGAAAAATTGGCGACTTCCTTGGCGTTGCAGGTGTCCATAACTCAAGATCCATCTGCCTTATTACTAGGTTTAACTATATAAAATATTATATTTGAAGGTGGTAGAACCCTTTGTGGTTCGACTCCGGCAGCACCACCGCCACACCTATTTCTGCCTTATAACAACAGCGTTAAGCGCTGTTGTGTTCCGTTTTGAAGGGCGTGGTAAGGGAGACATACTTTTCCGAGGCGTTCCAGCTTAGTCCTCGGGAGTAGCGGCGCATCTGTGACCGACCTCAGGTAGGAATATCTAATCCTATCTGGGGTTGATTACAGATGTCTAAATTAAAAAAAAAAATTAACGCCAATAAAGTACTCCCAGAAAAACACTAAGAGAATCTCTAGGCGAGAAAGAAGGTTTCGTATGAAAATCTTAATGTCGGCTCTATAGGTCTATATTTAATATCTGTCATATGGTATATCAAATTATGACCTAGAGCTGGACGGTCGAATGAAAATAGCCCGCTTTATAAACAGAATGAAATCGTGTTGTCGCTGCCATAGTTAATATTAATGATGGAATGTTACAGAGTTGATCTGTTACACCCGCTCGCCACCTCATTTACAGTCGAGAAGTCATGCGACTTACAAAATGTATGCCATATTTAGGTTTAGTAGGTATATTCGGTAGTATAATGTTACGGTTCTGACGCACTTACAATATTCTAACGTTAGTTTCACTTAAGTTGGATTCGGTACTGTAAAGATGTTTCAGGAAATCTTGAAGTTTTGTATCAAAACACTCAGATGATACACCTTAGTAATTGAAACTTAAAAGGTTTTGATTTTTATTTCAATAATATATGAATGAATCTTCATAAATCCAAATGTTATTAGATCTTTTTGGGTACGGTTTAAGAGCAAACTTCTACTTACTCTTCAATTCAACATTGTTCAAATAATTATATTAAATTATAATATATTTGGAAAATTATATTTAGTAGTACTTAGTATTGTATAAGGGAAGAGCGGGACCCTCTACTACAGGTACTAACGTACTCAAAAGAGGGTACCCAACAATATTGTAAAACAATGTACTACTTTTGATGCAATAAATCATTTTTATTTTATTTATATTTACTCTACAAAAGGTTGAATAGTTCAACTGCTGTAAGATCTTGATGACGAAGAGTAATATTATGATCTTCTTGGGACTTCTAAAATGTTTACATTTATCATACAACTTTGATGACGTAATAAAATGATCAAATACAGTCTAATCGATGTTTCTCAACATTGTACTTTTTACATCATGCTTAATACCAGCCTTGTAGAACACGAAAACATAAACAATAGATTCAATTATCCCAAATGTTGAAATAGAATGTTCTTTGATTAAATTTGTATAAAGTACATTCCCATGGTCCGGTGGAACGGAAATAATAGTGCAAATGAATTCGAACGGCGTTATGCAAGAGGTCACGTAGCGCCATAAATCGCAACCCCCGATAGAACAATTAAAAGACGAGCTTAAAACAATTACGCAACGGTGGCCCCCGGCTCCTCGTGATGCCAAAGAGCAGGAATATATATAGACTTACTGATATACCTATAGAACTTTTGTGCTACGAAATAATGCTAAATAATACCAGATATCTAATAGATACCAGCTTGTTTGATTTAGGGTCTAGATTATAGAGTATTCTTTAAGTGTGGTACGAATACGTTAAATAATGGCATGTGGTACCTGTGTTATTGCAGTTTCCGTGGTTCACATAAAATACGTGATTATTTATTAACAATTAGATTTTTTTCAATTGACACATTCACCTACTTAACTTCTACTTGAACATTCTTTAAACATGCAAATCTTTTGTTCATACTGTAGGTCTGTTCTGAATTTATTTACTCTTTGACCAGGTCACAAATAATACAGATAAATAAATCGATTGTAATCTACGATACCGTGATATAATGCCTCACCTCAGGTTTGTTGGGTGTTAATCGAAATCGATTGTTTTAAGCGATAAGTCACCGAGGTTTAATTGAGACTTGCAATCAAAATATTTATACCCAAGCCCGAAGCTATTGCCAGTTTATTTATGCACAAGTAATATCAGTATGCTGTAGGTCTAAGTCTAGTTGCCCATAAATTTGGGAGAACACAATCGATTGTCATATAAAAGCTAAGAAATATTCTTCAGACTGTTAACCGAGTCGTTGCTTCAAATTTATTTATGTTTTATCGTGTTTTGTTAGCGCGTGCTGTGCTATTTGCTGGATATAGGGAATAATCTCAAGCAAATTACGGTTTGATTAAGTACATATATGAAATTATTGTGTTTCATTTAATACTGCGAATTGTACAAGTATACCTATTAAATTATTTCGAATTATTTTTACTTTTCGCATCACAAGATACCTATTGATCTTTAATGTTAATTTTTAAAATAGTAAAAAAAATCCAAGAAACTTAAAAGTACATATTTTTAAAAAAGGTTTCGTTTTGCCTTATGAGATCAGCTCTTATAGACACATTCACAACTAGAAGAAAAATACTTTTAATATCTGTAAAATTGATGGCAACTTAAAACACTTTTTTTTGCAGGCACTATCAATTTATAAGTGATTGCCCATCGATATGTGCATTATTATGCATAAACAAAACTTGAAATATTATGTGTAGGTATATCTATATTTATTTAAAAACTTCATACGTGTTACGCGCACACAACCGTCTTTACGTTAAGTTTAAAGTGATCCATTTCTCGTACAGCTCGTACGTCCAGGCGATTTGCATCCCTAAGATCCCATTTTAATGGAGCGCCGGCAAATAAGCCCCGGAGCCGCTTACGGCAAATCTGTAGGATCCCCGCGCTGCTTAGCTCCAACTTACTATGTTTGTACAACACATATGTCGATTTAACTCTGAAATGAACTAGGAAAATGGTTTTATCAGTAGCATTGTTTATTTGTTTTTAAAGTTAAATTTACCTAAAAGCCTCAATAAGCAGGAAACGCCTATTATTTATAAGCCCTGTGCTATCTGATTCCATATTGTCAATGTCAATGTCAATGAATTTAAACATATTTTAAATTTTATAATACAAAAATTGTGTTATATTATTACTTTTTATTCAATTTGATATTTTGCGTGCAGTGAAAAGACTCGTACAGTGATAGCTCTGAAATTCTAATTGGTCTAGTTGCACCATGGCCAAGAATATCAACACTAGATCGCTAGTATGGGGCTGTTGTGAAAACAAGTCTGACGGCGGAAACTTTCTTACGTGCACATTATGTAAAAAGGCGTTCCATTGCGCTTGCTTGGTGAACTCTGACGACACCCGGCGCCCTTGTAAGAGTTGGACTTGCCCAATATGTTCCGGCAAAAGTCATAAAATCCCCCGAGATGACAATACTCCGATTCGATTGAGTTCAAATGTTACTATTAGGGGACCAAAGAGACAGGCTCTTATATCGCCTCCCAATATCGCAAGTGGAAGCGCTTGCGATATGTCAACCGCCGAAATAATTGCTACTTTTCAGCAAGTCATACAGAATGAGCTAAGTAGCGTAGTAAACACCTTGAAATCCATGATTAGTGTAACTATTTCTAGCGAAGCCCAGTCATTGAAGGAGGAACTCAAGAGTCAATATGAAATGTTTGCTAGAGAGCGTAATGAGTCAACAATGTTACTAGAAAACCTAAAAGTCGAAAATCTCTCCATGCGCCAAACTATTGTAAACTTAGAAGCTCGTTTACGGCACCTCGAACAAAGCATTCAAATTAAAGAACAAAACATCGCCATTATTAAAGAAAAAACTCATACTCTTGACGATCTTCCTTCAAATCACTGCTATGCTGTTCCTCAAAATGACTCTTCCCATTCAGAAATACCTAAGGACCCTGTAACTAATAACCAAGCACATGCATCCCAACTTATTAGTTCTCTGAAATCGGATGACGGACATAAGATACACGTGCCTAAAAAACAGGTGTCTAAACAAAGTCGTAGACCTGTTTCTCTACAGGGTGCTGCTGGACCTAATATAACAACTTTGAAGGCAGTCCAAATGCGTAGATTCCTACACCTATGGAATATGGAGTCTAATATCAACGAAATCCGCGAATATCTTCGCATCATTTGCGGTTCGGATATATGCACAGTCGAGGAACTGGTCCCGAAGGGAAATTATAGGTCATTTAAAATCGGAGTCCCGATTGAAAAGTTTGACATATGTTATTCGACTGAAGCTTGGCCCCTAAATGCTCGACTTAAGATATGGATAAATTACAAAAAGTCGACCCCCCGCAGAAAGATCCCTTCAACTGCAACTACCTCGGACCAGCCCTTTCGTTCCTCTCGGGAGAGCAACGCAAGCAAGCTGTAAAATACCTAGTCTCCACATATTCTATCAAAATGTCAGGGGTCTCAAGACTAAGCTTACCAAGAGGCGTAATAATCTAACCCTAACAGATCATAACATTGTTGCTGCGACTGAAACTCTTCTTGACGTCTCGGTTCCCGATCCAGAGCTAACTACAGTTGATTGGAACATATTACGTAGAGACAGAAGCACACCCTGTGGAGGCGTCCTAGTCGCGGCTCGAGCCCCAATTGCGCTACGTCGCCGTCCAGAGTTTGAAACAACTGCTGGTGAAGATCTATGGGCTAGTTTTTCATGGCATGGACGTCCTATTTTCGTTTGTGTTGTGTATATTAAACCAAGCGCCAATGATGAAGAATACTTATCATGGTTTTGTAAAGTTGAAACTTTTGTAAACAATTTGAATGGTATTGTAATTATTTTGGGGGACCTCAATTTAAACAGTGCATCTCAAAATATTCAAAATTATTTTAGTTATTTTATGTCTTTTTGTAGTTTGAATGAGAAGAATGAAGTAAAAAATATGTATGGTGGAATGCTTGACGTGGTCCTGATCCATGAGAGTGTTAATGTACGCAAGGTATTAGTAGATTCTACTCTGGGTCTTGTAGATCCTGACATGTACCATCCCCCGCTTGATATAGAGGTAAGGACAAATAATACACATGATTGTAATTTCTATGAGCCCAGTAATATCGAATCCCACACAGATTGGAACTTCAATAGGTGCAATTACACTCTTCTATACAGTTTACTTGCTCAACAATCCTGGGACAATGTGTTGGGATCAGACAACGTTCCCCAAGCTACTCAATATTTTTATGATACTATGTACTCCATGTTCGATATGTGCATACCTAAACATAGGAGGCAGAGTACAAGATGTGTGCGCTACCCAGTATGGTTCACCAAGGACATCATCAAAGATGTTCTTAAAAAAACCAGACTTCATAGAGAATGGAAGCGCACTAGATGTCAGGAAATCTATAAAACTTTCTCAGATCTACGCGAAAACTTAAAATCCCGCGTCAAATGTGCATACGAGATGCACGCTCATAACGTCGAGCGGGATATTGTTTCAAATCCAAGGAACTTCTGGAAACATATTGGGAGTCTTCGTGTTAAAGGAGGTTTTGAACCTTCTGTAACTGTTGGCGAAACTCAAATTACTGGGTTCGATGCAGCAGAATCATTAGCACAGTTTTTCTCTAGTGTCTTCCTTCCTGATATGCCGTTCCTCGATCCTCGAGCAGCATCTTTGGGGTCGTCCGACAATAATAATATTAATATCCAGTACATTACGCCCCAAGACGTAATTAAAGGTATTAATAAGCTGAAGACAACTAGCTCAGCGGGTCCTGACAAAATTCCCCCGGCTCTTCTTAAGGGCGCCAAAAAACATCTGTGCCCACCTCTGCTGCATATTCTAAATCTCTCTCTGGAAAGTGATATATATCCATCGCATTGGAAAGTCTCTAGGGTGACTCCCATTCCGAAGCGTCAAAATTCTTCTATTCTAGAAGATTACCGTCCCATTGCTATTCTGTCCTCCCCTGCGAAAGTCTTTGAGCACATTCTTCTTAATAATATATCTATTCAAATTAATACATACTTATCGCACGAACAGCATGGTTTTAGACCCAAAAGATCCGTTAACACCAACCTCCTAACACTTGTGGAGTACATCTCGGCAGGTCTGGATCAGGGAGATCAAGTGGATGTCCTCTATCTTGATTTTAAAAAAGCCTTCGACAGAGTAAATAATGACATTCTCCTGTCGAAGCTCAGTGCCATTGGTATTGCTCCAAAACTACTTCGTCTTTTGGCCGACTATTTACGAGATCGTCAGCAATACGTAAAATTAGGCTTGTACAAGTCTAGACCATATCATACCCGCTCCGGAGTAAGCCAAGGTTCTATACTTGGGCCTATTCTCTTTCTTGTCATGATTAATGACTTACCCTCGGTTCTAACCCATGCCAAATGTCTTCTCTATGCTGACGACCTTAAGCTTTTTCATACTATTAATTGCGTGTCGGATTGCGAAGCACTTCAACGAGATTTAGACGCCGTAAACGAGTGGAGCTTACTGAATAGGATGGAGTTTAATACATCCAAATGTACCTCAATGAGCTTCGGACGTCTGCGGCGTCCGATCTCGTTTTCCTATCATTTAAATGGGAGTACTTTATATAAATCTAACTCTACGAAAGACTTAGGTGTTACATTCGACCCAGGACTGACTTTTCACGAGCATATGATCGCAGTGGCCAAGGATTCATTCGCTCGACTCGGCTTTGTCCTCAGGAATGCAAAAGACCTCCGTTCCAATAGAGTTATCAAAATTCTTTATTATGCACTTGTACGCAGCAAAATAGAAACAAGCGCTTGTGTCTGGAACCCACACCAAACCAAATACATTCTCCTTTTGGAAAAAGTGCAAAAAGCGTTCCTTAGATTTCTTTACAAACGAGAATACGGTTATTACCCGTATCTGTACCCAACTAAATTCCTCTTGGGTCACTTAGGGTTTAATTCTTTAGAGGTCCGTAGAAACCTCAACCAAATTGAAATTATGTGCAAGATTTTACATAATGCTGTTGAGGCGCAGGAACTTCACAATCAGCTTTGCCAAATATTTGTCCCAGACAATTATCAACGAAGCCGAAAGCACAAGTTATTTGTGGTTCCGCCTTCCCGCACTGTGTCGCGCGCTAAATCACCTGTTCCGCGCACACTTGCGACATTGAACGCGCTCATGGATCATTATCCGAACTGTGATGTGCTTGCTGATGACTGGAAGCTGATCATGTCTGTATGCTTGGAGTTTTGTGAGTTGTCAGTATGTTAGATCTGTCTAGTTAGTGTAAGTGGCCTCGGCCGTTCTAATTAGATCAATAAAATAAATAAATAAATAAATATTTTTTATTAAGAGTTTTCCAATTTTAACTTAGGTACCTTCTCATGTTGTTTAAAATAAGAGTTAATTACACGGAGTCTCAAGTTCTGGAAAACATTTGCTTACACAGTTTGTCCAAAGTTTCGTCGTAAGATCACTATACTAAATAGTTTGAAGCTAATCTAATCATACTGGTAAAGAACAGTCGCTTTATTAACTACATATTTCATGTAAGTAAACAATTAAATTCGGTTATCCTTCAGATAAGACATTATGCATTCATGTTCTTAAAGGTCAAACAAAACGATGGAAATCCTACTAATTTGAGTGCGGGTCCATATAAAAAGACCATTGAATATTAGATTATTAAAATTTCTTCACGCCGAGAACGTAACTCATTCAATAAGAGCTAGTCCTATCAATAATAACGTGACACGACAAATTGTGTCGACGCTTTCAACGACAGCTATTCAGCGCGCACAGACTGAAGCTTGGAAGTCACAACTCACAATACGTCACCGGCCAGCGTTGCCTTCAAGCGAGCGCTCTGCCATTTATTTCACACGTTTAAATGGAAATTAATCTAGCATTGTGCGAGCAAAGCGCGTCCAACGTTAATATTACGCTCCGTATTGACAATATGCTCGCACAGGTCTTTGATTCATTAGCTGAGAGGCGAACGACCGCCGGATAAAGGATCTGCATCCCTCCATTCGTTCCATGGATGCACCTCCGTTGACCCGCGCGCTAACGAGTCAACTGAGGATAATGATCGTATTGAAAATGACTGGCCGAGTGACGAGAGAGAACACATACAAAGGCACAATTAAACCTTTTATTACCATCTGACCCGATGACCATTATGCGAAAATCGGTAACCCACATAAACATTGTAAAATAAACAAAAACCCCTCGACCTCGATAGCTCGTAGAATTCAATAAATCATTCTCGATTTGTCTTCCTTAACAGGTAGATTTTTAAAATGAGGAAATTGTTATTCATGCAGATCTAGCTTTACACGAGCTGAAATTGAATCCTAAATATGAGTCTCATAAATAAACGAACCGGGTGCCTCTAGTCTACATATTGTTGAAAAACAACAACGCGGAAGGTATTTGTAACATTCGAACCACTTGCGTCTTATAACTTTACATTATGTTATTTTATAAATAAGAGCCGTAGTATCTGTTACGACGACAATGTTTAAATTTTCCGAAAACGCTAAATATTTTTTGATGCTAAATCAACAATGCTCGATCATTCTAACAATCATATACAGAGCTTCTAATCTTCATGTGGAGAGACCCGCTTGTGACACATTAATGTTTTATGCAAGCAATTTATTACCGACTCACAAGTAATCCCTAAACATTAGCATGTTACCAACAAGTCCGTCATTCAGAAATTTTCCACGATTTGTATTCAGTCTGGAGAATTCGCCACAGCGGATCCCGTAGTTCCAATGCAGGTTATTTTAAATGTAAAGACGGTGCATTGCATAATCACCAACGTGATTCGCTATCAGTATTCGGTGGGTACTAAATATTTATTTCCCTCAGGTTTTTACGATACTTTTTAGCGGTAAGTCGTAAAAATGTTCTAGATATCGATTTTATACACCATCATTTCTAATGTTAGTTTGATAAAGTGCCTACTCTGCTTGCCTAACCAGAATTTATTTTCTGGATTTATCACAAAGCTTCTAGGTATTGAAATATTTGGTTAAGATACTTATTAAAATTATTATTTTATTGGTGAGATAATCTAATCAAGACAAATAAGTATGCTTGTACTATACGAGCGAAAAGAAACGTTCTTATAAGCAGGAAACTAATGAATGGTAGCTTTAATCAATTATGAAACAAAAATTCGCTTTGAATACATACAAGCTTAATAAGAAACCGCTCGGATCCAAGATGCCCGCACTGACACTGACGTTATGACTTCATGAGTTAAGATATTAATCATTATTGTTTATTGACATTCTGCTGGTATAGCAGCGTCCCATTAATTTATATTCTATTGGTAGCAGTAAACATTACGAAGGTCCTTATTAGTGCAAAGGCTGCTGGTCCAGCTTGTCAGTTTTTTCTCGCGCCGCGCCGCTCTTCGATTTTAATACAAAGACAGATCGGGCATTAATTAAGTTGGCTTGATGAGTTCGCGTCGTCTCGCCCGCCGCCGCCCGCCGTCATTACGTTACATGTAGAGGCGAGAAGTTTTTTTTAATTCGTTATTATTCTGTGGCGTAAAGAAATGTTAATTCGAGGCAGCGTGAAATTAACAGCCGCCGCGTTGCCCTTTGTGGGCCCGCGTCGGGGACTTAAACACACAACGGGTGACGGGCTACACGCTCCTTCCATACTATTTCCACTCTCTTATTTGCACTCCATTACTCTTTTTATGAACTTTCATTAAAATCTTGTGTTCCACAGTTGTTAAACATCGATTTACAATTGCGTTTTAATGATACGCATAATGTTATAATAGCGCTTTTATTGCTAGCGCTAGACGCGTATGCTATGCTCCTGTCTTTGACAAGTCCACTGAGTAATCTAGGAAAGGAGACCGTAAAATGACGTTTCGATCTAGTGATATAACTTGAACGATGGATACTACTCAATATGTATAGATGATGTCCAAAATTTGTGTTTCACTATTAATATCGATAGTATAAAAGAGGTCTTTCGAACCTATGTTTGCACCTACTTATGTTGCATTTAATAAAGTTAATTATTTATAGGCATATAATAACGTTTTCCAATTTACATTACAAGTATTAATTAACGACTTGTATTGCATGCTATCAAGAGTCTGCTATCCTTTGTCTCTTGTTAACAAGAACGCTTAACTATTCTCTTGAAGGAACAATTAAAGTAACTCTTATGGCAGTAAATCTTTTTACGTCCCTCTGCTAAGGTCTCTTATTTTTTATATAGAAGTAACAAACAATCATGGAGACAACCTGATGGTAAGTGTCTACTGCAGCCCATGGACATCTGTTATCAATCCGAGAAACAATTAGATTTTCGGCCGCAAGTGCATCTCCGTCTCAGGTCTGAAGATCTAAGTTAGAGCACCTCACACAAGTATGCCTCCTTCACCATACCCTTAAAATTGTAACACACAAGCCATCAACGCTGCTTTAATAAGTAGAAGTAAGTGTAGTGGTGGTGCTTTCGAACCATAAGGCCTTAAAAATCTTCAAATCATCCTTATAACTGGGGCAGAAACAACTTCACATAATAAACTGATTGTATTGTTCCAGTGGTACCGCGTTGAAGAGAGCCGTGTGATCCCCGAGCTGAAACAGAAGTTCGTCCAATTAGATCCAGATGAAGAGACCAAGGAGTTCCTGTCCTCCTCCATCGACAAGTCCACCTGGGTCTGGACCCAGATCTGGTACCTGCTGGCGAAAGCTGTCCTCAAGCACTTCTGGTCCGTCACGGATATCAATGGGTGAGTGCCATTTTTTTTTAGTTAAACAAGCACAACACTCCTACAAAAGTAAATAAAGTAAATTGCAAATATTAAAAATTATTAAACTTTAATTAGCAAATGGTCATTAGATCTACCTGATATTATCCCAATGCACATCTGTAATCAACCCTAACTGTATGAATTAGCATTCATAATCGTACCTAAGATAGATCACAGATGCTATTCTTGAAGATAATCGCCAGTTAGTAATAATTAATCTGAATCAATTTTTGACTTCGAAATTTCCAACCGTGGGCTTTTTATTTTTATTGTCCGTGTGAATCTACTGTTCACCCATTTCCTTAAGAATTCTAGAAGTTTATCCGCAGTTAGCTCCGATATGCACAAAATCTGCAGATAATAATGATTAACATTAGATAAATGTGAGCATTTATTTTTTATTATGTAATGGTATAAAAGATGCACTTTCTTAGGACAAACGGCAAACATATACATAGGTATCACCGTGAGAATAACCTTAATTCTAAGTCGACGCGCCCATCTCATTATCATTGAAACTTTCGCACAAATAACACATGTGAACCTTTAATTTTAAACTAATGAATCATTTCTTTCACAAACGCTGAATTGCCGTTTGAATCACGACAATGGGCCATTATTAAGTGCGTCCAGATTCGTCCAATTACGCCAATTACAATCTCCCGGTAGCTACATGTGAGTATATTATTTCCTCGTCCATTGTGTCGTATCTGCACAAATTAACTAATTCGAGTCGTCTCTAGTGATGTGCCCGTCGATAAATGCAATCCCGCATGTCGATAAAATCGCCACTCGCGGCTAATAGAAAATGTTTCGTGTCAGCTGACAGTATCGCTTACTTGAATCTTTCCGCAGTTTTTGCTATGGACAATTTAAATGAAAATGCTTTAGCCTTTATCACCGGCACTTTTATATTGTACGTTCATCATTTCCTTCATGACTTGAGACCTCATGTAAACTTGTAGTTCTGCATTACTTGATGATATTTGTTGATGTTAAAAGTAATCTTTTCATAAGTAAATTGTATAGACGTCACGAAAGCAATTACATCATTGTTTTCTTTAATTTACAAAATCCGTGATACTATAATATTACTACTACAATTATTCTACATGCATGATCTATGACATCGCTAGCATTTCAGTGATAACAGTTATGCATACACAACTAATCTTTAATGTATTTACTGCAGATGTGTTTGTGTCCAGGCTTATTATAAGAAACAAAATTACAGGATACAGAAGTAGATTATAGGTAGCTCATCCTGAAAGATCCTGTCAGATTTACACAAATTGGTTGATAATTATATATAGTGACAAAGGAAAGTATTTCCTTATATCGATATCGATGTCTCGCCTAGCAACACTGGCCGCGTCCGGCGCTCTGTGAACGGCTCTGAAAGCGATCGCGGCGGGTGTCTATGGCGGGCCACTAATAAATAATTTAAATAAATTGACGGACGAGATTTACTCATTGGCTGTTTCCGTCGCTCAATTACGCGTTATTTATCACTTGGTAGCCGACGACCAAAGTCCCGCGCCGCGATCCGCTTTACGTACGCTAATGTCAGATGACAACACTCACATTGTATCATACCGGCCGGTGCCGGTCTATCGATTGTGACGTAAATGCGACTGGACTATGTACTATGAAGCTAAGGACGCGTTCTCAATTAGGTGTTCTTAGTAAAATAAATAGAATAAATATTATCCTTATTTGTTAATACCTATAACGAAACATTTTTTTATAACATAGTAGTAACACAAACATGCAGATTATCTGATGTAAGTGGTCATCACCGCCCATTGACATCTGTAACCAACCCCATATAGTTGTACCTCAAGCAGATCACAGATGTGTTGACTCTCTTGAGATCTTAGATAGTAACTACTTATATAAGTTAGCTGGCATCCACAATTCCACACCCTTCCATCGAATTGCAAGATTGCTTTACATCAGTACTAGGCAGCAGTGGTGCCTACCCTCTAACCACCTTTCATATCTGTATAGTTTCTGATATATGAATTTAAAATATAACGAGGTAATCAGAGCCCTTAAAGCTACGAGTAATAAACACATTGCCGATTTCCTTTGCAAAGGTTACTCATGACGGCTTTTAGTCGGTACCCTCGCTAATAGATGTTTACCCAAATTCTAAGCCAATAATTTATATTTATAAACTAAAAGGTCCCAGAAATAGTTCTATGTAATAAAATATTGACGAGGTTTACTTCGTAGTTCAGAAATATTTCTGAATGGCAGTTTAGCCTTTCAAAGTGTCCGTTATAGCTTACAATGTTAAGCTTATATTGGACTAATCGTCTGTAGCGTTCGTTTCAAATACAAGTTTAAACGCTACTAAATTGACTAATTAACGACGCCTGTGACCATTTCTATGACGCACTAAGCAGCTAGTACGGTCCTCCATTACTGCGATAGACCTGAAGTATAGTACCTACCATGCTGGTTAAGTTTGGATAGGTGGAAGTACAATCAGTGGTTAGCTCGAGGTGGATGTTTTCAAACCTTCCATTAGATCACAGTCGAAATTTAACTTAAATTATCAAATCATATGAACCGTTACTGACAGCTAAAGTTACGGAATCGTATTTAAAAAATTATACTTGCGGTCACCCATCCAACTCTCAACCATGACTGACGTGGTTTAACTTTTTATATTAGATGCCTTAAAACAACTTTCGCACTTAATTAACACAACAGTATGATATTTACCTTATTTTATGTTACTTAAGATATTTAATAGAATAACTTTCTATGATTATATTTCTATTGAACATACCTAAAATCAATTCTACAGGAAATGTTAATATCGTTTCTAGCTCGCCCTTAAGCAAAATATCCGGGATATTAATCATAGAGCCCGTAGTTAGGATAAATGACTCAATAAACGCTCAGTTCGAATTATTGACTTTTCCGGTATTCAAACTAATCTATTGTCAATGAATTTTAATTGAAATCTCGACGTTTGTTTTCGTGTTGTTAATGCAATGCATTGGGAGTAGTTTTACTGTTTAGTTTACTAGCGCTGCGTACACTATATCATTTCCTATTTGACAGTTTGGTTTAGTGATGTAATGCAATATATCGATTATCGATATTATTCAAACGTAAATTAAACTCGTCTTTATATAGTCGATTTTTTAAATATAATTTGTGCTGTCAAGCATGCTATTTTGTATTTGACAGTTCGGTTTAGGGATGTTCCAGTTGCAATATATAGATTATCGATATTGTTCAAACGTAAATTAATCTCGTCTTTATATAGTCGACTTTTTTAAATATTATTTGTGCTGTCAAGCATGATATTTTGTATTGAATAAATAATTATGGCGACAGTTACCACTAACATTATGGAACGGTCCTTTACTGCTTAAATATATTTAAAAAAAAGTTTCTCAGTCTAATTTCTACATTTGGTAATATGTTATCAGGATTCTTCTTTTATACAAATAAAGAAACCCACTACCATATCGTTTTTAAGAAAATCACAGTCATATAATCATATCATATAAACTTATATACCTACTACCTACACAAATAAAAATCGAATAACTCCTTTTTTTGAAGTCGGTTAAAAATACAATAACAGACATTACATTACTAGTTCAATACACACGTGAACATATGACAATCACATATAACAACCTGCATACATTCAAGCCTTCACGCACACACACATATACACATAACATAAATCATATTATTTCTCTTTAATAATACCACCCAGATATAAGATATGAGTATCTGTTCTTATTTAAAGCTGTAATTATTTTAAATTAAACAACGCATTTCAATCAACACATTCGCAGACGAGCTCATTGACACCAACCAATAAACCGCCCAAATCAATTGGCGAATTGAATGCAAGTCGATCATGACTTGTGACATCCATACATAATGAATAATATTTGTAATAAGTAGTTTGTGACCTCCCAAAAATGTAAATTTACTCATATTTTAACAAGCAAGGAAAATTATCCAATTTTTTTCCTTTATAAGTCTGTGAAGTAGGAGAATAAAGTCATTTGTATCGATACATGATTTTAATTCCTAAAATTATTCTATCGCTGTCACACTGTTGGGATAATGCCATAACCGACCACGCTGGGCGTCTGGTTTGGAAGACTTAAAGGTTATTCCTATGAAGTGGCAGTTAAATTCAGCAGCGATGTCCAGTAACGCAGTGACGAAGTATAATCATTATCACATAAAATCGACATCAAATATCGATATCGAGATTTATGTAAATGTTACAATATTACATTCACCACACTACAGCGAAATCAGTTTGAATGATACTATTTAGGTAAACCTGATATATTATTTTAATGAGTTTATTATCCGAATGTGAAAAGTAATGTTTTTCGAGAGTACAAGTATGTTTTTTTGCACCCCTTGTAGCCTAAACGGCATCATGGATTTTAATATATAAGGTGTCGTTGGATTCGTAAAATAATATAGAATAACATAAAGGTGGGCGCGACAATGTGGACGTAAATTCTTTCACTGCATGTTACGTTACAGCAGTCTGTACCCACCTTAAGCTATGTTTTCGGGTTTCGGGGTCGTGTTTCGGGTTTTTGTTTTATAGTATTTCTGTAGTTTTAAAAAAAATAAATTAATATAGAACAGGACTTATTTACAATGTAGCATCTCGAACAAATGTTGAAAAGAAACAAGAAATTCCGCGTCAATTAATGATCGTTCATTAAGGCCGGTCAATCAATCAATCTATAGACTTTTGTCAGATGCTAAGTATCCATTATTTTTCTTGCATTTATCGAGTTCGTTGACTGATGTCTCAAGGCAACCTTTTATGACACCTCCTGACCAATTAGCTATACGGTTTATTTTATTTTGTGTTGGTATTAAATTGACAGTGTTCGGAGGTAGTAGTGAATACTTATCATCAGGTGGACTATATTCTTGCAAAAGTTTTGTGATATCCGTCGTCAATCCTTTATTCGTCGTCAGTACATTATTCGTCCACTACTATTCACGGATCTCCTCTCAAAGTCAAAAGGGTTTAGGTTATAGTCCACCGCGCTTGACAAGTTCGCTACTAATTTGCAGATAACTGAAAAATCAAATCCTGGGATTTGAACCTCAGACATCTTAGAAAATATAAGTAATGGAAGTTATCGTTTAAATTCATTAATAACAATTTTTACGTAAATAAAGCATTTAGACATTTTTCTATCCCAGAATCAAACCCGTAGCCAATCATTACGTCAGGTCGGTCAGGTGACTATTACACTAAACGAATCCTCAAGTATCATAATATCAATTACTGTTTGCGTTAGGTTTAACAAACACTCACGCATATATGTCCTAGAATAATCTGCAATCTACATAACACATGGACAGGCTTAATACCAGTCATAGCAATCAAAGGCGATCACCGACCTTCATACCGCTATTAATACTTCACATGTAGGTATCGAGCAGCTGGGTCGATGACAGTGGCAATTGTGGCCACCGCTTTATGGCCACTCAATCAAGCGGGTACAAATTACTGCGTGTAGAGTCGGTTAATTCTGCCCCCGTCAACAATGCTCCGATTATCACTGTACTCGCTTAGGTAAGTGGAGTGAAGGTGGATGTAGAGTCGGTAGAGACGCTTCGTAGAATCTATTAGTGTTTTGTTAATTTAATCCGTGATTTTGTTTAGAACTATTGAGGTTTGGATTAATTATTATCTTTATATTTACATATGAGGCTACCAAAGTCCTCAAGAGTGGCAACTGTGATCGGCTACAGATAGAGCCCTGGTGCATACGGAGTTGGTTGATACAGATGTCCATACCGTCACATCAGTCACATACGTCAGGTGGACTACATACTAGTTTGCAACTGCTGATAACAATATTTACATTAGACTACGTAAAATAATTTAATAGTTATTTTACCTTCTTTCACACCATGCTGGACAGGTACATTGTAATAATTATAATAAAAATGAAGAAAAATAAAAATCATGTATTGCTTTTATCCAGTCATATCAGTTAATTACTTATTTAATATCGTTCAAATAATATCATAATGAAATGTTACGAGCTCATTATAGAGATGCGTGTGGAAAGATGTTTTAACACACAATTTATTTTTAAACCCGTATAAGTAATATCAAGTTACTCTTGACCGATTTAAAAAACTCATCAATCGCATACGCCGTGTCTTTTTAATGTACTCGATATAAAACAAAGAGATAACAGCGTCACATAATGAATGCAAATTCACGCATAAAGGTCTTATGTTAAGCCCCAAGTTGATTGCCATTGGACACTTTAATTACTTCGACCTCGAATTGCGCGGGTCAATCATGCAGAAATGCGTATAATTACCCGTTAGGCACTGGTCTCACTGCGCCAGCGAGTAATTTGCGAACGATAATCCGGAAAAAGAAGTTCAAGTATGCGTAATAAGCGAACGTGAAACCGGAATCGGAAATAGGTATGTATTTCTATTTATACATACGGAAAGTATGTCACCACATTATGTCGCTTATTAAGGCTGTTCAAATTCATATGTATGTTCATATTCACTATACTCCAATCGATGTGGGACTTTTCTTGAATTTCTGAAATTTACTGGATTAATAGCAGGAATTGTATTAATCCGACAATTTACGGTATGCATGCTCGTTCTTAGTGTACGGTATCCGTGAAATAGCCAAGTATCTAAGGAAACCTTTATAAAATTTTACTCTAGTGTCTGTGATAGTTTTAAACGACAATGTCCTTTAATATTTAGTATATTTACATACTTCACCGTATGTTTAATTATAAACATGACTTACACACTTACAGGCTCCACAGAGAACATCTATTCTATAATTATTGTTTTTCTTTAATAAATTACCACGTTTTTAATTCACTCCTTTTTGTTTTTCAAACAATTACATATATGCAATTGACATTAACTTTAAAATATCTCTCGTATCAGGTGGGACGCTAGCCTAACTCTATATAAGGTGGTGTTATTTTCTACGAGAACTACGTATTGCTCATTTTGTACAATTTAATGAGATATACTTCTCGACAATACATTCGTGTACCACATATATGATGATTGTTAATTTTTATTGCACGTAGGATGAATTATTTATTTTCAATTAAACTCCTTTAAGATGTTATCGATGCATCTTGAATGTTAAAATAATATAACTTGCAATAAAAAGTAATTAAGTAGTTATTTACATATTCATGATCTTATGTCGTCAGTTCCTTTATTGTTTCATTATTTTATTTAAAGCTGAAATTGTTTTGTTTTATAGGTATGTATAAATATGTGTCACAATTAATTTATTTTTTGCGTCGTTCGTCTTAACGAAGGAAAGGTGTTGTGAAATAGGTTTTGTCGCATCCCGTCCATATGGCTGCTGGTACGCAAAACATGTTAAAGTGTAGCTCTTGAGTGTGGAAAAGGTAGCATATAAGTGTTTTAATTACTTAACCTACACTTTAGCATGTGTAGCTATATTTCTGATAATGTGCATTATTCTTCTGTAGTCGTGGTTATACTTCATAAGCTTCAGCCGACTGAACCGATGATAGTACAAGCAGAACCTGCAAGGCAATGGTGCAGATTCCATTAACAATGATATTCAAATATCTACCAGCCGTTTCGCTACACAAAACGACACCCAGCCGCATGATTCACAGCATTCAATTGAACATAGAGTAATTTTATAAAGGCAATTAACAAGCGAATCTTAGTACTGTAAAATAAGGAGTAGCAGAGTCCGAATCGTTTTGGGGCTTCATCAATGAGCGATTACATACAGTATTCAGTAATAAGGCAACAATGGAATTGAATGCAGATGAGCCGGTGCGGGCGGAGGCAGTCGCGAGAGCCGATCGACATTTGTATGCGATATCTAAGCGCACAATTGGACGCCGGCGCGAGGCTCGGCGCTAATGGCGCACTATCGAGCCATCGCTGCCCGCTTGAAGAGTGGCGACCGCCGCGGTATAGGACCACACCGGGTTCCACTGTTCAATAAATAAATAACATTCTTCCCGGTTAAGGGCGTACGCGTTGCTCTGAGCATTGTTCTAATGATTATGACCACGATTTAATGTATAACAGCGGCTGCTTGTTTTCCTACTTCAAACAGCCAATGTCTTTCGCGATTTGACATTAAACTGTAAAATAATGATAACGAATTCGATTTTTTTTTCGTAAGTAGGTATTATGGGAAATATGGGACGCTAGCTTAATAGCAATTCTCGCAGTTATTACTAGAATGTTAGACGCACTGCTGCAACCATAAATTACTCTTAATGCACACACCTGTGCTATGCAATATTATCCATCTATTTTATCACGAGAAACCGCAGAACTTGGAATATTTTAAAAAAGTCCATTGTCCATTGATAAATAATGAAGATCTAAAATAATTCAATTGTTATTTATGGATCCTCAAACCTCCATTTACGTATGTATGGGTGTTTTGTGCACCCCGAGCTTTTGCCATATATCAAGGCGTTTTTCGGCCTATCCGGGCTGGGCTTCGAATCTGACGATTCCAAAAATTTATCGACACGTGATTGTGGAGCGCGACCGTAATTATTTGCAACAAAAAGGCGACAGGATCGTAATAAGGACTGAAAAGACGCGCCGAGCGCGTCGCCGCCGTAAAAAGCGCAAAGAATACACCTCGATATGATCGCACAAAGACCGCTCCTGAATCCTACCTCAATGCTAATTTCCACTATCGCGTTCGCCCTCATTCATTTTCAATCGAAGCCAGCCTTCTCTTGCTTCTATTTTTTTAAAATCACATTAAAGAATCGAATATGGTGGACGTTTTTTTGCGCGGTCGGTGCGTGCGACGCGATTTATTTATTTGCGGGCTTTTTTAAAGCGACATTCCGGCTCGCTGTATACGTGTGTCTACCCGCAATTGGCATTTCGGGCTAAGCGCGAGCTATACAAAGTCCACGGTTTTAACGGTTGTTTTTAACGCTCCGATCCCCTCGTGCAAGAAACGAGGATACAAATAAATTATTAATCGTTTGTCCTGTCTCTTATAAATTAAAATCTGTCGTTTTTTTGGCCGAGCGCGCCCTGGCTTAGTATTTTTTGGTCCGGTCGGGTTTAGCCGTCTGTCCTCGAATTTATTAAAAACTTAAGCGCGAGAACAACCCGGAGTGACGACGGAAATTTGATCGATTGTTAATTAATCAACGGTTAGAGTGCGCCTTATCGCTCGATTATTGTAGGTATTATTTTAGTGAAATTCTTAATTTAGCAACAACGGAGCGAGACAAATCACCTCGACCTTATCAGTCACTGTTATTGAAAAACGAATACAAATGCGAAACGTAATGTTGCAAGTCATCGCAAATTGGCGTAATCCGCACGTAAGGAGAAAAGAAGGAGGGAAATCCATGAAAATTATCTAATTACGTGTGTGCACGGAGAAAAATCGCAGGTTACTTTCGTAACCGTCCGGAAAATTACTGGCGTAAATCACCCGCGCGGGGATGGGATGATTTTCCATTCGCTATCTTTTGCGCTGGTATTATTTTGATTTATTTCGGCGCGTAATGAAAGCGTACGTCTCGTTTGATGTTGGAAGAAGTCCACTGCTGTTTCCATTATAAAAAATGATTCTCTGCCATCATTATATTGATGCATGGCTATGCTTGTTTCTTGGATTGCGTCTCTAATCTCACATTTACATTTAAGACATTCATACTTATCTTTCTCAAAATATGAGTGGTGATAAAACCGGTATGGCCGACCAGGAGGGTACCACCACCATATCTATTTCTAACATGGAGCAGTTCATGTGTTTCGGTTAAGTGTGCTGTATGCTGCCCGACTTACACATGAGGCGTCCGTTGCCTTCAGCTAGAATTCCTGATTTGTGTGAAGTTGGTTACCCATATTTATGGGCGGCAGTGAACAATTACCATCAGATGAACTACATACTCGTTTTTTCCTTCAGTCTGATAATCAGTACTTACAAGTTTGAATTCCCGCTCTAATTATTTTCCTTCCATAATTATATCGCCACTGTTAAAGTATCCAGGTGGAATTTATGAAAAACTACCGATGACGCTAATGGTTACTATAACTAGATATAGTTAGACTACTTAGCTATAACATCTCAGTTGCGGCCGCGGCGCACTTACGTTACCGCGCTTGTAATGACCTGGATGACGAAGAAAAAAGAGTATCGCCGATCCACCTTAACTCGTAAGCGCTAACAACGTTGTATTACAACTAAGTGGCAGTGGCAAGCGCGTTGGAATCATAAATTTAACAATAAAGGGCTGGCCATCACCGCAAATAGGTGTAAACGCAGTTCGAACAATGTGCTATGCGGCTCCGGCTTGCGGCTTGCGGCTTGCGGCATGCGTCGAGTACTAAACAACTATCAAAACCCCATTTGTATCTACAGACATTGATCGTATAGTGTGAGACAAAATCTTATTTTTCTATACAATATTTTGATAGAGACCGATATCAAAATATTGATAGACATGGTCGGTAACACGTTGACCGCTTCGGTTGATATAAATATGTCCATACACATTATAAAGAATGATATGATCTTGTTTTTTCACGGTCCATGTCTGAAACGTTATATGAAATGCACTATCCGTCCGTGCGGTTATATAAGCAAGTTTTTGACTTTTGCTCAAGATCCCTAAACATTTTCCAAAAGTTGGGGAAAGCGTATGAAAGTACATCCAACACGGTATCGCAGCTGTAAGCCGCATCGTGGATAATAAGGTACAAGGCATTGCGGCTAGCAGGTTCACGTGATGGGTGACACGGTATGTGTGACACGACACCGGACATTAGACCACTCAGTCCTAGCTGCTCTATGCTTCTTAATTAACAATATAGAAGTAATGTTATAGGTTTTACAGAATTATTCAAAATAAATAACTTATAGCTTAACATATTGGATACTAATAAAATAAATATGATTTCCCGAATGGTTTTCCTAATGCTTTCATTTTAAAAATATGTTTTATAAAATGTATTCAACAAAAACTAAATCTAACAACTAACATCGTGAAACATAAAAAAGTCGTAACTTATGAATCTATTGATCTTGACAATTCTTTGTAGTATTGTGGAGCGATATGTAGAGTAATGTGGAGCTTTCTAACTTATCCCTTAGGACAACACGTATCTATAACCTCAAATAGGGCTCCTCCTCCATTTTCGAATACACATGTTCATAGGCGACAGTGACCACTTAACTCCATGTGGTCTACTTGCTCGTTTGCTGGAATTACTTAAAAAGTTCGTATAATGATAATGTCACATTCGCGACACCGCACATAATGGCGGTGGTGCAATTATGCTGTCCTCGAGTACCACTATCCCCGCTGTATCCTCCTGCTTTGAGTTTTTCTTTTTTAATCCATTACGTTTCTTCTTGTAGTTTATATTATAATTAATCTCGTACAAGATAGAGTTTTTTGAAATTTACTAGATTCACCAACAATTTAATAAATGAATTGAAATACTTTTTTGATTTGCCAAATGATATTTTTTTTATAATTAAAATTATCATTACTGACCATTACTCAAAAATCACGTACACGTATTTATTTAGACAAAATGTAGTGCTTTTCCTTATTTTGATATCGAGCAAGGTATCTTTACTTGTTAATTTTTTGTTAGATTTTTTTACCCTGATACTCGATTATTATATTAGATCTACACAAAAAACATCTCATTTTTCAATAAATAGATCGTTTCAGTAAAAAATACAGTAACAAAGTATATTAGTTTAGGTACATCGAACTAAATAAATTAACGTACAACCGTTAGGTACCTCCGATACACTTAACATTCAAAATAAGTCAGACTAAGATAGTTTTTGTACACGACAACGAGAAATCAATCAGATCGAACGTTTCTTTGATAAATTTTATTAAAACGTACTTGTACAAGTTTGCACTCACGCTTTTATGCTTTTATCACTCGTTGTTTTATGTTCTAGCTGCATTCGGTAGAAATAAAAACTCCACCTGTCACGGTTGTTAAGAACTCATCAATTTAAGTTTTTAATCACGAATAATCGTATTCAATTTACAGCAAGTAACATTCGAGAAATAGATAATGAATAACAAAAGAACGAGCCATGACACTGCTACTTTGATTCTCGGGAAACGGCTAACGAATATTTTGAAATGAGATAAAATGCGAGATCTGATAGCCAAAAGAACGCTAAAACTTTTAACGGCGGTCCGAACATTTCTTAATTAGCCCGTTTTTATGAACAGCAAATTCGGTTAACTTTAACAAAGGGTTCTCTCAAATAAAAATAAATGTGATTCGTGACGAATCAAGAAGGTGTTTCGCCTGATCCCTCGTAACCCTTTTTGTGACCGCCCGCACTAATCTAGAGATGGTCTCTCCGAATTTTTAATTAAAGATAATGTAACATAGCCTCACGTACTATAGCTACTGCGTCCGCCCCTAGGGTTGTCTGCACGCATTAAAACCAATTAAGTTCTAAATAAAACAAAGTATTTTAATGAGAATGCCGTACGCGTGCAATCTGACAGTGATAAATGACATGGCAATTACGATACGCAGCCTAAATCCAGTCACAGTGGCTGAGTGCTTAGCTCATTGGAGCTCCATTCAGATTTTACATTATATTTAACAAAAACATAAGTGATCAATATGGCAGTGATAGTGTAGCGGCGGTCATTAATCAAAACCTAATCACGATACATTATCCAATAAATTAGCATATTTCATGCGCGTCGCTAGATATTCTAACGTGCTCCGTGTTTCATAGTTACTCTAATGTCTATAATTTTATCTAACATTTGATACTAATGATATTAACTTATTCATTCTAAATAGGTAACGAAGATCGCGTAAAAAACTGTTATCGGATATTATTCTGTCAGTCAAGTGTAGTGCTTTGCGTAGATTTCGAAACGGCCGGATAGTCCCGGTGTCAACCCTATTCAACCGTCAAAGGATGGACGGGGCGGTAATTAGTAGGAAGCTCATTCGGACAGCGTGAATAGAAGCAACAATAAAGCCGGTAGTCGCCGCGCCTCGTCCACTAATAATAATCAGTTAAAATCACAATTCGACCGGCACTCGCCTCGACTAATTTAACATGGACTCGTTTGTGTCAATATTTGATAGTCAATATTTAAAACGTTCACCTGAATCACGGTACAAATGACGCGACCGTAATTACGACACCGACCATGTTCCAGTTTCGACTTGTAAAATGAATTCCAAAACACTCGGACTAAGTAGGTACCGAATCTCGTTGATATCTCAATCTTTGATCACTAATAACGCCGGATAAGAGCACGACACATGTAGCGCGTACCCGACTCCGAGATTCGATCTCGAAATCTAAGTCATTGCCCAAAAAGTAACATTAAGATTCCCTTAATAGTCGACTTGATTACCATCTATGTTGAGTGGATGACGATTATTTCCGAGGCGGCCGATCGATGCGAGAGAAATAAAATGCGTACGCGCACGCGTCGCCACCGGGTTACGCTGTCGTTAAGAAATTACCGGGCGCGCCGTCGACGTCGCCGATTTTATCGGTGGAATTTATTGTCGACACTCAACCGCGCGTGCGCTCTTCCCTGTACCGCCCGCACCTTCGCGCGTTAGAAAAAACCGACGAGTGTATTAGATTAGTCCTCTTCGGTTACCAGTTGTTCTTTTTGTGTCTGTAAAATCTAGTGAGTATTGTTTACACTTTTATTGGTAGTTTCTGTACGGGCGGAGTTCAATGGCTCCTAGAGCGACCATTTCAGTTACACGTCAGTGCTTTGTCAAAACAATTTTTCCTGTTTCACCGGAGAGCGGTCACGTGCGCGGGTCGCCATCGTCGGTGCGCCGCAGCACGGTAGTAACGAGTGTATAATTATTATCAGTTCGGCGCCGGTAGCTGAAAGGCCGACTCATCGTAATTTGATGGCGTCGACCGCCCCGCCCCGCCGCCGTACACAAAAAACTAATTAACAGAGATGGAGCTCCGGTGCACGCCGACTCACTGCGCTACTAACTGTGTTGCATTCGCGAGCAATAAATAAAACACTTGTGTCGGGATCTGTCCGCCCGATCGATCGCATCACTACATCTCATACGTACGAGCATGTACAATACTTTATGATTTTCTCGTATGCTTTAATTGATATTCAACAACTTCTCTATTCAACGCGTTTGTCAATAATAAAATGAAACAAGCCATCAATGCGATACCGACTAAGCTTTATTGTTGCCATTCAGGAAAAATATAATCATAAAAACCAATAAAGAATTTACTACCCAGACTAGTTAGCATAAAAAGCTGTAATGCAAAAGTAAGTAAAAGATATAAAAACAGTAGGTACAGCGGCAAGACCAAAGATGCCGTTACGACAGCGTGTTTCATTCTAAGAATCAGCTAAGCATACCATACAAGAGAATAATCTTATGTAATAGAGAACTAGTAAATTATTATCATAACCATTTTTTATATATTTTTTATTAATTTTCTATTTAAATTTAGTTCAGTCTAGATTAGTTATTCTGAAATCTTACGATGTTTCCTTATATCTTTTGTGAATAACTTTGCACCATAAACAATCGTATCTCAGAATACCAAAATATTATTAACAAACTTATTTTGATCCACTAGAAGTGAATATCTTGAGCGAATGTTCTTTGTCTGATCAGTATGTTGGTATTTATTGATACGTTTTGGTATTTGGTAGATTTTGACCGTCGATTTTGATTTAGATATCTAACCACAACTAATGTTATTTTTTATCTTTAAGCATGCATTTTATTTAGGTTTCTAGATCGCTTATCTAGACAAATTAGGGGCAATTTTAGTAAGCTTTAGTGAGCTGAATGCAATCCAACGCCTAGACTGCAAACATTTTTAAAGTCAGGGTCAAAGACAAATGTTTTCGACGGATATATTTGATTGGATGATTTGACGGATATTACAGATTTAACTTCTAACAAACATTAAACAACTGCCGGCAAAGAAATAATGTTTGCGTATAAAAATATTGAATATCCGAAAACCGTAGTTCAATTATGAACAAAACTAATACAATACGCGCAAACTAATACGAATTTATTTAGTAAATGCATAAGTCAGAGAGTGTACGACAAAGTATGACCCGTGAATAATTATATTCGGGCGTTGAGGCCACGGCCCGATGTGTGTCCGCGTAACCCGATAACCGCCACGTCAACAAGCCGGAGTTATCCTTTAATACTCACCAGCCTATCAACAAGGTTCCGTACATATTTGTGCAGCGCACAGTTTTTTGATATTCATCCGGGAATCCTATATTTTTCAGGGTAAATTAGCTATTTACTAAATTAAATAATCTTCAACTTATTTGTTTTGAGATGTCTAATAAATAAAGGAAATGACATTATGTTAATGTTCTGAAACCGTATCTAAATTATTAGCAAAACTAATAATACTGATGCAAATGCAAGAGTCGAATAGTGTATAACAAAGTATGACCCGTGATATATTCGGGCGATGAGGCCACGGCCCGATGTGTGTCCGCGTAACCCGATAACCGCCACGTCAACAAGCCGTTAATACTCACGAGCCTATCCGCAAGGTCATATGATATGCATCAGGGAATCCTAAATTTTTAGGGTAAATTAGCTATTTACTAAATTAAATAATCTTCAACAAACGTTTTACCATGTCTAATAAATAAAGAAAATTGCATTATGTTATGCCCTGAAACCGAATCTAAATTAGAAGCAAACTAATAATACTGACGCAAATACAAAAGTCAAAAATATACGACAATGTAACCTGTGAATGGGTATATTCGGGCGTTGAGGCCACGGCCCGATGTGTGTCCGCGTAACCCGATAACCGCCACGTCAACAAGCCGGAGTTAATCCTTTAATACTCACCAGCCTATCAACAAGGTTCCGTACATATTTGTGCAGCGCACAGTTTTTTGATATTCATCCGGGAATCCTATATTTTTCAGGGTAAATTAGCTATTTACTAAATTAAATAATCTTCAACTTATTTGTTTTGAGATGTCTAATAAATAAAGGAAATGACATTATGTTAATGTTCTGAAACCGTATCTAAATTATTAGCAAAACTAATAATACTGATGCAAATGCAAGAGTCGAATAGTGTATAACAAAGTATGACCCGTGATATATTCGGGCGATGAGGCCACGGCCCGATGTGTGTCCGCGTAACCCGATAACCGCCACGTCAACAAGCCGTTAATACTCACGAGCCTATCCGCAAGGTCATATGATATGCATCAGGGAATCCTAAATTTTTAGGGTAAATTAGCTATTTACTAAATTAAATAATCTTCAACAAACGTTTTACCATGTCTAATAAATAAAGAAAATTGCATTATGTTATGCCCTGAAACCGAATCTAAATTAGAAGCAAACTAATAATACTGACGCAAATACAAAAGTCAAAAATATACGACAATGTAACCTGTGAATGGGTATATTCGGGCGTTGAGGCCACGGCCCGATGTGTGTCCGCGTAACCCGATAACCGCCACATCAACAAGCCGGAGTTAATCCTTTAATACTCACGAGCCTATCCACAAGGTTCCGCATGTATTTGTGCAGCTTTCGGTTTTTGATATTCATCCGGGAATCCTATATTATTCAGGGTAAATTAGCTATTTACTAAATTAAATAATCTTCAACTTATTTCTTTTGAAATGTCTTATAAATAAAGAAAATTGCATTATGTTATGCCCTGAAACCGAATCTAAATTATTAGCAAAACTAATAATACTGACGCAAATGCAAGAGTCGAACAGTGTATAACAAAGTATGACCCGTGATATATTCGGGCGATGAGGCCACGGCCCGATGTGTGTCCGCGTAACCCGATAACCGCCACATCAACAAGCCGGAGTTAACCCTTTAATACTCACGAGCCTATCCACAAGGTTCCGCATGTATTTGTGCAGCGCTTTTTCAGCGGTTCTTCGATTTACATCAAAGAACTCTATTTTTTTTAAGTTATTCTATATATTTTGTTCATATAAAGAAACCGTCCGTCCCGACATATTTTTGAATGTCCATATGGTGCCACTGCTTAGCACTATGTTTCGTTTTTGAAGAACTGATAAAAGGAACTTAAGAAGATACAAATATTAGTAGCTTTTCCTACATTATTTTATTGATTTTTACGCACTCTAACTTTCAGTGCTCTGACATTCAAATAGGCATGAATTTTAAAAACAGTTTTCTTGTTTGGTATCCAAAAATACGATCTTAGGAAATTGGTTTTAAAAATTGTTGTTATTCCGATATTACGTACAAACAATTCAATTTTGTATATGTGTAATGTGTATAGATTTAAATGCCAGGCCGGCCGGTTCGGCCAAGTGCTGCCATTGTTCACCAAAATTTTATTAAAATTTTATTACCTCCTTAACACGGCCGCTGTATATGGCCTGGAATCGAGATCACTTGTAGATAAAACTTATTTCTTTTATTAAACCTGACCCGTCATTGATTCTTAAGTACGAAAGAGTGATTTTATTTTGGTAACTCTACTACTGTAGTGTGGGTTCTATAGATGACCTTTAAAATGTAGTATACACTAACATGCATAATTATACCAATCAGTGTAATATATATATTTTTTTTTTTTATATAATATGAGAGTAGCAGACGAGCATGCAGTCCACCTGATGGTAAGTGACTACTGCCGCCCATGGACATCTGAAATCAACCCCAGATAGGATTAGATATTCCTACCTGAGGGCGGCCACAGATGCGCCGCTACCCCTGAGGACTAAGCTGGAACGCCTCGGAAAAGTCTATCTCCCTTACCACACCCTTCAAACCGGAACACAGCTGCGCCTAACACTGCTGTTATTAGGTAGAAATAGGTGTGGCGGTGGTGCCGCCGGAGTCGAACCACAAAGGGTTCTACCACCTTCAAAATATGCACTAACATTCGTAATTATGTCAATCATTATAATTTTAAAGGCCGTTGAATCCGTTGTAGTATACGTGTAGGTCCATGTAGTATACTCGTACTTATAGCATCAGTGTTGCTGTGTTTTGGTTTGCTGAGCGCGACATATTTATCCTACTTAGTACTTGCGCGTCTGAGGCCGACATCTGGTGAGACTCCAATCTTATATTTGATTGATTAGATATATCCACGAGGGCAGCAGTGGCCACTTATCTTAGCTAATTCTATAGTACTTGCATAGACGAGTACGTGGACATCTAGACCCAAAACATGAATCAAAAGTCATAATTTCAATTTGTGCCTATCTTTGAATCGATCCCGTAACCCTGTGTATCAGACATGTACAAAGTACAGTGACTGCTCGCCGGTCATCGTAGATTTAGCCTAATATTCGGAAACCGGCGCCGAAATAGGACGCTTCATTAACGCAGAGACACGGCGCGACTCAAAGAAATGTCGCGTCGAAATCGCCTTCCGAGAAGCGTAGAGCTACCGGAGCCGAAAGGGAATTAATAAATACAAAAGGGTTATAAAAACTGTGACAGAATTAAGAGCGAGCGCGTTAAAAATGGAGGTGCGCGGGCGACGGCGACGCGAACAAGTGAAACATAATGCGCGAAACAAAGCAGCCGAAGCGAATGCCTTAAATCATTTTTAATTATGTTATGGCGCGGTCGTGTTAGTGCGCGCGGGTTGGGTTACACAGGGAGCGAGTGACCTGCGCCCGCGCACGTTACGCGCGCTAATCACGTGACGCACGCGCTCAGCCTGACCTTACACACACCTTAGCTCATAGCAGAAACTGTAATGCATTGTAACACAGCTTAAATGTAATGTGTCTCCTACAGCCATGTGTACACTAGGTACTGGACAAAGGCGTTCCTTCAAATGTTTTTATGTTCCTTTACTACGCTGCTTCTCTACAGGTTAGCGGAGGCAGAACATAGGGGTATTAAGAAAATTTAATCTTAGTCATCTCGTTTGGCTAATATCGGTGTCTATAATTGATGAATGCCTAACACAGACAGACTTGAGACAGACTTTTTTGAGGCGTTCCAGCTTAGTCCTCAGGGGTAGCGGCGCATCTGTGGCCGGCCTCAGGTAGGAATATCTAATCCTATCTGGGGTTGATTACAGATGTCCATGGGCGGCAGTAGCCACTTACCATCAGGTGGACTGCAAGCTCGTCTGCTACTCCTATATTATAAAAAAAAAAAAAAAAAAAAAAAAAAAAAAATTTAACACAATCATAAAGATACACTGTTACTAATTCTACTATAAATAGGTATAAAAGGCGACTAAACCATAGTCACCTTCGACTGTATATCAGCGGAAAGTTAGGGACTACAACACGGTACACAGCACTAATTCTAATCATTTTGTACGTAAAAAACGCACGAATCCCACCAAAAATCGAGCATGATGTATAATAATAAAACCTGTATCTTCTGTCCGGTGATTGGTTGCTGAGATCATTTCGGTAATTGAATGTTTTGAAATCCAAAATTATCTTAGCAGTGACAGGGAGATAAAACAAGCTATTATTTAAGAGGCATACGTAACAGTGGTGGCTCATTGTTGGCCGGTTCTTATTTCACGGTGGCTTAGCGGATACTAGCAGGCTTCACTCGGTGGAGAAGTGTGCGCGCTTTTTTGTAACTTTTTTTTTAATTTGTAGGGTCATGAATAGTGAGTCATAAGCAGATAGCTTCTTTTTCGTTTTCGAGGAGTTATGTGGGATTCATATCCACTAACACCTCTGGTGGTCGTCATCGGCGCAGAGCGGAGGGGTACGGGTTCCCAATAGAACACAACCGGAGCCTTCGAAGGCTGGTGTTGTGCTGAACCTTGGCTCATTCTACACCTTCATGTGTTTACAATGGTATGCGGCCACACATAACGTCGTCCTTCTCGGGGTAGTTGGCGGGGCGGTTCATACTCAGTTTGAGTATTTTTCACCTGCGATCCCGCTAGTCTCTTTTTAGTCTCCTCTTACGACAGGCAAGGAATACCTAGGGTCTATTCTGGTTCCAAAAATACAGGGTCAAAAGAGATGTTCTAATGATCAAAAATGAGAGATCTCTCATTCGAAGCCTCGAGTTCAAAGCACTAGTTATACTTGATACAAAACAGACAAAGAGAGAAACTCGCATCGAGTAGTCATAAAACGCTTTTTCCTTGCGTCACGATTTTTGTCATTTAACTCGTAATGCAAGCCGCGTTACGGGACCTCCTTCCAAATAGTAAAAAGATAACCTCGAATTTTAAAGGTCCCGATTTGTTTTCGGAACCCGACTAATAAACCATCGAAATAAAAGTACATACGGTTTATGTTAAAATCGATAAAGTAATAAGATTAACTTTAGTGTATATTATGTGTAGATTATGGGTTTTCAAATAAAACTCCAACTTGAATCTTCAGTTCTTTTCTTCTTGTTTTTATTCCGAGGCGTACACACCTTTCCATACAAAAGGGCGAGCTTAAGTACTTATTTTGGGTACCGCAACAGGCGCAGGCTCAGTCAGCAACCGCGTCCTATTGCCGTCCCTTTCTAACATAGCCTGTCTTACTCTTACAATTCTATGCTTACACTCTATTGCTATCCTACTCTTACATATCTATTCTTATTACGTAGGACTTATATCTATTGCAATAAAATGTCTTATTTACATAGTCTTAATTACATACACAAGTTACATTAATCAACATTTACATTTAAATTCTTAGGCCGTTGTCGTCCGTAATATTCTCCCCCCGGCGTAGATTCTTCGAAGCCTCCTCCATCTGAAGGACGGCAAGCTTCGTCGCTGGCCTCTGGAACACACCTCCCTTTGTGCGGACGTCTGCAGACCGGACGATGCCATCAGGTCCCGGGTGAACTCGCTCGACGACTACTCTCGGCCAGGTATTGCGGGGTAAGGCGTAGTCGACCACAATTACGAGATCGCCTTCCCGCAGTTGTGACGCCTGTGCGTTGGACGGCCCCCGCGGAATGAGCGTAGGCAGGTACTCTCGCAGCCATCGCTGCCAGAACTGGTCCGCCAGTGCCTGCGCCCTTCTCCACGTGCTGCGGTCCGCCTCGGTGCATGGCCCCGTCCGCGGTAGCCCCGTCGATGAGCCGATGAGGAAGTGATTCGGCGTTAGTGCTTCCTCGTCCTCGGGGTCCACGGAGACGTGCGTGAGCGGTCGCGCGTTCACGCTGTACTCGGCCTCGGTGATTAACGTCTGCAGTACCTCTTCTTTTGGCGACTTTTCTTTGAGCGTGGTGCTTAGTGCGGTTTTTACTGAACGCACTAAGCGCTCCCAGGCTCCTCCCATGTGTGGCGCCCCCGGCGGTATGAAACGCCAGTCGGTGTTGTACTGCAGACCGTAGTCCCGTAGTGCTGCGATCCATGCTCCGTATGTATTTCTCAGTTCGACGTCGGCCCCTCTAAAGTTAGTGGCGTTGTCGGAGTATATGACGCGCGGCCAACCCCTTCTGGCGGCCATCCTTCGCCGCGCCATAACAGCTGAGTCCGTAGAGAGCGACTGGACGATCTCTAAATGAATGGCCCTTGTGGTGAGACAGGTAAATAGTGCACACCACCTCTTTTCGTGTCTTCGTCCGATAGTCACCGTTAGGGGCCCGAAATAGTCCACGCCACAATAGGTGAAGGCGCGGTGCCCCGAGTCCAACCTCACTTTAGGTAGGTCTCCTTTCGGTGGTGTCGTCGGAGTCGCCTTGTACACGCGACAGTATTGACACGCTCGTGCTACTTTCTTGACTGTAGGCCTCAAGCGCAGTATGATGAATCGTTGACGGAGCTCGTTGACGACTCGTTCGTTATTCGCGTGTCCCGCCCGGCGATGATAATGCTCGACAAGCAGGTGAGTAAAGGGATGCTGCCCGTCGAGTATTACCGGCTCATTAGAGTGCGTTGTAGAATAGAGCGCACCTATACGGCCTCTTGCGGTTATTAGCCCGTCGTTCAATACTGCGTCGAGCCTTTTAAATTTGCTGTGTCGTTGTAGCGGCTGGTTGTGACTTAACCGCGCTAAGTCTTCGCTGAAGGAGTCCCGCTGCGCGCGTTGAAACCACCGTCGTTCGGCCGCTTCTAAGTGTGACACTTCTAAGTGTAGAGTCTTGTCTCTAGATCGAAGCTTCTCGACGAATAGCTGAGTAAGTGCCGTCGCCCTTATAAGCTTCAGGTAACTGGAGAACCTTCTAATGTCGGGTAATGAGTCGTTGCGGTCCGAGTCCTCTTCTGAGACGGTGTAACACGTCTCCCCGGTCTCTTCACCTTCCCCGTTCTCCGTAGGCCAGTGCTCTTCTGTGGCTCGTAGGAATTGCTGTCCCGTGAACCACCGGTCCCGGCTGTCGATCCCGTCGGTTTGAAGCCTGGTCGCATCGTCGGCTACGTTGAGTGTTGTAGGCACCCATCGCCAATCCTCTGTACGTGTGAGCTCGGCGATCTCAGCTAGGCGATGTGAGACGAACGCCGTGTATTTTTTCGTCTCGTTTCTTATCCACTGAAGGACGGTGCGGGAGTCACTCCAGTATATGACTCGTTTGGGTTTCCAACAGCCGTGCTCCCTGACTATAGTGTTAGCCATTCGTGCCCCGATTAACGCAGCTTGGAGCTCCAGTCTCGGAATGGTTAGTAACTTCAGTGGAGCCACCTTCGCCTTGGCCATTACTTGTATTGTTTCTATGTGATCGCCGTGTGCGATCCTCCAGTAGGCCACCGTAGCGTAGGCTTGCTCGCTTGCGTCGACAAACACGTGTAACTCGATGTGAGTTTCCGGCGTTACGTTGTAGCTATAGCACCGCGGTATTGCTAGTGCTGAGACATCTGGGAGTCGCCTTATCCACTCGTCGAATAGGTTAGCGTCTTCAGATGGCAATTCCTGGTCCCAATCAACCTTCTTGAGCCACAAGCGTTGTAATATCATCTTGCCGACGATCGTATATTGACTGATAAGCCCCAGTGGGTCGTACACCGACATAACCGCGCTTAGGGTTTCGCGTTTAGTCGGTGCTCTCAACCGCAGTCTGACCTCATCGGGAACCCTCTTGATGTCAGTGTTGAAGGTGAGGGTGTCGGAGCTCGGGTCCCAGCGCAGCCCCAATGTCTTTTCCTTCTGGTGTGCTGCTAACTTTACATTCGCGATTTCAGACTTCTTATCTTCGGGTATGCTAGCTAAAACTCTCTTGCTATTTGAGTTCCATCTTCTTAAGTTGAAGTCCGCTTGTTGATGGATGTAGGTAACTTCGTTCACCATTTTAATAGCCTCCTCTTCAGATGGGAAACTGTCTAGGTAATCGTCCATGTAGTGTCGCTCCTTGACCGCCGTGGCCGCCTCTGGGTATTTACTTTCATAGTCGACGGCGTTGCGGTTTCTTACGCTGTGAGCGAGGTATGGCGAACTGCTGGCTCCGAATATCATGGAGACCATTTTAAATCTTCTCGGAGGGTCCGTAGGCTTGTCCCTCCATAAAAACATCTGTGCCGGTTGGTCCTCGGGTCTGATTTTAACCCTAAGGAACATTTCTTCGATGTCCGCTGTGACGGCGATTCTCTTTTCTCTGAACCCGAACAATATTCTTGTGAGTGAAGCTAGTAGGTCGGGTCCTTCTAGTAGGAAGTCATTGAGACAGACTCCCTTCACCTTAGCCGCCGCGTCGAAGACCATTCTAACTTTTCCCGGCTTGTTGTGATTGGTGACGGCGAAGTGCGGCAGGAACCATTTTACGTTGCTATCCCTTTCGCTGCCGTCGCATTGCACCGCGTAACCCTTTTGTATAAGGTTAGCGATCTGAGCCGCGTATTCCTTTTTAAACGCCGGCTCCTTAGTCATCCTCTTCTCGAGCGTGTGTAGTCTCTTAAGGGCAGACTCGTAGCTATCTGGGAACGTGGGGTTATCTATCTTCCAGGGCAGACCCACTTCGAAGTGGCCGTCCTTTCTTGTGGCGGTCGCTTCGAAAATGTCGTTGGCTCTCTTCTCATGCTTATTAATTTTTTCTTTAGTCGATACGCCAAGCGAGTCCACGTCGAAATGTGACTCGACGAGCTTCTGTAGTTGGACGTCGCTCGCGCAGATGTGAAGTACGGCCGCCTGGTCTTGATAAATCGATTTCCTGGGTACCGACCCGTGCAGTACCCATCCCAACTTCGTTCTCGACGCGGCGGGTTCATTTTTCTTGCCGGCGCGCAGCTGTCGCGATATTATTAGATGCCAGTTGTCGGCACCTATCAATATGCGAGGTCGAGCTTCTCCCTTACTGATGCTATCTTGTACAACTCGCAGGTGCTTGTACCGTTCTAAGTTGTGCGGTACGCGTTGGTGATGTAGCTGTAGTCCTTTTACTGTGCGGGCTGTCACTAAGTAGGCTTCTTGTTCGTGTACCCCTTTGACACGAACCTTGACCGCTTCGCTGTCGATCCTTCTCTGATCGTTAATACCCCTTATGTTCAGAGGTCGATTCGGTCCGCCGTTAGTGAGTTGCTTCGCTAATTCTTCGTCTATTAGCGTCACAGTAGACCCTTCGTCTAGGAGGGCGTACGTATTTACCTCCCCCCGTGGACCGCTGAGTTTCACCTCGCAGGTTTTGAGCAGTACTGATGTAATAGGCGACCTCCTTGTCGTGACGCTCATTACTAGCGCGGCTGCTTCGTCTTCCCTGCCGTCGTCCGGAGTGCTCACTGTAGTCGTAGACTCCGTTACTTTTTTTTTATGTAGTAGCGCGTGATGTTGGTAGGTACATCCGTGGACTCCGCAGGCCTTGGCTTTGCATGTGAACCTGCTGTGCTTCCTTTTCATGCATTTGAAGCACATCTTGTTGTCCTTTGCCCACTTCCATCGCTCGTTGACGTCGAGTGCTTTGAGTTTATCGCACTCAGTAGTGTAGTGTCCCCCAGTTGGACACATGAAGCATTTTCTTTCTTCCGGTTGACTTTCCCCCGCAGTGTATACGCCCTTGGTAGCAACCCGCTTTGGTGCTACTTCTCTTCTGACGGGTACCGGAACGCTTCGCTTCGTTGTGTGGGTGTACCTTATCATAAGGTCCGCTTCGGCCATTAAAAACTCGGAGAGTACTATCATTTCATTATCTTCCATGATGCGTGCTTCGTTATTGGCTGCGTACTCCGCCCATTTGCTTATGAGATGAGGACTCAGTTTGTCCATTACGTCTCGAACGAGTAGCGGGTTTCGTAGGTAGCCTCTTCTATCTATACTTTTTATCGTATAGACAATATTTTGAATCTTCACCGCGAACTCATACAGATCGGTGCTCGCGCTCCCTAATTTCGGGATCTTTTTGAGCTCTTCCATGGCCCGATCTATTATGAATTCCGGTCTTCCATATTTCATCTCTAATGTGCGCATGATGATATCTGGGTTAGATGCGGTGAATAGCTGTGACAGCACGGTTTCTCTCGCTTCCCCTCGCAGGCTGTTTCGCAGTCGAAGGAGATTTTCCGTTGGAGAGAACTTAAAGAGTCTTGTAGAATCTTCCATGGCGGCCTTATACGGTAGCCACTCGGCGACGGCTCCCGTGAATATAGGTAGTTCCGCTGTTTGGCGAGGCAACGGTCTTGAGGCGACTAGTTTTTCTAAGGTGTCGGCTAGCCGTTGAATGCCTTGGAATTTCGCGTTCTCCCCCCGTTGCTTACTAACGGGAGGGCGAACCTCTTCCGGTTCTTCCCTGTATTTCGTCGCCGTTGGTTGTTCCATGCTTCTATCCACCCAGTCTTGTACCCTTTCGTTGCATGAGCTCGCCGCATATTCACATTCGGCTTCGATTGCAGTCATTTCGGCGGCTAATCTCGATTTGATTAGCTTTTCTTTCATAAGTAGCCGCTTCTCTTCTATAGCCGCGAGTTCTTTCTCCGCTTCGTATTGTGCCATCTTCATACGTGCGTCGATGCTTCGCTTTGAAGTGTTACTGCGAGCGGTGTGTGCCGGCGACGTAGGTCTCCGCACCGGCGATGTAGGTCTCCGCACCGGCGATGAAGTTTCACGCCTTGGTGGCGTGCTAGCTGGTCGTGCAGGTGGCCCCATGACGGACGTCCGCGTTGACGTCGCTGGTGCTGTCTCTCTCGCCCCTTCTGGCGGAGAGTGCTCCATCCTTTTTTCTTGGGAATTTCCTGCGACCGTCGACGGCGACTGCGGAGAATCTTCATAAATTCGGTGTAGCGATGGCCCTGGCGCACCCTTAGCGCCCGGGGCTGCTTCTGACTCGCTGTACCCCGATTCGGAGCGAACACGACCCCTTGTGTTCATTGCGATCGGCGTATTCATCTTGAGTCTTCTTTAAATCCGGCTTCTCGAAGGACCAATGTAGATTATGGGTTTTCAAATAAAACTCCAACTTGAATCTTCAGTTCTTTTCTTCTTGTTTTTATTCCGAGGCGTACACACCTTTCCATACAAAAGGGCGAGCTTAAGTACTTATTTTGGGTACCGCAACAGGCGCAGGCTCAGTCAGCAACCGCGTCCTATTGCCGTCCCTTTCTAACATAGCCTGTCTTACTCTTACAATTCTATGCTTACACTCTATTGCTATCCTACTCTTACATATCTATTCTTATTACGTAGGACTTATATCTATTGCAATAAAATGTCTTATTTACATAGTCTTAATTACATACACAAGTTACATTAATCAACATTTACATTTAAATTCTTAGGCCGTTGTCGTCCGTAATATTATGGGTAGTTATTTCGAATAAAAAAAATGTCTAGAAGGGTACACCCTAGATCGCCGAACGTAATTTACCCAGAAGCTTCGTACATTGTAAACAAAGTCTAACAGTGCGCTGTGCTTTCATCATAACTTTTGTTCTTTCGTCGCTCCACAATGGCTTAGCACGTGGCGGACTTTCTCCGACGAGAAATGAACATTTCCACGAATGTAGATCTCTCCGTAGTTCATCTGCAGCATTGTCATGTCTATTACTTTCTTAAAGCTACATTGTTCGCGCTGTTTGGTTGGTAAATGTTTGGGCAAACTTTTTTCGTCGAAGTAAGAAACGAAGTTGCAGTTCCTCTGATGATAGGTTGTCACTGCCAGCCATGAATCTGTCATCATCATGCTGTAATCAGCTCCAAATTCTCTTTAGGATGAACTGAACCTAATATTGGTCACAGATATCGGGTGGCATTTGACACATCAATAAATAATACCTAATATTAATCATGGAGTTGCCGACTTCAAACGGATTTTTGAAAATCTCGATATTTTCAAAAAGCCGATCCAATAACATATTAGAAAAATGCTCATATAAATAAGTATATCAGGTTCTTAATAATATTACGTGCCAACTTAGAAATAAGCTTAGCAGTTGAACAATTAATACGAAACCACCACTATAAAGTTGAAGCACAAACAGTTGCAAGGACGTCGAACAGTTATTTTCTACAAACAAACCAACTGGCTGTGTTTTCATCATAGCGTTTGTTCTGCTAATGCCTCGCAATGGACTTGTGGCACGAAGCAAGTCTCCCCATAACTAGATACTCTAGATTAATTTTGTCCCCGACCTAGGTCATCGTCATCAATCATTCACATTGATTTAGTTATTGACATTAAGTCGACAGCGCTAATAATGACGATGTCCCATATTGGATTACGTATACTGATTGTCTTTGGATAAGGTTAAAGAAGCATACTCTTACCTCCAGAACTAGAAACACCTATCGTCCTTCTGGTTATCCCATTTTATGTCCCACTGCTGGAAATCGGTCTCTCCCAATAACTAGGGAATCCCTGGAGCTTACTTCTACGCTGCTTCAGTGTCCATTGTTTCAGAATATATTTTTAACGAGAATTAGCAAGGATAATTTATTTTCCCGTTGCAAATATCGAGAGTCAAGGAATGTTTACGATCTTACAAGGAATGTTTTGACATAGATACAATATTGCGTTTTGTAGCACGAGATTAACCGGACTAAGAACATGTACGAGATATGGAATGCAATGTGAGCTCCGCGTTAATTGGCCACATCGGGCGATATCGGCCAACGACAGCTCGGGCAAGGCATTCGGAATGCATGACCGATCGAGTGCGGGGGAAAAAGCGCTCGCTGGCCGGTGAATGAAGCGATTAGTGGTGAATGGGCGGCCGGCACGCGGAACCAAGCGAGCGACACGACGCGCTGGCTTTGTCTCAGTGCGCTTGACCCGTGCCTCGAGCAAAAACAGCTCCCTACTAAAAAGTACTCCCGACTAAAAACTAATAACGAACGGCAAAACCTACCGGCCGTCCTAATTGGATAAAAAATTTAAGCCACTTTTTGTCCGCTGTGACAAGTCCTTTTTGGAAAGCTCTTGTTATCGGCCACAGACTATTTACGATGGCTGATGAAGTCGTCCGGTTTGCGTAGACTGATCGACGGTAAAGTATTGGGTCGATGCTCTCGAAACCGATTTGGAGATCCCTAATTAAATGTATGTTTACTTCGAACTTACATTTTCCAATGTTCGTATTGTCATCAATTCATATTGTCCCACTACTGGGCAGGTTCCCTCAGAAAGGGGGCTATTGCCTAAGTGTGGGTTGGTAATTTTCACACTCTTGAACCTGTTCGTTTTTACGAACTTAAACGTGTAGAGTTCCTGCATAGTGATCCTCCTTTTCTTCGCCTTTTAAGTAAGTGATCATTAATTAATTTCCAATATGGAAAAATACTTGAAAAACCAGAAGTGCATGTCTGAGATTCGAACCTCGGACCTTACCGATGAGAGGACGAGTTTTAAAGCACAAGCCTGTCACTGCTTTTTAGTTACCGTCTCTCTCGGTTTTCGCTCATTTATTGTCTCACTGAATGCATCTCCCAACATTTTGGCGCACGGTAAAAAGGAACGAACCTTAAACGTTCCTTCTGATCACGCATACCTATTTCTAATGAACAGCGTTGTATTGTAAATCACGATCGCAGATACAGTTTCAAACGGCGAACGGCAAACGGCAACTCATTGGCAATGCGGCTCGTTTAGGGTAACAAGGCGTTTGTTAGCGGTGCGCCGAGGTCGCAGTCGGTACTAATTTAAGCTCACGAAACGATGCGCGCGGGCAGGCTGCATCTCATTTACCTTATTAAGGTGGGGCCGCGCGGCCGGGCGCGTCACTCAACGTCAGCGGCGGTGGTGCGCGCGCGCATAAACACCTCCTTAGCGGCCACCGAGCTCGAGTGCCAACGATGCTGCATTCGCTGCACGTTCTGCTTCGATGTATTGATGGTTAGATTAGAGGCTCCCAAAGTGTACTGGGATGTTCAAAGGCGTCGCGGCACTATTCTAAGGTACCTGGCACTATTCTATATTTACCTGCACTGTAGAAGGCAGTTATGTTAGGTATATCCATAGTTGTCCCTGTAGTTCCGGGACTAGAATAGGGCTACGGTATCCCCTGCCTGTCGTAAGAGGCGACTAAAAGGGGGCTTCCGGGGTTGCGGGCGGCAAGAGTGGGAGCTCGAAACGTCCAGTATGCTCCCCGGGAAGGACGGCGGTATGTGTGGTCGCAAACCGTCGTAATCACCAGATGTTGTGAGAGGAGCGATCGCTCCCCCAGGGCAGAGCCCGATCCGGGCATCACATCGCACATAACCCGGCGTCGCTCCCACGTCGTCGGGTACCTTTTGAAGGTTTCCCCCTCGAAAAGAAAAAACAAAAAAAAAGTATATCCATAGTATAAATGAATCGTTCTCAAAAATTGTGATTTTTTTTCAGGAATTAAACAATACACACGAAACAATACGACGCAAAGATTTCTGTATTCTGTTCATAATTAAATGCACACATAGGTATTACTTATATATTGTCTTTATGAAGGGCATCGCAACAACAACAACAAATCGCAAAGGTAGTCGCAAAAAGTTTTAGAAGCTATGACCTAAATAATTCCACATCTACGAGACTGCCTTGCGTCTGTCTTCTTGTAGCGCAACACCTACCGAAGTGGTGGTAGGTATAGACGTTCAAAAAGGTATATAAAAGCAATTTTAAATAAATTTAACTGGGATGAAAAATACTTGATTCTAAACTATAACTTTGACAATTATTTGTTAACGACCTTAGATTAACAGATAGGTATTTTTTTTTTTATAATTGGTAACTAAAGTATCTAAGAAAAAGTATGTAAGAAATTATTTACATAGAACAATAGTTTATGCAAATGCTATGCTAATACGTTGCTTACGCACCACCTCGTTAATATTTATGCACATTTGATAACGTTAGGGAATAGAAGGTTGAACCTTTGAATAAAACAACAAATAATGTCTATTGTCAGAGCTAAAAATAACTTTCGCATAGGTGCCTATTACTATTTTGTGTTGAAATCTTCCAACGAATATTTCCTACCTAATGAATTTCATTAAGGCAGGTACACCGAATACAAATTTGACTAAATCTGCATATATATATAATAATATATATGAGTAATGTCCTATACGTAGAACTAGGTAATGTTGTTCATATAACAATGGATATAACAATACTCGTAGGGCCTTATCACAAAATAATTAAGGCTTAGCTAAATAGGTTTTACTTACCTTATTACTTAGTTTTCTGTCGTAGATACCAACGTTGAGGAGTTCCAAATCGTCTAAGGCAATTTGATTTTCAAATGTTTGCTACGTCGGAACAAGAGTTGTGATTTTTTTATAGTTTCCTGTCTGTAGTAAAACTCCTTTTCTCAATAGAAATTTTCATACGTAAGTATCCTAATAGAGCTGTGAGTGATCTAAGTTTATAATTGCTGAACTATGCGTATGAAGTAAGTACCTATGCGCATTTCTTCACATAAATCAAACAGCTTCGTATTACTTTTATAATTACTTTAACTTACAATAGATACATTGATACAAGAGTTGTATCAAGATTATATAAAAGTCCTAAACGCGTCCACAAAAAATCTCTATATAAAAGCGTGTACCCATTGTCTTAGTTAAATATTCAGCGAAGACAATAGGCATCGTCTATGTAAGGCGAGCACCAATGAGCGTCGCGGAAACCGTCGGCGGTAATTAAAAATTCAAATTAGAGCGTCGCCCCTCGCCGCTGTTGGTGATTACGCGTTAATTACAAGCGTCCAATTAAAACGGGGGCCGTCGGTGCGGCACGGCGACGGGCCAATGGCGGCCCGACACTGAAACTAGGCGTGGTAATTAAGACGAGAAAGGGTTGATTTTCCGGGCGTCGAGCGAGGGAGGCGTGATAGCAATCAGGGTTGAGGTGGCGAAATTAATCGTACTTAGGTTGGTAGGTACATACTGTGGAAAACAAAGGACGTAAACGGTTGTGGCGTCAGTGCTAAATTAGTTTGGAGATCTTTGGAGATTTACACTTACTGCCGCGAATCAGCATCTCCTACATTGTCTACGATAGATGGTTTATGTGAAAGAAATCAGTTCTATTTGCCCCTGCAAACAGAAATTTACTTGTGTAACGTAGCGGTGGTAAAGTAGGGACTTTAAATATTTAACATCGTAGCAGTATCGTATAGGGTACTATAATATACTACTATTCTATACTACCTCAGTAGGTACTGCTTAATAGCAGGAATACTATTGTAACAGCATATATGTAACAGCATATATAACAGCATAATATGGAAAAATTTGATAAAAAAATGTAAATGAGAGGAGCTACTTTAACATTAGCCAATGCTACAGATTCATGTGCTACGAAATACATTTTCTTGTTATAACAGTAAACGCCGAAAAATATTTAAGTAATGCGCTCAAACCATCTTCTTTAAATCTGTACTTAACTAATTAACTTTCATAACCACTGAGCGCTAACACTGTAATGGACGAATAAGATTACATTTTCATAGTGTTATCTACGCACGATGCGCTTAATTCATAAGATGTGAAATTGTAATTTAGTGAGCTATAAATAATTACATATATGATGGTGGTAGAACTCTTTGTGGTTCGACTCCGGCGGCACCACCGCCACACCTATTTCTGCCTCATAACAGCAATGTTAGGCGCTACTATGATCTGATTTGAAAGGTGTGGTAAGAGAGACATACTATTTCCGAGACGTTCCAGCTTAGTCCTCAGGGGTAGCGGCGCATCTGTAACCGACCTCAATTAGAATATCTAATCCTACCTGGTGTTGATTACAGATTAATACATGGGCGGCAGTAGCCACTTACTATCAGATGGACTGCATGCTCGTCTGCTACTCTTATATTATAAAAAATACACCCATAAAGAGAAAAGTCATACACACAGACATTAGTAGTTTTGAGAAGAGATTAATATATGTAGCTACACTTTGGAAGAATTCTAAAAGCACACAAAGACGGCACTACAAACAGTAGCTGCAACATTTCAATTGAAACGTGTGTCGAGTACAAGCCTTACGTTACAAAGTGGGTTAAATCCCTCAATGATGTAGAACGCTCATTCAGGTTTCCACCGGAGCAAACAATACGTAGCCGGACTCGTGCTATGTTATTAGGGAACTCGATGAAGTATAAATGATCCGTACAGCCACTGAAAGCCTCCCCCACCCCCTCCCGACGTCACGACCAGAAGAAAAATGCTAACACGCCCCCGCGAAAACTATTAGTTATTTTGGCACCCCTGCATCCCGAGCCTTCCATTATGGACCACTGCTGGCTTTTTTAAACTACGTCGGAAACAGGTCATTTACAGCCTTTTGTTTTTGTGTATTGTAGGTACGAGTGTTTCTGTTTGAGTTATGTTGGAAGTAAAGTACTTTCGTAAGCGTCGTTTGTAATGTAACGTTATATAGGTACGTACTGATTTACCGACTTCAATTTAAGGAGATGGTTCTGTGTTGGGCTGTATCTTTGGGCCTCGATTTTTTTCGTTTCAAGAATCGATCTTTTTATGAAAGAATCGCCATCCCTAAACCATACTCGTTTTAAACCCATCACAGTCCCACTGCTGGGCACGGGTCTTCGCTTCACAAACCTTTGAAAACTTTTTTGCGGACTCTCAAGTATTATATTATATTATTATTATAGCAAGTGATAATTAAATTTTAATATGCACATAACTTCAAATAATCAAAGGTGCGTGGTATTCGAACTTTGGACCCAATCAAGTGGCCGACTTTCAACACTAGTCTATCACTGCCATTTGAACGTAGAATTGTATGTACTTGCACAAAAATATTAAGAATATTTTCTTATTTTTTGCCCTATTTCAATACACCTATTTGATTTAAATTGAGCCTCTTTCGTGCCCCGAACTTTGGCTCGAAATGAAAAAGAAGTTACTATAAAACCGACATTACAGAGGCACTGATGAAATTCAAAACAAGATAAAGAATATAGCCCATAAAAGTTTCATTGCTGTTAACTTATTTATGAACGGCTACATAAATTTAATACTTACGCCAATCATAAACACAAAACAGACAGTTGTAGCAATTACATATTATAATTGTTAAACCTTTATATTTATTTCCATTTAAATCAGACATAGTCCATATTTTGTTAGTATTTACATTGTACTTAAAAACCTATGTTAGTAAAACTTATCATAATTAAAAAGAAACAAAAAATAATAATAATAAATAACAAAGAGAACAATACAACTAAAATTATTTTCTACGTGACATTCCCACGGAGATCACGTGCATCATATTCCAGTGGCTCATTATTGGGCTGTTGATCTTATGACTAATGACGCTTACGAGGCTGGTGGTGTTGTTGGTATATACCTATACCTACTTATTTATGTAAGAGACGACTGCTCTATATTTGCATGTGTAAACTATGCACATTTTTTAAAGGTTCGAATTTGTGATGGAAAAGTAATCTTTAATATTCTCCCTTTGAGTAACCCGTCCTTGCATTAAAATCCGATACAAATCCATTCAGTAATAAATGTTATGTCATGCAGACAAAAATAAACACTTGGGTTTAGAAATTGTAGTGGTAAGGAAGACATACTCTTCCGAGGCATTCCAGCTTAGGCCTCAGGAGTAGCGGCCCATCTGTGGCCGAGCTCAGGTAGGAATATGTAATCCTGTACTGGGGATGATTATAGACGTGGACGGCTATTTTATTACAAAATCTATCGATTTCTATAGAGTCGGTACCTAAGTTCAGCTAAGTGTAGCGGTTACATAATCTATAGCTTGGTGGAATGTTCAGCAGCAGGTAACAAGATTCCGTTCGATCATAGCGCCCTGGTCGCAAACAATGGCACCAGTCACTCCCATCTGTCACGTGCTTCCGACGTCCCGGCCTTGTTTAATTGACCTTCGTCCTGCGGCCACCATGATTTATGATTGCTGAAAATACCTTCGATATCCTCTTACTTTAGTTATTAGGAGTATATAATAATAATCATTACTGATTGTTACTCTAAAGTGGATTGGTAATCTCATGTTTACGTATAATCATTAAGTAATTAAGTACCTACTTAATCTTGTTATTAAAAGGAACGTTGAAGGTTCCAGTTTAAGTCAACTTACTCACGATCAGCAGTTAGTCATTATTGGTGAGTATGGTAACTTACAAACTAAAGATTCTAGTTTACAATTTGCCTGCGTTAATCTGTAAGAAATCTCTCTAACCTAAAATCCAAACAGATTGTACCAATCGTAAGTACTGGGTCAACGTGGTAGAGTAAAACCTTTTCATTCTCAGATGCGACCATTAACAGAGTGGTACAGAAATTGGTTGATTGGAATATGTATTTATCTCATCATAAAATACACGTAATCTATTGTAAACAAAAGTAATTCAAATTTAAGTTGAACATTCAAATTTAGAGTAAACTAATGAAACAATTTCCGTATCCCTCGCCCGGGAGCCTCATTACGTAACTTCGCTCGACGCTCATACCTACTCGTAGGTACTCGAAAAGTCGTTACGAGTTAGATTCAACGTAATGGACCCTCGTGGCAAATTTAACCGGGAACATTGCCGCATCACTTATAATACATAACGAGCACAAAAGGCTGTGCCGTGTATGGAGCCGGATGTGCCGGATATAGTTTGTACGTACACAGGCACAGACAAAGCACACAAACACGACACGTGAGGTCATCTCCCCTCATTAGGTGGTTAGTTTTCCGGGCGTGTCCGCGGAGTCTGCGGACGTGCGGGAGGTGCAGGAGTCAGGGGGTGGGTGTGATGAGGGGCCGGGGGGCGAGCTGACGGGAAGTTACTTAATTAATCCCCGCGCGGCCGCCATTGGCCGGCTCTGGGCGGGAGATCTTCGCCCGCGCGTTAATTGGGCGGCCAGCCCGCGCGGATTAGACAAGCGCCTTCGATTAATGAGAATTCTCTTAGTCCGCACTCTCTATACACTCGCATAACTATCTACAGACACTAAATAGGTATTCGCACCTTCGTAGGTATCTAACTTTACCACATAGATAGCTGTTTCCTTGACGACAGACGTGCCATAATAGTTAGTGCCCATAAAAGATTACTAACGGGATACTAAAGTGTGCCGAATCAGTTCCACGCTTTATTTACCTTAAACATGAACATTAAGATAAGTAGATACGTAGGTATCTCATTCGGAATGTTGATGATTTAACTACATTATGAAATGTAGATACAATATGAAAGGTAGGTTGTTTAAGTTCTTATCGTATGAAGGCAGCGTAGCTTAAGTTACAAAAAGAAATGCTCGCCTCGTGTATCGCTCACGTCCTAGAATGTTAATAAATATCGTAGTAGGAAAAGAGTTGGCTCGAAACTAATATCGCTCTCGTCGCGTCAAGTGAACGTATAAAGCTCAGATTTAGCGAGAGCCGAGGGCTGAGCGGGCGCGAAACGCCCAGGTAAAGTGCCTACTTACACTGCGATATACGAGGAAACGTAAATTATAATATTGTGTGTGTCGGAGCTAACCCTCTCGCCTCGCTCACGTCGCCGTGTGTGCGCGCCCACTGAAAGAAAAGCAATTTCCTCGGCGGGCGGGGGCGGTAGGGGGTCTCGCGCGAATATAATTTTGTTCATTTTTTTATTCAGCCGAGTTAATTCGGCGTTCGCGGCGTACTCCGCTATTGATTAGGGCGCGTCTTACGTTTTAATTTGTTTGCGCGCGCAGCCGCCGATGCACCCGCCGAGATGAGGTCCCCCGCCGCCCACCCCGACACCCCGCCCTAATGAAGCCTCCGCTAACTACGACCAGTGTAATAATCACGATCCTTTTCACAATCACGCTTTGACGTCGAATGTTTACTCTAGCTGGCTAACTCGCAAACGCCTTTGAGGAAAACGCTCTCGCAAACGAAATAAGGCGGCATATTTTTTCAAAAATTACGCTTATAAGTACGCTCAAAATTACGTTCTCTTCACAATATTTTTTGTACACAAGGCTCCCATTTAACAACAACGTACTTAAACAAATTTTAAATTTGAATATCGTAAGTTTTAGACAATTAGGTAAGTAAATACTTATAGATAGTTTCAATAGTATACGGAAATCTTAACAAAATCACAGAACTTTTCAGCTCCATGCTATTTCGTAATGCTGCCCAGCAACCCTAAGTGGTTCTCTAATAACGTCAGCTAAGGTTACGTACCATTATATATAAAACATTGTTCTTATGTCCCTTTATTTTATATAAATCAGTGTTCTCGTTCCCAATTAACGTTGCAACGATCGTCATTGGCCGCCGGAGGTTCGCTAGAGGTTGTGAAACAACGCCTGTGTGTGACACATTAGTAAATGAGACGGCATTCGTTACGTCCCCGCTCGCTCAATGAAAGCCTTCGGAGGGTTTGTGAAGGAAATGTTGGACTTGGCTATTATGCTCTTAGCGTTGATACGTTGTGAACGTTACTTTACTTTAAGATTACGAGGTATTTAATCTCCATGCTTAGTAGGTGTATGACTAAATTTTTTGTTTAAAATTAGGTACATATTTTATCATCAAAAAAAAATCTTGGGTAGTCCACAGAAGTGGCAACACATCTGTGATCAATTTCAGGTTAACCTTCTACTATTAAATATTGAGTTGATTGCAGATATACATGGCCAGCTGTGACCACATCGAATGAACTGCAAACTATTTTCTGTCCTCAATCTTATAAAAGAGAACCCACCGAGAACCGAAGCCTGGAAGCTTGCATGAAATTCAGCTACCCTATCGTATCTTTTAAACGATTTTTTTTATTACAATTTTAAATTCTTAATCTTTTATCTTGTCTCGCCTTGCCTTGACTGTTTTATATGTGGATGAGAAAAGTCCGACTGAATTTAATAAAGATGACGTCATACGTTTGTGACGTATTAACGAATGAGACAACATCCGTTACGTCGCCTTTCTTTTAACTCTCATGGAAGCATTCAGGATATGTTAGACTTTCCTATTATTTCCTGTAATAAATACTCTATAATGGAAATTTCCAAGTTACCTTTAAGTTAATTTGAAGTAAAGCATAAAAAGTTTAAAGCAGAAAATTAAAAGGGTTGACATGTGACTACCCCGAGGTACGTTATAAATTCTAGGTGTAGCTACCTAAAATATCTTTATTATTAATTTTCTATCTTTGACTTATTTTTATCTTAGCAATGGCGTAGGCCGCTGTGTTCAAAGTGTGGTAAAGCAGATATTTTACAAGTCAGCCTAAGTTCGTTCTCAAGGCAGAAACGTATATGTAATTGTCTCAAGGCTCTTATGGGTAAAATTCCTGCTCTATCCAGAGCTAGTTATCAGATGTCAATAACCTATAATAGCTACTTAACATGAAATGGGTAGCAAACAAGGATTAGTGTGTTTAAAAAATGTTGTAACTAGAATGGTCATTTAATTTACCATTCAAAACCAATGCTACGAATTACGCTGTTTTATAGACTATCGATATGTTGGCTAGTAACGCCATCTGTGTTAAGAAACACACAGTTTGTCATGACTCCCTCGGGATCCGTAAGGTTTCCGGGATAAAGGATGTATCTACATCTCAATAACATAGACGACATGTGTAGGTATCTCTAAATTTTCTTTCTGTACATCAGGTAATTCGTTTTAAAAGGCTATCTGGTAATCTTTTACAATTTTCAGGGATCTTTTTTTTTGTTGTTATTTTGTATGATTTTTTATATTTTGTTAATTCTTGTATTTACAAGACTAACATTCATCGTGACCAACATTGGTCACCATTGGGAACACCTTTTGGTTTGGACCCTAATATATCCCTTTAAGCTCATAATAACAACTATTTGCGATATTTAAAAAACTTTATCACGGATTTAAAATCAGTCATACATATTTATTACAGTGGTATAAAGCATAACGTTTGTTTTATTTGGAAACAAAATCACAAGTGGCGACTATTATCGTCCGGATCGCGACGACGGGGTGAGAGCGCTCACTCAATAAATCGAAGCGTCGCCTCCGCTCGGCCATTAAGGCTCGATAGCGGGTGCTCTTCGGCGCTTACTTTGTTTTATTACTCATTTTATTGTTTTAATTTGTGTGCGGGTGCGCTATTTGCGTGCGCGCAGTTGTCGCCGGCCCCGCCCAGCGCGCGGCGGCCAATCGCGCGCGGCCCGCTAACGAGGTGCGCCCGCGCAATGCACGTCGCGACAATGCTCATTGTTTCAAACGATTCATTTTGTTTTAGTCCGCGCAGCCTCATCGGCCGACGACGCGCGCCTCCCACCGAGCGATAATTTCGCGTATTCCGATATTGACTGAGATTCCACGTCCACGCCGTCACTCAATAAGCAATAAACCATCCTCCGAGAAATTTAAATCCCGCCGAGAGATTTTACACCTTTAAAGGTTATTGTGTTCCCGAAACACTAAACTGAATAGGTTTAGGCCTTCGGTAGCGTACGCACCTATAATAAATTAGAACAGAGAAAGAATATGAGCAATAAATGCTACAAAAATCAGCGGAGTTAAAAAATATACTTAATTCAAGTAGACTGAATAAATTATTGTCTGCGATATTCTGCGTGTACGTCGTTATTATTTTAAATTAGAAATTTTAGGAGACAATTTTAAAATTTCCTGAATATCTTAAAGGTTTCCGTATAATTCAAATCAGTTTCTCGCATTAGTCCTTACAGAAATATAAATATTTTTATATTCGCAGAGTAAACAGAAAATCGCTGTTAAGAAGTCACACATACACATTCGTATAGGTAGATGTCTTGTATTATCATAACTTAAGGTTCCTTCACTGGCGAGGAATGCCTGTTAAGGCGCTTTATACAACATGCTTCCTTTATTTTATTCTGATTAGACTTGTTAGGGATCTCGCAATGATGGAATCTCCAACGGAGACTAAGAAATGATTTTTGCCGATGGACTATAGCATAACATGGAGGTAATATGGATATATCATAAATATAACTTATCTAGTGTCCGGGGCTATAGATCCATGGAAAAACATAATATATCTTAATGTTTTACGCGTAATGATATCAGAATGTTGTCTTTATCTCTTATCTCTGAATATTTGTACGAAAAAATAATATAGGCGCGCAAAAACACGAGCGCTTAATACTGTCTTAAGCCCTGCAATCTTTATATAATTACTTTTTTAAAACGGGAAATGAAATAAATAGAAAATCGTAGTATAATTCCGATAAAAACTCAGCCACTTCGAAAGGCAAAAAATAATGGAAGCCGCTTATGCAGCACAAATGACAACTGTATCGGCTGCGTTTATTCCATGCTCTTTGTCTACGTCGCACGAATAATATTAAAGGGGAAACTAAGCAATTGATAGTAAAAATGGTCGGCGAAATTGAAAAATATCGCCGGACGCATTCGTGGCCTGGTAAAATATTCAATCGGGCCAATTCGGGTCCGCGTATAAATTGTGCCCCACCATTATTTGTAGCGCGACCGAAAATCGGTACCTACATTGATAGTCGTCATTTTTCTTGTAGATATCGTTAATATTTTACGGGTGCGTGTCAACGGTTTATGGGCCCACTCTTAACACTAAAACGTTTTGGCCCTCTGCTCTCATTGTTTATATCATTTTACTATCCACTTTTTATAGTTTATAGCCGCCGGAGTGAGCCGGGGGTTGACACGTAAGTTTGACTTCCATTATGCGCTATCCAACTTAATTTTTATTGGGCTAATAGCTATCGCATTTTTGTATCCAAATCCCGTATTTACTACGTCTATTTCTATATTCCTAACGTTCGTCACGTGCCATATATCGTGGGATTGAAGTCGTGGAGACGTAAAACTGAAAAGGCTTTCCCAGATAATTGCTTTATACATAGCTACCTAATTCATATAGCACCCGAAAGACATTAAGGACGAATGGGTTCGTTGGTAGCTACCTAAGTGTAATTATCCATCCAAGTTTGCGAGGCGAGGAAAAGAATTGCTCTCCTTTGTATGTGAGTGGGGGTGAGGGCGGCGGGTGGGGGTGGGTAGGCTCACATGGGACGCGCTCTAATGAGGTGCCTGAAAGCGACAATGTCTTTGAGCAAAGCAAATGTGTAGGTATCTACATACGTAGGGGAGGTTCCTTCCAGTATCTCGAATGCGGCTCCGTACGCTCTGTTGTAAATAACGCATTAACTCAGCTATGTCTGTGAACAATTCCTTTTGTTTATTTTTCCTTCGCGATGCGATGGTTTTTCTTCATTGTTTACTTTTAAGAATTGTTTTAAAAGGTTTTTTTTACCAATTATAAGTCCACTAATATAATAGATTATTAGATAAAGTAGGTTCATAATTATGTGTGGCTACCATTTTGATTCTTCACTGGGTATTAGTGAATATGTTCATACCAAGACAACAACAGCAAAGGATGATAAGTATACCTTTAGTGTAATATCAGAATACTGAAAACATACAACTTTACATTACCAACGCCATTAAATAAACCATTACATATGTGGATATGCGATGATTTACATCCGAGCATGATATCGAAACCAATACCGATGGAACGATAAGAGGATTCATAAGCTAATGTTTGCACGATAGCGGCGAGGGAGGCGATAGGATGGGACGAGGCCGGGCCGAGCGCCTTCCGGTCCGGGGCCGGTTTTAATTTCCCGCGCGCGACGGGCGGCGTTAAGTTTAAACGCCCGGAGATGAGTCCCACACGGACTAATATCATGCACGGCCCGGGCCGTCGCCATAGAAACGTACACTCAAATGACGCGTGCGGCGGCCGGGGGGACGGGGGTAATATGATTTGAGCGCCCCGGCGACACCCCGCCCGCTTGTTTGCTCTCCGATGCAATCGCGATACGACCCCCCGCCCGCGCGCCGCCGACATCTCTCACCTCCGTCCTCGATAACCGCATCGCATTCCTCGTTGCAAGCCACCGCATTCTATTGAAATAGATACCCGATACCGCCAGCCACCTACCGCTCCACTCGATTTACGCGTCACCCCTTGCCGTACCCACAATATTCGACACACACTCGACGGATTATATTCCGCCGTGTCGATGCGACCGGGCCGCGTCTAGTTAACATTCCGGGCGCGCCACCACCGTCTTTGTAAAACTACTCCCAACATTTTTGAAATCCCATTTCCATGAAGCTCTTGCATCGCAAGCTTGCTGAAACAGCGTTAATATCGGATATACATCAATCTCAGAGACCAGCGAAACGCTTACGTCATATTCGCAAAGTGTTTTTGCGTGTAACTCAATCGGTCGCCGGAGAGGCGCTCGCGTCGGTTTACTTCGGCCGGTGACAATTACGCGGTGCCGGCGCTCATTAGTTGCGGCCGCGGCAGCTTCATGTATCATGTATTGCGCGTCGGCAACGTCGCCCAACGGGACAATAAAGCAATCAATCGGCAGCTCCCCGCCGCCGCGCCACGAGCCCGCAAACGAGCTGCCAGCACGATACTCGCCCGATAACGACTTATGTGAGCCTTGCCATACGGGTACATCGCCGAGGCGATCTAACTAGATAATACGTCATAGTACAAATAATAAACCACACGATATGAGGCATTCGTACCTCAAGATGAGGGAGTCCCTAGGTTTTATTCTCACGTGAAATTTTTGATGTTGCCCACAAACGCCGTAGCAATCCTAGGGCCGCGAGATACCTAGGTGGGTCACCTAATAGGGTATTGTGACGGAACGCAGTGCGCCGTTCGCGCCACGGTAATTGCGGCGCGGACGCCAGGGGCCGCGGATAATGCCGCGCGTGATATATGGTACAACGGCTAATAACAGAGCTCGGGCCTCGCGTCGATTATCCCTTTACTCGAAGAAGACGATTCGTATCGATCGGTGCGACGCTCGCTCTCGGCTAATGAGTGCAGGATTTACTAGTTATTATCCACTTTCGCGGTTGGCCCGCGGCGCGATGAAGACGTCGCGGCGGAGGGCGGCCGCCGCGGGCGCACAATTTGCCGCACTCGAACGCTAAACGCCGAACGCCGTCGCCCGCAGCACGCTTTGTGTTTTATCCTCGGTAATTGCGGGCCCGACGAACCTCCACACGAACCACGGTAGTGGATAATTGCGCTATTGTTGCTCACATCCGCGACGACCAGCACACGACCGCTTTCGAGGAAGTCGCCGCGGCTAAATTGGAAGCGGCGTCGAGCGGACTTTGTTATTTCGACAATTAACTTAGATAAGATTAATAGTTGCAACGGAATAGCGTGCTTCATGGAGGTAATAGCGCATCGCAGGACGGTTCACGAAGCGAACGGTATACCCTGTTCTTTGCAGTCAATTATATATCATAAAGAAATTGCCCCTTTACATACAAACTACATATTAACCCTTATTTTCAAGAAGGCTCTATAATTTGAATAATTCAATTATGCTGAATACGTTTATGTATAGATCTACATATTCTATTGCAGATTTGAATCCTTTATCCTTCACCTATATTTACCAATACATTTAACAGAATCGTGACAATCGTGGTCTTTCAAAACCTCCACGCCCATTTCTTCTGCTTCTGCTGCTTCTGCTCCTTTCAGTGGCCAATTAATTTAAGATCCAAGCTCATTTGCTACTCCAACAAGAAGAAGCAAACGCGCATGCAGTCAGCCAATGGATATCTGTAATCAACTCCAGACCAAATTCCTACATAAGGTTGGCGGATTCCTATGTTAGGTTGGTTGCGTTGCTGGCCGTTGTGACACCTCTTAAAATTCCATTGCCACACAGAGTGCAGTTTTGGAACTTAAAACTATTTTATTCTTACTTCAGCTGGCTGGGGCGAGGGTCGATGTTCGTGCTATCAGAGGCCCACGCCAGGTCACTGCTCACGAAAGCAGGTGTGGTCCTGAACGGGAGCACCGGCGCGCTGGTTGATCTCGGCGCTGGTGATGGGGAAGTGAGCCGCCGCTTCGCACACCTTTTCTCCGACAGATACGCCACCGAGATATCGAGCAGCATGAGGAAAGCGCTCAGCAGCAAGGGATTCAAGTGAGTGGCATATTCGTATTTATTATTGTTATTTAAGACCGCTCAATTTCGATGTTACATTTTAAGTTTGATGTCAGTGTCCCCGAATTTCATTTCATTTCCCAAAAAAAGAGGGTTTAATCAAAGTTTACGTTCCTGTCAAAAATCAGGTGAACCTTTCAGCACGACCGAAACATACTATTAAAACAAAAGGTTGGTCAATGAGTGTGTATATCTCTAAATTCCAGGGACTTGAATGTTCTTTTAAAATAATAGAGAAGTTTTCGGTTTTCGCCAAAACTAGGACGGAAAATAAAGGCTCGTAATTCAGTTTTATTTCCGGCTTAACACCAGTTTTGGTCGGTCACTGTACGGACAGCTGTAATCAAGAAAGGATTAGATTTCTACCTGAGAACGGCCACAGATGCGCCGCTACCCCTGCGCTGCGGACTAAGCTGGAACGCCTTGGAAAAGTACGTGTCCCTTTCCACATCCTTCAAACCAGAACATAACAGTGCTTTACATTTATTAGGTAGAAATAGGTGTGGCGGTGTTGCCGCCGGAGTTGAATCACAAAGGGTTTTACCACCTTTTAATTGTAATTTTTTATAAGTTTAAAAATATCGTTTTCTGTCACAACTAAGATTGAAGCTTCGTAATTTAGTTTTGTTTCCGGCTTAACACCAGTTTTAGTCGGTCACTAATCACGTGTTCATGTCCGAGGCCTGCAGAATATAAATAAATAGAGGTCACTGATCTGGCTTATAAGTTTAAAAAAGTTTCGTTTTCGGCTTAAAACCAGTTTTGGTCTCTCACTTATCATTTATCCTTTCCATATCATCCAAGTCCTTTTGATGTTCAATTTTAAGTTCGATATCGATGTTCATGTCCGCGGCTCTATCGTCGTCGGTCCCCCAGGCTGCTGGACACGGACGAGTGGTGGCGCTCGCGGCGGTTCTCGTGCGTGTGCATGCTGAACCTGCTGGACCGCTGCAGCCGGCCGCGCTCCATGCTGCTGCAGGCGCGCGCGGCACTCGCACCCGCCGGCGTGCTGCTGCTCGCGCTCGTGCTGCCCTACAAGCCCTATGTCGAAGGTACGTAGTTGATCAATACGGCCCTTGTATTGCCCTATAAGCCTTACGTCGAAGGTGGGTAGTACTCTTATACGGCACTCGTGTTGCTCTGCAAGCCCTACGCCGAAGGTGGGTAGTACACTTATTTGGCCCTTGTGCTGCCCTACAAAACCTACGCCGAAGGTAGGTTGCAGATTAATATGGCCCTTATGCTGCCCTACAAGTCCTACGTCGAAGGTACGCAATTACTTATTATCTAATTGTCTCTGTAGTTCCGGGACCAGAATAGGCCTACGGTATTCTATGCCTGTCGCAAAAGACGACTAAAAGGGACTTTCCAATTTACGGGTGGCAAAAGTGGAACGCGAACTGCCCGGCCGTGATACATCATCATACCGACACGGCAACTCGGCGGTATGATAATGACTCGGAGAACTCGAATGGCGTTCCTTTGAAGGTCCCGGAGTCCTTATAGAAGTGCCGAGAATGGCCACATGGGGGATTTAGTGCGGTAAAAATCGCACATAGCCCCCTGTTGCCCCTAATACACTACAATACAAGGTAGTGCACCTACCTATGACTTCCATGACAGCCCCCTTATTGTCATACCAAGATGTACCTAACTTATGTGAAAGGTAGGGTTTTTATTGGGCCTAGATAACAAAATCAACTTTAGTGGGGACGATCTGACCAGTTATATATTATCAATCTCATAAAATGAAATATAGATGTGGGCGCGCCGGTAGGTAGATCTACAATGGTATTTCGATTCAACTAATTTAACCAATATTTATAAAAATATAGTTAAAATAATTAAATGAATAAGCGTTAATGCCACCATAGTAACAATAACACCCAAGCAAAACACCAAACAGTTCAGAGCACCACCGTGCCGTGCCCACTATTGGACAACTTCTGATCTGTTGACAGTTGCGCGCCCCTTTTTTATACCATGATACGGGTAGCCAATTGTTAATACGGAGCGGTAGTTCGAAATTAATATCATGTGATTTTAAAAACGGAATATTTATATATATGAAATGAAGCATTCTCCCACACGGCCATTCTGACGAGCAGCCGTTACGGCTCGCGAACAAAAGTTTAAAAAAATCAAATTCAATAATATTAAAGAAGTGGATAAACTACTTTAGATTCGCGGATAATATAGTCTCAATTTTAACCACAGAAGCCAAATCTCATGGTACACAAAACACGTAACTTTAATTGGTTAACCCCATAACCGGTGTCTAATAGTGTAAATAAATGGTCGTGTCACATGAAAAGAACTGCCAAATCACATGGCTGATGTCAAGTCACATGACATCATAAATTCGCTAAGTCACATAGCTTACGTACATAATTGATTATTATCTGAAAAGAATTGCCAAATCACATGGCTGATGTCAAGTCACATGACATCATAAATTCGCTAAGTCACATAGCTTACGTACATAATTGATTATTATCTGAAAAGAATTGCCAAATCACATGGCTGATGTCAAGTCCCATGACATCATAAATTCGCTAAGTCACATAGCTTACGTACGTAATTGATTATTATCTGAAAAGAATTGCCAAATCACATGGCTGATGTCAAGTCCCATGACATCATAAATTCGCTAAGTCACATAGCTTACGTACGTAATTGATTATTATCTGAAAAGAATTGCCAAATCACATGGCTGATGTCAAGTCCCATGACATCATAAATTCGCTAAGTCACATAGCTTACGTACGTAATTGATTATTATCTGAAAAGAACTGCCAAATCACATGGCTGATGTCAAGTCCCATGACATCATAAATTCGCTAAGTCACATAGCTTACGTACATAATTGATTATTATCTGAAAAGAATTGCCAAATCACATGGCTGATGTCAAGTCACATGACATCATAAATTCGCTAAGTCACATAGCTTACGTACGTAATTGATTATTATCTGAAAAGAATTGCCAAATCACATGGCTGATGTCAAGTCCCATGACATCATAAATTCGCTAAGTCACATAGCTTACGTACGTAATTGATTATTATCTGAAAAGAATTGCCAAATCACATGGCACTCGGGTTATTATCAAACATAAACGTGACTGTTGGCCAGACAATCATTGATATGCAAGACAATCCCGATAACACAGAACTTACAATCCACATACCGTTCCAAAGTTCGCAGGTACTCAAGAGAAACACAAAGTTTTTACCAGATTTTTGACTGTCGATACTGTCATTGCTTCACAGGGTTCACAGTCATCTGACATGTTCAAATAGTTTCCTTTCCATAGCACATGTTCTCGTAGTCTGAAAACACATTACATTATATGTATAATCAATATACGAAATAACGAGAGAGCTCCGCGTTTCGTTCATGGTTTGAGAGTAAAATCTACAGATCTTTTCGTTTGGCTCGCTAAAATCTATGGCATAGTCTTCTGCATCGCCAAACGTACACTGGGTAGACTCCAGATACCCTTGAGAATATATTTCCTGTAAGATCCCCGATGTGTAGTTCTTCACGATGTCTTCCTTTACCGAATTTGTTATAATGTGTCTGACTATCTCAGACAGGATTTCTTGAAAATCATTAATGCCTTTTAAGTCAGCTCATTTGACTATGACAGAATTTTATAAGAAACTATTCGAGACCTGCTCAAAACCATGCACGAGTGCTTTTCTTATTTAGAACTGTAAACAAATAAGCTGTAACAAGCATAAAAATAAAAAAGTAAAAGTTAATTTCAAACCGAAAAACCTGATGTCTACAACACAAATGTGTGAAAATAATAATAAAGTGAATTGTCAAGTTCAAAACAGTTTTAATGTCAACTTTACATACAGTAAAGAAAATATCAGAGCAGCAAGTACTCCGTGGTCGTTATTCTTAATAAAATAATTAAAATACTATTGCCTTACCATAACATGAGCTATAGTTCGTCCACTCCGAAGTCCACAGCTACATTACAACGAAAACCAGGTCATTAAACGTAAAAAGTTATTGGAGTCATCCTACCTTCATTATATTATTTACCTTATATCATTTTACTTTTACCTTGATTATTACAATTACCTTCGTTTGTGCGATAGGCATTGCTGCAAACAAAGTCTTTACCACACAATAATGATCACACATTGCAGAGTCCAATTTGACAGTAGTGTATGTACTCTTGTCTCTTTTTCTTTTTGCAGTATTCGATTTTTTCGAATTTTATCAGAACTTGCAGTAGGTATATAATTGCTCGTCCGAACCTGACTTTGACTTATAAATCTGCAAAGATATACATTTTAATTCGTAGAATAACAAACAGCGGTCGAAACAGTATGAACACAAAACAATAACGAATATTTTCTGGTATGAACCGCGAGTTCCAATACAATATCTGATAATAATAGAATTACCTATTTCAATTTAATATAACACATACGTTACAGTATCTGTTATCACCAGAAATTGTGAATAACTTCCAAAAGTTATTGTAATTAACCATTTGCAAGAATAATAAGTATACCTACAAATACCGTTATTTCGTCCCGGATTGATTAATACATAATATTCGCTCACACACAAAAACTTTAAACCAAATTTTAGAAGTAGCAGACAAGCATGCAGTCCACCTGATGGTAAGTGGCTACTGAGGCCCATCAATATCTTCAACACAGCAGACCCTAACACTGCTGTATGGTATTGGTATTGCCGGACCATAAAAGTTTCTACCACCTTTATAACCTTTACCCTTTATCTATGTAACGACGACAAAATTATGAATAGGAGAAAAACACGCCGAATTGTTTCGTATAATATAAACATTGCGTGCGTGAATATTCTGAATTTGTTATATCCACAGCCGTATATCTAGACGTAATGTCGTCATCTGCACAGTTACAAAACTAAACAAAATAACAACAAACTCCTCATGTCAATGAATAATTAAAACGTTTAGATTGTTAGCTAGATTACATGATGGTATAGTTGACTTACCACTGTTAAAGTATTCACTAAAGGTACCAACATAATATAATTTCACACGTAAAGTCTAGGATCGTGATGTACGTCATCTCGAAATGTATTATTTACTATGACACAAAATAAGAAAGAAGATCCAATAACAATTTAAACTACTGTAAAACAAGTTCAAACTTTAAGTTATTATTAAAAATACTTGATCGACTCCGAGCGAGGCTGATGAATTGTCTTTATTAAATTAAACCTTTAAACACATTTGACCGATCAAAATGCTTACAGCTTTGCACCATTATGATAACTGTTTTTTTTTTCTACAGTCAGCTAAGCTTCGATTCTCTTTACATATGAAAATTTTAAAGTGGATTGCAAGTAGTTACACATTATGTCACAAAAAACATGTGAAAAACATAGAAAACTGAAGGTTTATTAATAAGTTATAACTTACGTTAATTCACCATTTTACCTAGTCCAATACACCGTTGGGGTTACAATGCGAACACTATCAAACTCCTTTTCTTCAGCTTTACCTCCATGTATACTTCGTAAATTGTAACCACCAAAATCTAAATGTTACATTTTCATTCAAGTTTCGTCCACGTCGACATCACAAGTCAAGTGTTGTTACAAAACCCCCCAATAAGCAGCTTTTACAGATTCTGGGAACAAGCGCTAGGTAAATATTATTAGATAGCATCCTATTAAATATGACAAGCATTGGTTGAGAGTTTCAATGACCACAATACAAATGTAACCTATGCATTTGCAATAATAATAAGGCCATCACCGATAGCTATCACTGTGTTCCAGGTGAAACTAGAAATAAAACTTACGATATTTACGGGCCATGGAATTGCGATGGTAAAAAGTATGCTACCTGATTTATCAAACCTTTTACTTCAAAAATAATCTTCATTGTGACTAGTTTTATTTTAAGACTGGGAGTTTATTACGAATGTTAAATGCATTACAACGAATACATACAAAAGATATCAGAACTTGTATTCACAATCTTAAAATATTTTTTGCAGCGTAATAATTTAAAAGAATATGATCGCTATTCATCTACTTATTTAGCATAAGTAAGGATCGCCTCTTAATGAGTTGCTATAAGCAACGAAACTGTGAAAAGCATAGTTGAAATTACTCGAAATTTTAAAAACCCAAAACATTTCTAAAAACATGTCGGTACCTACACGTATGATTGTTATTTTTTCGCGCATAACCAAATATTTTCATATTAGTGATTCTTATAATCTTTAACAACTTTCAAATAGCAAAATCGAAAATATAAAAACCATTGGTTTGATCATACCGGAGCGCCAATCGTTCGCCAATGAATCTCGGCGCAAATGAGTCTTAATTACGTAGACAGTTAACATGGATGATGCGAACCACCTTACACCTTCTCAATTTTCATACCCAAGCTACTTCACACGCTTGCGGTAGCTAAAATAATGCACATACAATTATTACAACATTTAGACAAACCGTACACATTACTCACGCAACCGGTTCGTCGTGTGTTTCACACACAGCTCCTCCAATGTCGAAGGCCTCGTCAATATCGCCTCCATTGCGCGTCCCAGACTGTCGTCAGGAGTACAGCCACGATAAATTCTTCAGTTGAACACTTATGCACTATACACGCGGTTGATTATCTTCTGTTACCGTTACTTTAAAACTATTACGTAATAAAAGGGCGTATCCTATCCCGATTCTGATGTGGGCGCGCCGGTAGGTAGATCTACAATGGTATTTCGATTCAACTAATTTAACCAATATTTATAAAAATATAGTTAAAATAATTAAATGAATAAGCGTTAATGCCACCATAGTAACAATAACACCCAAGCAAAACACCAAACAGTTCAGAGCACCACCGTGCCGTGCCCACTATTGGACAACTTCTGATCTGTTGACAGTTGCGCGCCCCTTTTTTATACCATGATACGGGTAGCCAATTGTTAATACGGAGCGGTAGTTCGAAATTAATATCATGTGATTTTAAAAACGGAATATTTATATATATGAAATGAAGCATTCTCCCACATAGATATAGCGCTGATGCCTCAAAAATCGTACCTTTATTACCACTAAACTAACAAGCCAATGTGTCCATTCCAGTGACCGCAGACCACAAGCCAGAGGAGCGTCTACCCATCGAAGGTGCAACATTCGAAGAGCAAGTGGCGTCATTCGTGAAGTTCATGCGAACAGAAGTCTCCTTCGAGCTGGCGGCCTGGGCCCGCGCCCCCTACCTCTGCGAGGGGGACTTCGCTCAGGCTTACTACTGGCTAGATGACTCTGTGTTTGTCTTCAGACCTATCACACAGGACACGTGAAGTCACGTGGGGTAAAGATTACAAATTAGATATTAGATACACCCGTTCTTAATATCCAATCTATCCAGAGATGTTCATGAGGTATGGATCCTGGGCGAATTTGTACTATCCAAATTCCACATCAGCTTGGGTTGGTTACATTACAAATTAATTAATATGAAATTGTAAAGCTATATGTCAGTCATCTCAGCTACATTTGTCGATTTTAATACTCTGACGTAAGACGACACGAATGTTTGTAACGAATTTAATTGCCACCATATTGTTGTCATAAGTAAAACATAAAAATAGTTGATTTAAATTAGTTTTCAGATGAAAACGGCTTTATGATGATTGATGAATATATTTTTTAATATTTTTTCTGTATATCCTTGTATTTTTCTCTGGACTTTACAATTTTGCCCAAAAGTGAACATCTCGTTTCTAGTAAAAATCGAAATTCGATTATTTTTAACCGACTTCAAAAAGGAGGTTCTTTATTCGACCGCTATGTATGTAAGGTTGTATTTTCGCGATTTTCCCAGAAACTACTGATCCAATTTGGATGGAGTTTTAGTTATTAGTATGAATTAAATGTAACATCAATCTTGATTCGCAAAATATTGGATAGATTGATTATTAATAACGGATGTTATAGTGCTATAGACCGGACGTAGTCAAGATATTCTAAATCATTTTGAAAACCGAAATATAATCAACATTTTATTAACTCACGAAAAAACAGTTATTTCTTAAACAAATATCAAATGTTTCATTTTTTTTTTCATTTTTAAACCTAGCAACATTATACCTGATCGCCAGTGGCCCCTGGCCAAATTCACAAAACAGTTTCTCTCTTAATAAACTTGTATCCCATGTCACACTGATACAATCTCGGATTGATTCATATTTGGTAAAAATTGTTCTGAATGGATGCTAAGTCATAATAGATTATGCTTTTCCTCTCCGTGTCCGGTCTATTGCTACTATAATTTAATGTCTTTGATTACTTACATATTGCAAAGGTTTAAGAAAACGCGAAAATTGGCTTCTTTTTATTGAATGTATACATCTCAATCGAAACAAATAAAGTCGTTGTATGTGTCTGTCTGTCTGTTCACTTCTAAACCACACAATTTTGATACGGTTTTCATGGACACTATATTCATCGAAAAAGTTTATTTTATTTACTCTAATTCAACAATCTATTCTGTTTTTTTCATAGATAATATTCTAAACAATCACAATTTGTTACTGAAATCACTTGAGTGGTTTCAGAGATACACGGACAGACACACAAATTATTTATACACGTATGTTAAGATGTTTGCGATTTTGTTAAGATTTCGAATCAAGACTTCCATTCAGATAAGCTTTATGAAAATTCCAGTTTCTATCTATGATAGTATAAACATTCCGCCATAGAATTAAAGGCTTCCAACATTTTTTTATAGCGTAATTGCTTTCGTAGCATAGTTTTACTTATTAGATGGTTGTACCACTGACTGAATTCTGTCCCCTTGTGGTTGTTTTGCGTAAGAAGTACAAATGTTTATACAAATATTTAACAAATAGTCAATATGGATATCGAGTCAATAGAATTTATGAAGTACAACTTGGTGCAATAAAAATTGTATTTCAAATTTGTGACATTTCTGTTTGCCTCTCGGTCATTCTCCATGTACTTAACAAGAAACTTACTAAGCTGTTCGTTTGGATTACAATATTTATTGAATCAAGTTATAAGTAAAGAAATTAGTTAACACCCATTTTAGGATTACTGACTTGAAAAAAATAGAAATTATCTGTAGCTCCTCTACCTCAAGACTATAATGGAGTAAATAGATCAAATAAGCTAATTCTACATGCTTCTTGCGATATTTTGATGCAACTGTTATAAATCATGTAAAGAACTTTTGTACTTTGTTTAGTGTTTACTTCATTTGATGTTTTCCTTTTAAATAGTTTGAAATGTTATAGAACTTGATATTAGCGCTTGGGTTATTTGGTCTTACCCCAGTTTAGATAAAATAAACTCCAGCTTATACGAAGGAAACCCCTACGCTTTTTTGATAAACATGTATTTTAATTATTAAGTGATATTAATTAAATATATAAATAAAATCGAAGTGACGTAGCATCGAAACCTTTTGAAGACACTGAACTTGTAATTTTTCTGTCGTGTGTGTAACAATTAAACTTATTTAGCATCGTTTTAAAGAAATGTCGATGTAGTGTTTATCTTATTCTTAAAACTTATAAAATTATTTTACGAAATATTGCAACTTACTTTATTTTCCTATTTATGGCTGTAATAATATTATTATCAATGATTATATTCTTGTTCTTAAAGAAATACTTATACATGTATTTTATGCGTTAAACGTTAAATTGCAAAAAGTTAACTGAACATTTTGTAGAATACAGTCCCAAGGAAAATTATATAGATTTCTTTTTGAAACACCTTTAATCATATCTAACTTAAAATATCTTTTTTGCAGATTTTATATTCAGCGACACTTGGGTACTGTTACACCTCTTGCTATATTTATTTTAATGTATGTGTGTGAAGTTAGTTATATGTAAATTTGAAGACGAATTTTTAAACACGAATTTACTTATATTATTGAAACATACGCACATATTTTATACTATAGAAAGTATAATATAGTTTAAATTTAATTTCATAGAATGTCAGTGTAATTTTAGATAAGTGAACTATGGTAACCTGGGGAGATAGATTAGTAAAGATACTTCGACGGCTTGAAATTGAATGAAGCCACAAAAGGCTTATTTTAGTAAGCTGTTTTTTGAATTCTTGACAAATAAAAACATTTTTAGAGAAAATTTACGAATAAATAACGAATACTGCGTAATTTACGTAATAAATAAATAATTGTTTCAAATATTTTAGGGACATTTTAGCACGGAGACGTGGCAAAACTTTTTTACGCAACTATTTCAATTCTCAAATCTGGGTACATTTTCTTGTTAGGAGTGAGTAATCTTTACTAATCTATGCCTGGGTATTAATATGTTGTGTATCTATAATTTAAGAATGTCTAATGAAAATTAACACACTCCTAACAGACTCTTATTAAATATGAACTCAATTTAATGAAATATTCATGAAATAATGTAATCGTTATTCAGCTTGTAGCGAACAATGATATTATAATAATAAATAACAAAATAATTTAATTTCAATATAAAGTTATACTCGTAATAGTTCGATGTGATGCATGGCTAGATATATTTTTATTATTAATGTATGTACATTGATGTCGTGATTAAATTGTATGTTTCCGAGATAATGTCTATTAATTTCGTTTAATGGTTGCAATTAAATATTATTTGTATAACAGGGCATATAAAACTTCAGGAAAAGGATTTCTTAAAAAGGTATGTATTTTGAAGTAAAAAAATTAAACAAATATCATACATATTTATCAATTTATTTATTCTAAGCACTGCTTTCAATCCACTATAATATTACCAAGATAACTTAAAAATCAGCAAATAAATTACATGGCAAGGCCAAATACACGAAAATAAAAATTAAATAATAGTCCAATGTAATAATGGACAACACAATTTTGGATTAAAAATTTATCACAGGAACCAATTGCCAAAATAATACAGTCCAGAGTTATAATTTAAATATTTCGAATACTATGTTTTACCACACTAGAATACATACAGTGTAAGTAACCATCAATAACCGCAGTTAGTCGTGAATAATTTAATTACAAGAGAAAGAAATACAATTATAACAATAATTATTGTTAGATTTTTTATAGAACGCTTTCAAAATCTGACCTCAATGCCAAGCAAATATTAGAAGAAGTCTGATTTTATACAAAATAAATTGGGCTGAGATCATATTTAGATAATACAAACATTTTTCCTTCGTTCCAATCCAATATATAAAAGAAATAATTATTTAGTCCCCATAGTTTATAAATAAAGTTAAAAATGCCAATTGTTTGAATTGTAATAAGAAATCAATTTTTGACTAGAAAGCTTAAAATCCTAATACAGAGAGAGATTCTTCGGGCACATTTATAATACTTTTTTGAGAGTAATTTTGACGGTTATAGCAACTTAATCCTAAGTGTATGCTTAGTTTCTGATGATACATAATAGCCTCGTTACATATTTGGATATGATGTATAACGTAGAAATGCAAGCAAGTGTAATCAACGAACCATCCCAAGAACAAAGACGATAGAAAACTAAACATACAATAATAAGAAAATAACTTTAAAAGCTGCTTACAGATATTATAATCGACAAGGGCCGATAAAGCATCGTCCTTCGCGAACGACAACGACTCCTGAGACTGACTGCGATGTCAGTTAGTATAAATATATAATATTGTTTTGACTATTACTTGGCACTACTTTTTTTGTAAATAAAGAAAAGTAACTTTAAGTAAGAAAATAAGTATATAGACCTTATAATCCAATTCAAAAATTAATTAACAAAATAACGTTCCTCATACAAGTTTTGATATTTCCAGGTAGTATTTACCGCTCGCGTAGGAAGATGGCTAAGTCGATGCGGTGTGCCGATACGGCGTAGTAAAGTCGAGACTATTAATTAATTCAACAATATGTCTAATACGATACGACCACCACACGCCACATGCGCTATCTATAATATTTTTTATAATTTAGATTTACAGTACTAAGATACAAATTTTAATTAATATTAGGCTTTGCCTTATTATTGCACTTACAATCTTATGAAGTCCATTTTCTACAGTGATGTTTTGGAAGAAAGTAGTAACATTTGTAAGCAAAATTATTGATTCGCTATGGTATAAAAGATAAACATATATTAAAATCCATCATAGAATCACAAAAAAACTGTAACAGATATAAAACTAAAATTTGTAAGAGAAATAAACAAACCAAGTATTGCAACCCTACCATCCCTTTCTTTCCAATCCTAATAAAATGTGATGTATCTGTATTTATAAATAATTAAATTTAAAATCCAGTAGAAAAATTACAATCAAATTTGTTTTTATTAAAAATATCCAATACAACACACGTCCACTTAAAAAATAATCAAGAAAAAATCACTCTAATCCATTCCGTAGTACAACCATGAGAAAACTCCGTACTAATGAAGTATGTCTGTCCACCGATACAGATAGATTCACTATCCATCTGTATGGAGTAACAAAAATGGATAAAAGTTTCATTTATATTATTAGAATCAACATTTTTGAAACAAAGTATTTGAAACGATGCAAAATCACTTAAATACGTTTTTTAAGAATTCCAACTCATATTCATTTAAAACAACATTGCAAATTTTTAAAACCTTAACCTTAAAGTCTACCTTTGCGTTTTAGAATTTTGAAAAATAAAATAAATACATTTGTACAATATGTTACTCACCGAGCAATACTCCACATTCCACACCCCAACACTATAAATACCGAATCTAATTTTATACATTCACAGGCATATCAGCTAACATATGAAAAACTTGCAGTCTTCAATAAGATACTATTCTCCCTACCGCGTACGAGACAAGACATGGCGTTTTTGATTTTTGTAACCGCTTCCTCATTTGTATGAAAACGTTTTATAGTTATAGAAAATGAATTACGTGATTTACAGTGAATAAATAGAACTTAAGTATTTCCACGATAACTTTTTCCACGCTACTTCCACTCTAACCTATTTTTTAAGTATTCTTGAAATAATTTTCTATTTTTGATTACAGATATTCCGCAGTGCGGATGCATTTGAGGCATACTATAATTTGTGTGCAATAAATCAAAACATTATTCGGACAAGAGAAAGTCAAGTTTTAAACGAACATTGTACAAAGTGCAGTCAAAGACTTTAAGCTCAAAACAAATTTTCTGTAATAGTAAAGGAGAATGCCCATTCTTGGTACTGATTTTTCTCATGCGTCAAAATGAAAGTAATATTAAAATTATTTTTTTATTTTTTTACATAATTTGTCGATCAGAATAGTTTCTTTGAACAGGGGATTCCATTTAAGATAAAATAAGACGAAATGTTGATTGTTGTTCTTAAAAATTAAAATGGCCGAATTTTATACTGGGAATTCAATAAGATCTATTAGTGTTTAGATTAATGATTTTTCACATGCATCAAAATGAAAGTAATATTTAAATTATTTTTTGATTTTTTTACATAGTTTGTCGATCAGAATATTTTCTTTGAACAAGGGGGTTCCTTTTAAGAAAAAATAAGACGAAATGTTGATTGTTGTTCTTAAAAATTAAAATGGCTGTATTTTATACTCGGAATTCATTATTTTAGGTTTTTAGGATTATTTTAGGTTTACCTTTAAAAGTAAATGGAATATGTTAGTCGAACTACATTATAGATACCTACTATCAGTTAAAACCGACCATCAATCTATCGTCGGATATTTTCGATTTTGAGGTTATGTAACATTTCGGTAAATAACTTTAGAACCCGGGTGCTGATCTAAAAAATAATTATTGGTGGTAGTATTTGGTTAATTATACATCGTCCACAACAAGTTTCAATTTGATGCAACTCTGGACGGCGGTCCATACTTCCATGGGCATTGTCCTTTGATAATACATTCGCCAATCAAACCATAGAAGGAAGCCCATTATTAATAAACATTATATTAATATCCAATTTTATCAAAAATTTATTAGATATATTAATAACTGGCGTTAGACAGCATTGTAGCACGTACTCAGTTGGAAACCGTCTATGTATTGAACCATAGACATTCCAAATAGACACAGACGAACTGACCTTAAAAACCGCGGTATAATCCGCGCCAAACCCCCAATCCGCTCTGAAGTTCTCTATGAAGACGCGGCTCATTTATATATTCAGAGCGGACTAGCAGTTTGGTGTGGAATATACATGGCCGAAAAAAAACCGAAAACCATATCCTTCTGTGATCTGCTGGCGATAACGTTATTGATATAAAAACCCAACATATAACTGTCCTTATTTCAAGTTTAATGAAATTTATATCAAGAATCGCAATATGAACATTTCGTTTCTCACACACGTGTCAGTCACATCCATGTCAAGACTTCGCTCTGGCCTACATCTATTACACCTCTATCACAGTGTAAGTAATGCACTTATGACATAAAACCGAGATTTAACTTAGCATAACTAGGACGAATTACAGGATTACATAATTATATATAATAAATGTAAAGAAAGATATTACGATAATAAATCTAAAAGCTTCGTAACAGCAAAAGCAATAAAGTTGTATACAAATAAATGTATGTAAATGTAACAATAACTAATAATTATAAAATTAAAGTCAGATCAGATAAAGTCACCTCTCGTGCTCCAACAAACACCAACAAGAATAAAACGTAAAATCGACTTCAAACAAATTATAAAGATAATAAATAAAATAGGTGTCCCAGAAAAGATAAGTTAGGCAATACAATTTTTCTATAGCCAAAAGTTGTGCCTTACTCATTTAAAAGGCAAAACAACATAAAATATTACATCCTAAATATTAACCTTAATGTTTTTTTTTTCTTATTATTCTCTCAAAATATTAATTAAAACCAAAACTGGAAACAAAAACATATTTCAAATGTCAAATATTAAAATAGAGTATCTTCCTATATTTTTTATTATTTCCTTTCTGAGACACCAGAATATTTAATAAAGGTACGTCGAACCTAATTTGTGCTGTAAACCTTACAAATTAATATGATAATTATGTTACGTAACAAAGCAATCGCTGCCCACTATCCACGCCCCTACCATAGACCCATACAAAACCCCTCCGATCGTGGCTTGACGAATCCCACATACAACTCACATTCCACTGGGAAACTTATTTAAAACTACAACTACAATAAGAAAAATACATTTTATAGTTCAAGTAGCCCGAATATTACATATGGTTACTGTAACCTTAACGCCCGCTGTCAATATGCGATCTATCCAAATGTTGCCTACCAAAGATTTAAATTTAACATTTTTCTTCTATGAAATATGTAATTTCCCAAATCTTTGATAGGCACAACACTCAATAGATCGATTATCAATAACGGCCATTAGTCTGCGATATATAAACAATAACATTTTAATTAATTTCGCTTACAAGTGAAATTAGAGGTTACAATTTTTTAATCATTAGACTATCTACTTGCTAGTCGAATAAATTGATTAAGTTGATAAGGAGATTGTGTTTATATGTTTATATTCACTGGAATCAACAATACCCACATAGTATTGAACACTGGTACACACAAGATAAAAGGATTATTTCAGAATAAGTGTAGTTTAAACACAGTGAAATCTTTGCCCATAGACAATTCTTAAAGAGTTGGTTTAAAACATCAGATCCATAAACAATTTAATATTTTACGAATTTAAAAGGAAAATATTTAATTTAAGATCAATTTTGTTGTATATATTATAAGTTTTAGTTTTTCTATACGGTCGGATTAAATCAAAGAAACAAATCGAAAGTAGAATGTCGACAAAGTTTACACCGTGTATATCTACATACTATAACAGTAGACGTGTAGATGTGTGGTGTGGTCAAGCCGGGGCCGCTCCCGAGGGCTAGTTGCCGCTTACTATCTTGCGACTCTCCAACTCCTCCATATTGTTGGAACTGAAATATGTAATTGTGGAAATTGTTCATGTATAATACTGTTTCTGTTTACAATTTTTAATATTCAATTCTTTTCCTAAATCCCATAATAGACGGTAATGATGCATAAGTTAACATCCCACACTATTTGATGATGGAAAACTTAGGTAACGGTGGATTATTTTTACATATATGAGGACACGTCATATATGTAAAATTCATCGTGATATCGCTAGTGATATTTTACCACTACCCTCTCTCAAACACAATGAAACCATTATAACATCATGATGTAACGTATTGGATGTGCGGCCGACTAGTTCTACTGTCAGTTCGATTGTGTGTTCCACGTGTTCAATTGAACATCGACGTGTGTTTTAATAGTAAAATCCTAATTATGGAATAATGATTAAGTACAAGTTCCAAGTGTTTCTTTTCGGCGTAGCAATTATTTTCTCGGCCTTTTATATACCTTATACAACCCGTCTTATACCTTCGTAACTTACTACTTAACTTCGTAGTTTATCGTATTAACTGAAATAACTTAATTTTCTGAGATATATAAATTAACATTAATTAATTCATTTCACAAAAAAAAAACTATTTACCGAAGCTTGTCGTCATTCTTCCACGACGTGACCTGAATGTGCGGGGGCGGCAAGTAACTCCGCAGAGACTGCACCAACTGTATGGTGTCCAGCAGAACTAGAAGTATATACAATTATATTAAAACCAGTTATTCTATAATATTGAAGTAAAAATAAACATGTAGTCCACCGGAGGGTAAATCAATCAATCAATCTATAAATAACCCCTGATGAATTAAGAGCTACAAATGTTTCTACACCTGGTTGGAATACCTTACATATGTCTTAAAATTTTAAAAGTTGTGTGTGCGCTGTAATATGGACCTGATAACTTACCTATTTATTCAGCCTATAAATTAAACGATACTAATGCTTATTAAGATAAAGGTAAGTCGACTGATCAACATATACACGCCTGGTATCCATGTATTTTTTATAATATAAGAGTAGCAGATGAACATGCACCTGATGGTAAGTGGCTAGTGCCACCCAAAGACATTTGTAATCAACCCTAAGTAAGATTAAAATTGCTACCTGAGGTTGCCCACAAATGCACCGCTACCCCTGAGGAGCAAGCTGGAATGCCTTGGTGGAAGTATGTCTACCTTACCACACCATTTAAACCAGAACACAGTAGTGTCTACCCACAGAGGGTAGTCGACCTGTGTCCTATGACCTGTAACCCATTTTGTGATGCAATTATGTTGTGAGAATTATAGTCGTCACAATTGTTGGTTACAGATGTCCATGGGCGACAGTAGCCGCTTACCATCAGATAGACTGCATACTCGTCTGCTACTCCCATATTATAAAAACACACATATATATATATATTATAATACATACTCTTCTGCAGCTGCTCGCTCTGCTTGCCGTAGGGCTTGCACATGGCGGGGCGCACGCAGGGCCGCATGCGCTGCAGGTTGCGCGCCAGCTCGGCGAAGGCGCGCACGACGCGCTCCTGGCCGCCCGCCGCGCGCTCCGCCCGCTCGCCGCGCTCCGCGCCCGCGCCCGCGCCCGCCGCCGCCGCGCCGCCCGACAGCGACTCCAGGCTCTCCAGGTTGGCCCTGTACACATACAATTTACTCATATATGGTCCGGTCAATTTTGACATTAAAATAGTGGTCAATTAGCAAAAATAGCAAGTGTCTAAATTGACCGGACTAATAGCTGACTCTTTTAACTTTAAGCAGCAAATATCTTTAGGACTTTATGAACGGTTTTTTTTACATTTTTCAATTTTTCTACACATTTAGTCTAATAACAAAAAACATTAAAAATCGATTGTTGAAAATTCATCAAATTAAGGAAATGCATATTTTACCTCATTCGTGAGACTTAAGGATTAGACTCGCTGCTAAAGATTTTACGTCATGACACTGCGCTGTTGCCACTCTTATCAAGGGTGAGTGAACAGATGTTTATAAATTGCATTCTATTTTATTTATTTATTTATTTTAGTTATAACCCTATTATTTATTATTAAGTTTGCTTGAATTTTTTTTTTAAATTAGATGTTAAATGTTATTTAATTATTGAAACATGTTCCAATGAAGGAGTAGGACTTGTGTTTTCATTTATTATCGTATGAAGGTATCCACCCTGTATATTGAACATCATGATGTAATGTTCCAGCATTAGGAATAGAATCATCTTCCACATGTTATACCACAAAAAGATACCCTGACTTTTAGTGCAACACATGTCCACAAACAAATAACAGCACAAACAAACCAATTAAACAGTGATTATAATCATATAAAATTTATAATACAGTTATATTTTATCACAGATCTCTACATCAAATTGTGACACTCATAATGTTGATAAAAACATCATCTTTCATTACTAAATTTAAAAAAAACAATACAACAGTAATGATAGATACATTAGCGTAGCATCACATTAACAGAATTGGCATTAATGATTCTACCTTTATTTATATTATGCAAACTTACACCAGGCAACCATTCAGAATTCTACTCCTAATTGTATAAATCCATTGATTAAATATATATCTAATGATATCTAATATAAATCAATAACATACCTCAAAAAGTCAGTCAACTTATGCTCATCAGTATAATGATGTTTTGACTTTGTCTCTAAGCTGGCCTGCGAAGAGCTAGACGACCGTTGTTGTGAGTGGCTGTACTTGTCCATAGTTGACTGGTGGCCCAGGGATCTGGTCTGGTGTTGCTGTAATAGCATCTGTTGGTGCTGCGACAACTTCTCCTGCGCGCGACGGTCCGCCTTGTCGCCAGTTAACCCCGCTGGAATTATATTTTACATTATTGAAATATTTAAACAAAGTTGGTTAGTAAATATTCAAAAATAGATTGTGTATGCTAGTCATTCTAATATCAATGTTTAAGACATTTGTAGACATAGTTGAGACCTTACAAACAAGCATGCAGTCAACTATCGCCCACATCAGTGTTCACAGTTCAACCCCAAAGAGAATTCAACATGAGGTCAACTAAACAGAGATATGTACCTGGGAACTAATTCAAGTGCATCATGTATATGTCCCTTTTCACATTATTTCACACAGCTCAGACACCGCAGTATGCAAACATTTTTAGTTTTTTAGAGGCAGACGGACTACCTGATGGAAAGCAGTCACCATCGCCTATGGACATTTGCAACATCAGAGGAGTCATCAATGCATCGCCGGCTTTGGAGGAGAGCTCATTTTACACCTCTTTTGAAGAGCCCCATGTCATAGCACTCCGGGAATACCTCAGGAGGAAGCTCATTCCACATCTTACATGTCCGCTGCAAGAACGTCCGTGAAAACCGAACCGTGGAGGACCGCCACGAGTCCTGTTGGTGTGGATAGAATTTCATCCTTCGGCGAGTGGTACGATGGAGGAATGGTGAGGTAGGCACCAGGTCAAAAAGTTCCCCGGAATACTCACCATTGTAAAGCCAGTAGAACACACAGAGGGAACCTATGTCCCTCCGCAAACTTAAAGGTTCTAACCGATCGGAGATCATCAAGTCGATTTAGTTTTTAATTTCGGGTCAGGACATTTTTAGTTTAAAATAATAGTGAAAAAATAAAATAAGAAAGAAAAGGTGATTTTTACATAACAACTCACTGAGAGCGGCGAGGTGAGGCGCGAGCGGCAGCTGGTAGTCCTGCGCCAGCGCGGAGCCGCGCAGCAGCCGCTCCACCGCCTGGCTGTCTGACAGGTTCGAGCTACCAGCATCTGTTTACACACTCTCATTTTACAAATAATAATCATCGTCATCAGCCCATTACTGTTCTACTGCTGGGCATGGATCTCCTCTCAGAATGAGAAGGATTAGGCCATAGTCCACCGCACTGGCCAAGCGGTTATCGGTAGACTTCACATACCTTTGAAATCTCAGATGCAGGTTTCCTCAAGATGTTGTTTACAAATAGTAAACTCACTTGAAAAATATTATTAAAAAAACTCAGCAGTTTAAAATATAACTTGTCACTTGCACAATTAAGACGAATCCAACGACACCTTATATTTATAAAATCAGCCAAACAATTTGCACTGTAGAATGTGCCAAAAAAAAAGACGTACATGTGATCCAAAAACATTGGTAATAAACATTGGTCCACAGTTGGTATAAAGTGATGGTCGATATTTATTTTTGGTTATTGTTTTTATTATTTTATTAATATATTAATGTTAACATTCATTAATTGATAGTTCAATGATATAAGGATACAGATCCATAAGGAAAAAACATGTTAATCAGATTTGCTCAGATTATGGAGAGTTTATGTGCCATGTTCATTCCTGTTGATGAGGTAATGGATACTTAGATCTATTTAATCACATATTGCTGAACGATTAGTCACAAATTATAAAGAAACATAATTCTGAAATTACAATTTACAATTGACATGAGTCAGTTACCATATTTGTCTAAAACTAGTAAATTTGTAGAAAAGCTTTTAAAATATACCTGGAATATATGTTGGCTGTGCCAAATGCTGCTGTATGGACTTCTGAGTCATCTCCAGTTGATTTTTGTAGTAACGACACGCTGGATTCGGACAATTTTGCACCACCTCCACAATGAATTCCTTTTCCATACCAAACTGGTCCCTTCCTATTGTGTATGACTCTACAACCTAAAATAATTGTTGAGTATCAATAAGGATTTTATTAAACTATTACAATATATATTTTATTAAGTAATATTAAAATTGCTTTATTATATCAAGTTACATTAAAAATTTATAAAACCATACACAAAGTGAATAAAAATTTTGAAATTATCAAAAATGTAACTCTTTCAGGGAGGGGATGAATCCACAGCATGTTACACCTTGACTGCTTTGTCATGCGGTTTGTCACTAACATTTTGTTAGTAGAGTAGTAAACATTATCATCTACCAAAATACACTGAGATAATTAAACTTTGTCTGGTTGTGGGGAGAATCCTGTGCCTATCCAGAAACCTTCAAAACATTAGAAACCTTCATATGTCTGACCTTACCAAATGTATCAATAAATGCATTTAAAATTCATAAACATCAGGAGGTTTCTAATGGACATATTCAGTATCATAGATTTGTTTTCTTACATGTATATGTTTTGTTTGTTTGAAAGGTATAGTTTTATATGCATCTCTCGATAAGCTTCAAGTAGAACTCTCCTTCTATACAAAGTTGCAGATGTTGATAGAGCGACCACTGACCATCAATTTCACTGCAAGGTATTTTGCTTCTTCCTCTTATAAAAAAAACAGAGATAACTTATTATCCAATAAAACATTATACTTACAGCCCTAACTGTAGCTTCCAAGCCAAGATGCAGCCCATGTGGTCCATTCATGTGTTTCAACATCACTGCATTGGCAAAATGCTCATATGGCAATATTATTTTACCATTTTCACGAAATATCAGTCTGCCTTGTGCATCTAAACCTACTCTAGAGGCCATCATTCTGAAAATAAATTCAACAGTAATGCATCATCTTATAAGTTTTTTAAACAACACTAAAATATGCTGAAATGTTTATTTCCAAAAATGCTCTTATTAGAATGCAATCTTGTTTATATTGTAAGTTAAGACTTTGTAAGTTATATTTTTGTAATGTTTTCCTTAATAATTTTATCACAATGCAGGTAACCTAAACATATGCTAAACAATGCACTTACTGCAAATAAGTAGAACTGGGCAGCATAGAGGACTCCTTGAGGTCACTGAAACACTGCAGCAGCTCTATACTTGGGTTCCAGCCCTTGTTCTGGAGGTACAGCTGTAGCAGCATGTACAGTTTCTCCGTCACATAGCCCTCGGCGCCGTGCGGCGCGCCCGAGCCCGACCCGCTCGCCACACCACCGCTGCCTCCCGCGCTCTTCGCCAACACACTCTTCATAGTCTCCGCCAAATCCATCTTGTAGATGTCCAAATAAGTCCTCTTTTGGGAATCCTACACAGAACCAAAAGCAAATATTGTCGTAAGATCGATAGCGATCACCTTCTCCCGAAGATGCGACCGCTCGCACATTAATTCTACTCACCAGAATGATGGTATGTCCGTACCAGTCGTTACAAAATACAGTATATTGAACGAACTAACAAAAAATCTATCCATCCAATGTTTTTGGGCAAAATATGTTAATTTTAGTACAACTTTATATTGGAAGCTTCTTTTCACTTGACGCTGTCAATTCTCTAACGTTTAGAAACTGATGACACAAAGTAACTAAGAATAAAGTTTATTAATTATTAAGATTAGATTATATTCAAAGCATCTTTAATATTATTGATTCCAACAATATTAGTTTAAATTTATTTTAATTTAAATTTGATTTATTTCAAAACATATATCTATAATCTGTATAAAAATAAAGTTTGTTGAAAAGAAAGAATCCAAATCTATAAACCCTTGCTGGCCGTGGCGTATTAAAAATATACTTTTGAGTATGACGACATGTGACAACTGACATGTGAAATGTGAATTTGACATTACATGTTGATAAAGAGGTTATTTTCATTTTATGAAAAATATTAAAAACCAATGTGCCACTTTTATTAAATCAGTGCCTGTTTATAACTCTAAAAATGGACGAGATAGTCGTTGGTACCTACGAAGGCTTCTTACTTGGTTACTCCATGTGGCCAGACAATGAGGTAAGTTACCATGTTGTTGTTGATAGACCACCGATACGAATTGGAGCACTATGGTGGAGACCGCTCGCCTGGAGCGCACCCCACAGTTGTGGCGTAAGACCCAGCCAGGTGTGATGGTGCCTAGCAGTGGGATTTGAAGTTTATAAATATATATTATATCTTCATGTCTTATACTCTTACAGGTTATGAAATTGAAGCAAACCTTCGCCACACAATCACACACAGCCTCCGTTCGCTGCGTGTCTGTAGCTGGAAAGTTCTTAGCATCCGGTGGTACAGATGACAAAGTAGTTGTGATTGATTTGAAGACTCGCAAAGAACATACAGTACTCATGATGCACGATGGTACCATAAACGCAGTAGCCTTCACCCACGGCGGAACCCATCTATTAACTGGTAGCGATGATGGATCCATTGTTGTCACTAGGACTGGAAATTGGCAAACTGAAAAGATTTGGAAGAAGGCTCATGGTGGTAAGTACACTCTCAATGTGTTTATAAGTTTCATAAAATAGATTGTAAGATTGTATAGGTTGCATGGAAGTAATCTTAGATTCAGTTTAGCAAAGTAGTTGTTCTTTCTTTCCGGACTTTTAACCTTTCCAATACAATATGTATTATGTAAATTGAATTTATAATACAGAAAATATTGTTATTATAAGAGTGTTTCAGCATTATATCAACTAAAAACTTTATCTTTGAGATTAACAAAGAAATCCTAAAATATTAAATCAGATGTTAAATGTGTGTCGGTATAACTGTACTGGTCATATTTTTTGAAAAATGTTTTGTTTCAGGCCAACCTGTTATTGCAATCGCTGTTCATCCCTCAGACAAATTAGCCCTTAGCATAGGATCAGACAAGACCTTAAGGACATGGAATTTAGTTAAGGGCCGTCCAGCTTTCACCATTAATCTTGCCAGTAAAGGTGTCATCATGCCTACTGAGATTAAGTTTTCTCCCAGTGGTAACAGATTTTCATTGGTGTCCCAGCAAGCAGTTGATATATGGACCTTAGAGAAGGCTGGCCTTGAAAAACGCATTACCTGTAACTCCAAACCTACAACAGTGATGTGGTTCAACGATGACAGAGTATTTGTTGGACTTGAAAGTGGTAGAATATTAACTGTAACAGTGTCAGATACACAGGCAATCACATATAAGGCACACAGTGACAGAGTTAAATGTGTACATTATGAGAATGATACACTTTACTCTGCTTCAAGTGCTGGTCAGATAAAAGTTTGGTCCTTCAATGATGAAACATTGCAGGAGATATGCACTAACAATGCCTCATGTAGAGTCACCTGTATTGCATTAAATAGACAAAATCATTTAGTTAAAAAAGAGGAACAAGATGACAATGAAGTAGAAAATGAAGATAATAGCAATAATAAAGACAATTCTGATTCTGATAATTCTGAAGATGAAGTTCAGTCAGTTCAGCCTAAGAAACGAAAAATTGGTGCTTTTGTCACAGTAAGCTATGACAGAGATGATGATAAAGATGATAAGGTCACACCACCTCCATCAAAAAAGTCTAAGAAGAGAAAGCGTAATAAGAAATCTAAAAATAAAACCAATGAATAAGTATATTTAAGCTATTTCTTTAGACTCCCTTAATAAGATGTTTCTACCTAATAGGGTTGTATCATATGTGGAGTGTACATGCATTCTTACCAGTAAAAAACTCATTATATAGACTGCAGATTATATTTCCATATCTCACAATTGTAAATAATTGTCACACCAAACACAATATGATCAGTAAAAAACAATGTGATTTAGACTTTGGTTTCTTTATTTAGTTATAAATTAAAAAAAATCTTTCATCTGAACACACCCAAATGCATAAATTATAAATTGCAGTTCATAATAAATTAATTTGGTCCCAAAATAAATATTAAAATAATTTAAGGGAAGGTAAACTAAACAAAATCAACAAAGTTAATAAAGGGTACTCATCATTTTTGGCAATTGTTAATGGTCTCCCTACTTATATTACTTGTTAAATCTTAATTGAAATAAATATTCTAAATGTACAATGTACATTCAGTCATACAGGATCGCACGCTTAGTCTCCACTCAGTCCAGGTTGAGACTATATTTACACGGTAAATGTAGCTACAGAACCCAAACACGCATATAGATACACAGACAAAATAACACTTAGATATTATACCCTAATTATGTCGCCTAAGAAAACTATAAAGCTTGTCTAAATCATCAAAATCACACAGAATTCACTATATCAAGAGAAAGTTACTGGAATGTAAAAAAAACATGAAATATATAAGTCAAAGTGTGTTGGCAGCTTTGTAGTAAATACTGAATCATAAAGAAAAGAAAATATAAAACCATCCTGAACTATAAAGTGTTGAGATCACATGATTTGATGAAAGCCGTTTCAATGTTTAATTTATTGTGGCGACAAACGCAAATCGACCACCGCCCTACTAAGTACATTTTGTGCAATATAAGAGATAAATAAATGCCAAAGTTACCAAAATCAATTGCATTTCATCCTGTTTATATTTCTAAACAATGACATTACAATTATTTCAATAATACATAGATGATAATAGTAGGTAGTACATATTTACGAAAGTTACATGTAATCTTAAATATACGAAAATTCCAAGAAAATTCTAAAGTAGCTCATTCATCCGAACAGCTTACAAATCGATCTTATGACTAGATTGAGCCAGTGTTTTTAGACAATCCATTACCTCGCATACGTCTCAAAGAAAACTGACACAAGTAATACAAAATGTAGGAACGACGAAGAATTAGAACTCCAAAGAACATTCAATATTTATTAACTATGTGCGGCGCGGCTCGCACAACGTCATGTGGCTGTCCCGTTCTATGTTACTCACTTACAATTATTCCTAGTTTCGATCAATATTCGTTTCTTCGTTCGAAGCAGCACTAACGTCACTATGTCACTAAAAGCTAAATGTCAGATGGCACTATGCTATCGGGCAGCTCTAGTTTACACCACCAATAAGTCGCAACATTTCAGTCACATGAATAATAGTATGGCAATATATTGTGGCTAAGATTTAAATCTATAGTTATATATTTTCTTAATAGATTTAATACGTTTGTTTTGATGCTTGAATAAAGAATATGAAATTACAATATAATATGTAGGTAAATAATTTATAGAAAAGTCGTGAGATATAAATTATAGCGAAGTAAGAAATAAAAACGATTCACATAAAGCAAATAGGAAAGCATCGAGAGAGATGTAGAGAATATTAACGAAGGGTGTTTAAGAATTTTTAAGATACTAGGGGATTATTCACTAAAATTTTACACACTCGAAAATATTAAGTCATAACACGTCACCGGGGTATTCTATTCACGCACTGTAGATTTACTAGCCTAATTTCGTAACCCTCCTCGATTTTTCGACGATCTTTTTCTACGTTTTTCGTCTTGTTTCAATACATGACGCCCCTTCGATGTGTGTGTGATTGGAACGTCGGGGGTGTAGGGTGAGTCTACTTCTTCTTGGCCTTCTTCTCGGCCTTCTTGACCGCCTTGAGGTGTTTCTCGTGTGCGGCGCGGAGCTCCTTGAGGCGGCGCTTCATGCGGCGGCGGTCGTCGCCGGCGAGCCCGAGCAGCTTGAGGTCGGCGGAGGACAGCGTGAGCAGCAGCGCGCCGTCCACCGCGCGCGCCGCGAACGCGCCCGCGTGACGGTCCAGACCCTCGCTCAGCCCGGAGATCCACTGCCATACCTGCCATCGTCATAATACATTGTAGTTTTTTTTATAGGATTAAGCTCTTCTTATGAATGTAACCAATATTGAGTTGAATTTTCTGATAACTATATTACTAAAAAAGTAGGCAACGTGCTTAGAGGACTCCGGTTGCGTTCCCTGGAGATCCCGAAGTCCTCAACGCAGCGCCGAGGATGGCCACCGGGGGGGTTTTAATGCGGTAAGAATCCCACATAACCCCCTGTCTCCCCCATGGCATAGGGTACTTTTTGAAGGTTTCCCCCTCGTTAACAAAAAAAAAGGGGATACTACAGGAGCATTCCTGAGATTAACTCGTAGAAATCGATTTTTCATTCGCACGATACGTCAAATCTCGTCAATATAATCATTCGTAAGCGACAAATTTGCTAATAAGATGACAGTCCTATTAGCATAGGACTGTCTATTGTGGCTATTGAAGGCTAAGATGACAGTCCTATTAGCATAGGACTGTCATCGATGCCGCGTTTATTATGGCCGCAAGCCACAACCCCCCTTTACAGGGGAAATTTCTGTGACCTCGCCCTCCCATAAAAATTAACCCACCCAAAAATCAACATCAAATTCAACATAAAGTACAGTTTTAACCACTAATGTCATGTAGAAATATTTATTATCTAGGTTGGTTAATGTACTGTAAGTAGCGCATACCTGCTGCTTAGTCCAGTGGTTGACGGGCAGCGGCGCGTGCGCGGCGAGCGAGGCGGCCGAGCCACGCGGCGCGGGCGGCGACAGGCTCGCCTCCGACGCGCCCGCCGACAGCGGCTGCCACGGCACCTCGCCGCCGACTACGCAAGCCGGAGCTTTCTTCACTACAACACCCGTACACCACGTCAAACCCGCCCGCCATTGACTCTACCGCCAACCCCCCACCCGCAGGCACGCACTCGCGACCGATCGCAACACACGTTCACATGCACGTTAAAGACTAGACTATATTCTCTTGTGCTTTGTCTCACATGACGAGACAATACTCGATTATTAAAGAAAACTAATATTGACTTAATATCCATTATATAAATTAATAGAAAAATATTACATTGTGGCCAATATGTATATCATCTATTAACAGGTCTACATATTAGGTCTTATCTAAATCCAATATTAACCAATTTTTTGACAAATTGACGGGAATTTTTGTAATATTAGACATCTTCTCCTCTAGAAAACAAAATAATCAATAACTTCAAAATCTAAGAATTAAGAAATAATTAACAACAGGACTATATTGACGAATTACTTTTGAAAGGTTTTATAATATGTATTTATATAATGTCTATTTATATTGTTATATCGTTCTTGCATTTATTCAATCTATGCATAACATGTGTATGTTTCATAATCGTTACGAGTACGTGCCCATATTTGTATATGAAATATGTTCTAAACCTACTTGACTGAGGTATGGTGAGTAGTGAATGAAAAAATATTAACAAAAGAGTTAAGAAATTAGGAACACAAATGAGTGACATAGTGAGTTATGGTTAACAAATAAAAACAAGCACTGAAGTTTGCAAAATACAATGATAAGCTCCTTTAAACCAATAATTTTAGAGATTTTAAGTAAAATAATGATTATTTCAATCCTAATCTAAAAAATAATTCCTTATGAAGAACTAAATTATATACTTTAAAGATGAATTTACTTTAATCATAGTGCAAAAAATATATCATAAGTTGAACTTTGAAGTTTGATGTGCGAAAAACACCTAAAACAACATAATAAACACTCAAGAACTGAATTGAAGCTACGAGTGAAACTAAATTGTGAACATTCCTAATCCTATACGTGATTACACTAGTTCGGTGTCGTCAATTCCAAATCCAGTCCGGTTCAGTACAGACCTCTGGCGTTCGCCTCGCTGACGGCCTGGCGGATCTCGTCGACAAGCTCGTTGGTCAGCTGCACCGGGTCGGGGTGCTGGCCGTGGCCCGCGTGGCTTGTGTGGCTCGCGTGGCTAGTGTGGCTCGCGTGGCTGGTGTGGCTCGTATGGCCCGTGTGGCTGGTGTGGCTGGCGTGGCTGGCGTGTTGCGTGGCGGGCGGCGTGGAGCCGGCCAGCCGCCGCTCGCGCTCGGCCAGCACTTGCTTCAGCTGCTCCGCTAGTGACGCCGGAGGACCTACCCGCCCCACAATCACATCCGTTCTTATCTTATCTTGTCGCATATCTAATGTTTTTATCCTCTAGCTTTACAATATGTATTGGAATCAAGATAAGATTCCTAAACAATATAAATAGTTACAATTTTATCTAAATTATTAATACGTAAAATTAAAAAAACGTCAAAAGAATCATTATGACAATTCACTGCATTTGTTCGTTTTTAGTGCTTGAAACTATCATCATATTATCTCAAATGCACCCTTTATCATCACTGCAATTTACGAATGAATATAAATGATTTATTGAAATAATACTTTTATCTGTAAAATGATACACGCAGGAAAAAATAAAGTTGTAAGAAAATAATTCGAAATAATTTGCTTTCAACAAATTCGTCTTATATCAACCAATTTTACAAAATCCCGCAATGATTGATACAAAATGCCCCGGCAAGCCAACACGGCAGTATTATAGTAATTTAATTCACAATAAGCTCGCATAAACAACTTTCTAAGCGTATCTTATAACAACTGCATATAGACACACATTAAATATTTTCAATGTTAATGTTTACAAAATGTAATGAGTGATATTATGTTTTCAATGGAATAGTAGTATTTGCTAAAATACCTGATAGAGGATGGTGTCTGTGGTCCCGCGAGTACACCGCGTCGTCAGTGGCGCTGCCAACAGAACTGCCGCAACTCTGTCGAGTGTCTCGTTGCTGTAATATTGTCCACAATTTACATTTATTGATTTCACATAGAGAAAGAGACTTTCTCTAACAAAAACCGTGCCCTAAGGGCTGCAACTATAACTACTCCATTTATTATATCCATTATAGTCTACCACTACTACATTTGATTGTATATCAAAGTGTGAGTATGTAACTTAAATATCTCTAAGGACAAAACAAAATTATCTATGTACAAAAAAAAACGTCTTATAATTTAGTTTAGTTTAAATTTTATGCTATTTAATTTTCACAGAAGAAAGAATAAAATAAAGAGTAATTTATTGTCAGAAAACTAGATTACATCACATCATATACTTACTTTAATACAAAAGATATATTTTAGCGTGTAACTTACTGTAGGATGACCACTGTGTCCTGGCGCTCCCGATGTAGACTCGCTGAGCGATTCATCGGCGGAATCATTGTAAGAGTCGTCTAAGCCGTCGTACTGTTTGCATACAAACGGGAAAATAAATTTAACATGTTATTGGTAAGATTTTAGTAGTCTGGTCTCTAAACCTAAAAAGTATATTGAAATGTAAGCTAACGTATATTGTACTTCGTTTTAACTTCGGAGTATATAATCTCGGTGTGTGTGCTGCAAATACGCGATTCGTCAGACCAGAATAGCAGCGCATACACTGCTAACAAAATATAAATGAACATAATGTATAATAATAACATAATTGTGATAAATATACATATAAGTAACTTGAATTCATTCCCTCAAAGCAAAGCTAAGCAAGCCAAAGTGAAACCAAAAGCACTGAACACCGATGATAATTGACTAAAATCACCAATAGAATAATGTAAAGGAAGTGAAGTATATGTGAACAAGAATTACTGACAGAATGTAACCAATTCTGCATTTAAATTTTTCTGCACATCCCTAAGGTTGACTGGGAGAAAATGCTATTTAGCATTAAGTCTGCCATTTGTACCACATTGTATTTAATATGGTCAATAAAGAGTAAATAAATGAACAAATAAAATTCTAACAGACCCTGAGGACAATTACAGATTTACTAAGAGCACAATCCATGTTACTGGTCCACACAGAGGGAGTCCAGCATATGATAAGGCTTATGGATCTGTTATTGCTAAGCGCCAGGAAAACGACGAATAGACAATGTGCATCTCGTAATGCACATGATTGTAAGCCTACTGTATCTTAATGAGTGCCAAAACTGGAGACCAGTGGGACGAGAGGACTGACATAAGAACAACCGCTACAGTGCAGCAAATTGTATCAAAATTTGTCTAATTGAACATGAAGGCGATATTTATTTATAATTAAACATTGCAAAGTTAGTGTGGTGACAAGACTGGTAGAATGGTGCAAGGTGTGCAGGAAATGACCACTAGACAATTATTTAACCTCCGTTAGTAATATTCAATGCTAACCAATTTTTGACAGTTTGTCGTTCGATTACGTAGACAAACATTGGTAAAGATTAGGTATTATTAACGCGCTTAAGTGGCAACGCATTGACGAGCACGTGTCGCACTGACCGAGCTGGCGTTGCTGAGCGAGTGCGGCACATAATCAAACTATCCAATTTTTGCCAACCAAAGATCGACATTTGACAATTTCTTAGTAGACATTGTCAAATTTCGATCTTTGGTAGGTAAAAATACACACGTTAACTTTATTAATTTTGATCTACTCAGATTGATTATTATTAACGTGGTTGTATCCAACGCTTGGCGAGCACGTGTCGCACTGACCGAGCTGGCGTTGCTGAGCGAGTGCGGCGAGTGCGGCTCGTGCGGCGCGTGGTGCGGGTGGTGCGTGGTGTGGTGGCGGTGGCGCGCGAGGTCGGTGCGCGCGCGGTGCGCGGACGTGTCCAGCAGCGCGCCGCGCGGCACCGCCGCGTCCAGCTCCCGCGACGCGCCTACCACGCCGCCGCCGCCGCCTGTAGCAACGCCGGCAGGCTCCACCGGCACGCCCCGCGCCGGGATCTCGGGCGCGGTCAGCGATGCACTGCTGTGAGTAAACAAATTACTTTCTAAGACTCTCCTTTTAGCAATATCATTACGCCATTTATTTCAATTTAGGTTTTTTATAATGGAAGTAAATAGTTCAACATTATACATGTGTAATTGTTGGTAAACCCAGGCATATTTTGGTTGTCTGATATTGATATCGGCTATAAAATAAAAATATACGATTATTACGTAAATAAACAAGAATTTCATTCCCGACAAGAAAACTTTATGTTATAAAGGATATATAAAAATGAAACTAAATTATATTAGATACGACATTCCCAGGCCCCAGGTATAATCTGGTTGCAAATTTCTTATTTCCTACTTCAATGTTATGAATAAACAACATTGTTTAAAAATTCTGAATCAATTCAGCAACTGTCGGCTCATACAGAAAATTAAAATTTCATGTTTAAAAATGAGTAATTCCACTCACATGGTATCGGTAACAGCTGTAGGTAAGACTGTAGCAACAGGCGTATGACTGACTACACTTGGCGCCGCTGCAGCTGGTGTCGACGTCACTGCTGCGGCGTGCGACTGAGAGGTCACATTCACTTGTGACGTCACGCTCGCCTGCGACGTCGCGTTCACTTGTGACGTCACTGTGGTTGGGATGTTGCTAGTCTTTACTTCGTTGGCGGTGGTCGCTGTGACGTCTCCGATATCGGGGGCTTCGCGTTGCCGCCTATCGGATTTGTCGACTTTCGCATACTCGTCTTCGACGGGCGATATGTCGGACAAGTCACTATCCGAGCTCCATGGATCTGTTCATGAACAGACAGTATTAATACATACAGATACAATAAAAACATACATTAATTTAAAAAAAAACATCAGAAATGTTGAACATTGATGTTGAAGAAAATTCAATTCATATAACACAATTTTCATGTGTCAAAGTAATATTTAAACATTATTCATAACATAAATATTATTATTATCTTTATTACCGTTGATCAGCAGTGGATCAGGATCCGGTCGTCGCGGCAAGGGCGGTGTTTCGCGACGAGCTGAGGGCTCATGCGGCAGCATTACTGGCAAACCAGCCTTCTTTTGCGTCTCCTGTGCACATGAATTTTAAATTATTATTGCACTACAGTGCGTGAACTAGCTGAATAGTCCAGCATAAAAACCTAGATAATAGTGATCCGCACCAAGAAAAAACAATGACCGGTTTCATATGATGATAATGGTAGAACCCTTGGTTTATAGCGTAGTGACGTCACGAAACAGCAGCAATACCTCGAGACGCTCGACCGCTCCGCATTTACTTCCTTCGCTACTGACGGAGCGTCCGTCGTGTATGTGTATATAGGGCAGTGACGTCACTCGCCAGCACCAGCACCTCGAGTGTCACCGCGTCTAGCAGCCGTGCGCATTTCCCTGAGCTCGACGGGCCTGTGTGTACACGGGGCGGTGACGTCACTCACCAGCAGCAGCACCTCGAGTCTCACCGCACCTCGCAGCCGTGCGACATCCGCGAAGCGCAACGTGCCGTGTGTACACGGGGCGGTGACGTCACTCGCCAGCAGCAGCACCTCGAGCCTCACCGCACCTCGCAGCCGTGCGCCATCCGCGAAGCGCAACGTGCCGTGTGTACACGGGGCGGTGACGTCACTCGCCAGCAGCAGCACCTCGAGCCTCACCGCACCTCGCAGCCGTGCGCCATCCGCGAAGCGCAACGTGCCGTGTGTACACGGGGCGGTGACGTCACTCGCCAGCAGCAGCACCTCGAGCCTCACCGCACCTCGCAGCCGTGCGCCATCCGCGAAGCGCAACGTGCCGTGTGTACACGGGGCGGTGACGTCACTCGCCAGCAGCAGCACCTCGAGCCTCACCGCACCTCGCAGCGGTGCGCCATCCGCGAAGCGCAACGTGCCGTGTGTACACGGGGCGGTGACGTCACTCGCCAGCAGCAGCACCTCGAGTCTCACCGCACCTCGCAGCCGTGCGCCATCCGCGAAGCGCAACGTGCCGTGTGTACACGGGGCGGTGACGTCACTCACCAGCAGCAGCACCTCGAGGCGCGCGACGCGGTCGTGCAGCGCGGAGAGCGCGGCGGCGTACTCGCGGTGCGCGTCCCGCAGCGCGCCGCTCCACCACTCCTCGCGGGCGCGCACCATCGCGCGCGTGCGACGCCACTCGCGGAGAGCTCGACGGGCCTGTACATAAGTATACATATACATGGATATAAATGGTACATTGTAGTGTACAAATTAAAATAAAGCATAAAATATAGCATTATTAATTGATTTAGACGAAAACTTATTACCATCCAAGTACATCATAAGGTATCATGTGGTAAAATATTTTTAACATTAAAACTGTTTTAACTGAGGCATCGTAGACAAAACAACTTCGGATGCAATTTTGTGTACCTATATGAATGCCACTCACGAAAGATCAAAATTAAATTTACTCACTGATATTTTGTATTGGAGTAATTTCTCAACATTTATCTACAAGCTTTGTAAACCTTATTTATCTACGGAAATCATCAAGAAATGATTGTATCGTGTTTCCTTATATGCAAAAATCTTCTTTGTTAACTTTATGTTGATTTACGGCAAAAAGTTTCCTTTCTTTCATCGTTACATAAGTTATGATTAGTGAGATACCACGAGCGCTGGGTTACCTTGTCGTACTTGCGGTGCGCGCGGTGCGCGGTGTCGGCGGCGGCGGCGAGCGCGCGGCGCATGTTGTCGTCGGGCGCGCGCGCGCCGCACCACTCGCGCACGCGCGCGCTTATCTCCGCGCCGCCGCTGCCGCCCGCCTCCATGCCCACCAGCTGATGGGGAATACGCTTTTTGTGAGACTGTGTCCGTACACGTTACTATTCAAAGCTTATTCGCATAATATGGGGCAGGAGTCTAACCTCAGATTGTTCACAAAACACAAATTCGATACGGTCCTTGAACACTACACTGCAAGACTATATTGATCGTTTTACCGCAAGCTTTTAAATGAAACACATTACGATACGATACAATTCCGATACGATATTAAGCTTAAATGGCAAACTTAGGAGTAAAGGTAGTAAAAGAAAACCTGATATACCTTTTTTTGCAATTTTTCCACTTTTAATAAAGATTGATTTGAATTTGTATTAAATGTTGCACTATATAACACTTTCTATTGTAAAAGTACTGTCGCGTACAATACATCTGACTTCATTGTAAAAGAATCAACTAAAATATCGAGCGTCTGATGTATGTATTGTTTGTTTAACGAAGTACATTATTGCACAGAGAAATGAATTGTCAAAAACCTACCTCATTGAGGAAAGATCGGAGCTCGTTGATTTCAGGATGCCTCGCCTGTGCCGCGGCGGGCTCGGCGACTAACTGCTCATTTGTGTGGTCATCGTCGGACTGTTGCCGTCTTTGACGTTCACGAGAAGCTCTGTAAGAAAAAAAAAATAATTTTATTGTTTGTAATAATAACATTCTGAATATTCTAGTTTAAACTAGCACAAAAGAAAGGACATTGAAGATCCAATACTTAGGTGACGATTAAAAAACAAAGTTAACAACAACACACAATGCTTCCTTTGTCGCCATCCTTTTGTTTACTTCAAATAGAATATCTTATCTATGGATGACGGACACAAAAGCACTATAAAAGTAAATAAGTTGCAAACCTTTCTTCTCTCTCTTTATCGGCAGCCAGTGATTGCCTGATGAGGTGTGCCACTTCGCTGTTCTCAGGGTCCTTTTCACGTCCGATAAGGAATCGCACCAGCCCAGAAGTGTTGCGAAGTACGGATGCTGCATATGCTTGTGTCACACCCACCTTGTAACAGAAAATCATCAATCTTCATTAACTAAAGTTCATAAATCTTAAGAAAAAAACATAAAAACAGGCAACTGAGCGTGCATGTCCAAATTATTTAAAATGGAACAAAATGTGTCATTAAGCCTAATTGAATAAAACTAGAAACATTTTAATTGAATTAAAAGATTACCTTTAAAAAATAATTATCTTAGCTTATTATGAAAAATACACCCTCAGTATTTCACAAAGTCATCTTTGCCATTATCTAAATTTCCAAAACATAATCCTTGTGTAATCTGTCATTATTCGATAGCGCAATAATACGGTGTGTATTTTTTACCAAAATGATCTAGTTAAATAATAAGTCAGCAATCGATTGTAGTTAGGCTGATGATACTCACTAGACTCTTCCCGTCCACCTCGATGATCTGATCGTTGACCTGTATGCGGCCGTCGCGCGCGGCCGCGCCGCTCTCCGTAATGGTCTTCACGAAGATGCCCAGCTTTTCCAGCCCGGCGTCCGCGCCCACGCCCATACCTGGACATATACATTTTTATACTAATATGGTACACTGATAGTAGTCATAGGCAAGCATAGCGACCCTTCGTTGCTTATAACCTATATTTTATAAAGTTAGAATATGAAGTCTTTCTAATATTTTGCAACTTGTATACTTCTCAGAAATCTGTCATCATGTAATCACATTACAGGGATTTCAATTTATTTCAATGAGCTCACTGAATCTGCATATATAACGAGACAAGCTAGTCTTATTTAAATATTTACTCATCAACTGATCTTTATTAAAGTAGGTAGAACCGTGGATTACATACCATTTATTCATAGATCTTACTAGTGAATTATGTATGTATGTAGTGTATCTGTCTATGTGCCTATATCACTACTATGAGCATAATTTATTCACCTATAATAGAGACGCCGAGGCCATCCGCGCCCTTGACGAGCTCGACGGGGAACACGTGCATCTTCTCGACTCGCTTCTCGAGCTCGTACTCCGCGGACGCGGCCACCGGGTCCACGTCCTCGTTGCGACGATCGTACTCACGCACCGAGTGAGTCGAGAACACGCGCATCGGCTCCGTACTGGTTATAATATTGTGCTATTAGTACATCGACCAAAAAATATTGGATTATACTTTTTTATACATGGATTTTTTTTGGTATAGACAATTAGGAATATTTTGAATGTTAACTTACTAAACTGGTCAAGTACAACCTAGACTTTTGGGAAGTAATAAAAAATTAGAAAACATATGACTAATTTTTATTATAATTTAAGTTATCACTTTATCAATTTATTTAATTTATGTAAGGAAGAAAGGTATGAATAAATTGAAACCTTACCTGAATTTAACTTTGGTATTTCTCTTAACGAATACTGGTGGGTAATAATCATCGTCATCGTCTTCCTCAATCGGCGGAAGTCCAGCGACCTGCAATATTGATATTGATGTTAATTATCGTTATGTAGAACAATTATCAAAATAATATTACCAAGCATTCATCAGTCACAGTGGAGGAAACGATACAAGGGGATGATGCAGAGTTCATTTCAAAATAAATCCTTTTAGCGATATTTACTGTGTTGTATGTACGTGAACAATGAACAAACATATTTACAGATACATCGGTTCCGCGCCCCCGCTCGCGCCCGTGTCCGCCTCCAGCGACAAGCCGGCTGCAAACTCACGCGAGAAGTCTCGCCGCAAAATCTTGCCGAGAAATTGCACGAGAACCGAGAAGGCATTCTCTACCTATACTATATCATTATCTTTTCTCGCCCGAGAAACCCTTCGAAGCGAGCAAAATACTGACACCAATCGGAGGCGAGCGCGAGAACGAGAAGGCAAGAGGATGATCCCATTCACGCTTCTCGGGTGTTCTCGGGAATCTCGGGAGCGCGAGAAAACCCGATTCGTATCGGCTCCACATTGTCGTTTCTCGTGAGAATGTGGAGCGGGCTTTACACTTGATAATGTAAAAAAAAGAACAATAATACCTCGGTGTAGAAGTGTCCGTCCTCGAAGTAGTGTATCCCGTTCTCGTCGGCGAGCTCGCGGAGCGCGCGCGGCGGGTAGTGCTCGAACACGGAGGGCTCGCGGCGCTCGTCGGCCGCGTCGCCCGCGCCCGCCTCCGCCGCCGGCTCCGCGCCCACGCTCGCGCCCGGGTCCGCCTCCAGCGACACGAACTCGTAGCTCTCGTCCACTGACTGCATGCTGTAACACATAATAATAATACAGTTTTATTTAGTTCATTCCATAGAAATAAAAACACAAAAATAATTGTAAAAAATCCTCATTGTTTGTTGCATATTGTGCTTAGGATAAAAGTCATGCTACACATACAATCACGTAATGTAATGTGGATTTCACATCGCCTAGTGATTTATTTTTACGCATAGGTTACTGTATGCCATAAACATGAAATTTGACATTAAACTGAATGCTTTTAAATAAATTGTTAAAATGATTCAGGTACATATCGTCATAGGTCTTGCACAGGTCCGCAGCTCACAAGTTGTAAATAGATCGATAGTATTAAAACTAAACATAAACATTTGTTAATGTGTTATATATCGGCCTTAATCACCATAATTAGAAATTCGCCTTAAACAAAATTACTAGAAAGACATCGAATCCTGCACCGCCGCCGTGCCGTGGGAACGCTGACGCCGCACCACCGCTCCGTTTCCACCGTACAGTCCCGAACGTGGGAACTCACTCTGGGTGCTAACATTGCCCCAGCAAGTCACCATTTTAGGTTAGGTAGTTATAATTTAGTTTAGATTTAATTAAACCATGTAATATTCGGTTTAAATTAAATGTTATATAATAAGTCATTTCGGTCTTTCTGTATCCTGGCTGCTGCATCCCGACGCATTATATAACTAATGAATATTGTCAATAGGCATGCGGACTTTTATTTTATCAATTAAGTTGCTCTTACACTTGCTAATGTAAAAAATCAATAATTAAATGTACAAAATTCAAAGTAATGGTGTCGTTCAACTATGTAAATGTATCAGTACACACTGCATTTTCTATGTGTAATTGAAAGAGCGATACATTTTTATAAGTTAAGTAAACGTTCACTCACCTCTCGTACGAGAGCACGGACTGGTAGCTGTCGTTGAGCGACACGCCGTTGTCGTGCGGCAGTGTGTGCGGCGACAGCATCGCCACGATCTCCTGCGCTTGCTCGTCCGACAGCAGAGCCTCTTGCCTGCCGGACAAATTGCTAACACTGTTGTAGATTATTATCATTGTGACATCCAAATACAATGTACTACAACTTATATGTTACTTGAAGATTTAGAACGATACGTTTGCGTCTCATTTTCATTTATAAGCTGGTAAAGTCACAAATCAAAGTTATGCAAATAATGTAATTATAGAAGCTTACAAATTAATTGAATAGAACACGAAATTTTAGACACAAATCAATACAAGGCTAATAGTTCATAAGTGAAGCACAGTAGAACAGTAGATACATGAAACACAAAGAAACGACGGAAGCACGCTTACCTAAGTTTTTTCTCCAGAATACTGCAAATGTGATCGGGCAAGAATGAAGCGTAGTGCGCACAGGCAGCATGCAAATGATAAAAACCAACATTTAGTCAAAGTACAAAGCTTCGAATAGCTCAGAGTAAGAGAAAAACGCTGCGAGAAATTTCATAACCATACTCAGTACATAGAGATACAGCGTGCAATGAAATTTTATTTTAGGAAGGGTGGTGGAAATTTTGTGGTGGCTCTTCACGTGTAATTGTGCACATATTCCAGTCCACGCAAATTCCCATTAATCTTAAAAGTTTAGTAACACGATTGTGCAATTTATCACGTGCCTAATTGCGAAGAAAAGTAATCAATTGGTATATTACATACAATGCCCTATCTACCAGAGTATACAGCAGTGAAAATATGTTTTTGTCTATATATGTCAAAATTTAAGACTACACAAGTATGGAAGGGTAAATGCTTTTCCTACAAAATGTCCAAAAAGGATACATGCACCAGATTTACCTTATTTTGACAACATTTTTCATAGGCAAAAAGATCAGCATTGACTAACTACTAAAAGCCAAATAGTTTATAGGATATAACATAACAATGTGCCTTTTATCTAAATAAAATTTATCAATTGACATACATAAGTGTTTTCATTACAGTTTCATCATAGAAAATATTTTTAGAGATACAATATAAATATTTTCATTATACACTATGTGAAGTATTCAAAAGAGAAGACTGAGATTACTGAGTGACTCATACATTCTCCTATGTCTTTCCTCTCTCAGAAAATCTCTTTTTTATATAATTCCCCATTTTGGCCACTATATTCTCTCTAATTCATACAATCCGTGAAGGAAAAAACTCATGTTGTTGAGTTCATCTGGAGCTGAGCAGTATCTCTATTGTCTCTCGTTAGAGTCCCTATATTCTCTCTAACTCACACATTAATTGAAAGAAAGAGTTCATGTTTTTGAGTTCACCTGGAGCTGAGCAGTATCCCTATTGTGTCTCGTTAGAGTCCCTACATTCTCTTTAATTCGTACATTAGTTGTAGAAAAGACCCCATGTTGATGAGTTCACCTGGAGCTGAGCAGTATCTTTATTGTCTCTCGTTAGAGTCCCTATATTCTCTTTAATTCATACATTAGTTGTAGGAAAGACCCCATGTTGATGAGTTCACCTGGAGCTGAGCAGTATCTTTATTGTCTCTCGTTAGAGTCCCTACATTCTCTTTAATTCACACATTAGTTGAAAGAAAGAGCTCATGTTGTTGAGTTCACCTGGAGCTGAGCAGTATCTCCGCCTCGTCGGGCGTCATGCTGTCGGGCTGCTTGTCGTCGTCGGCAGCGCGCTCGCCCGGTCCGTTCTCCTCGGACACGCTCCATTGGCTGGTGGTCGACTTGTCGAGCACCTCGATGGAGCCCTGGCTCGCCTCGCTTACTACCACGCCCGAATCCTGCAAATCATAAGTCAATATAATTTGTGGAATATACTTCTTAACACATCCTACAAAATAGTAATGTTGGAGAGTGGAGACTGATATTTTTTGACAAATTACGTGTATTTTGTAGTCGTACCACGAAGAGTCCAACTTAGCTTACTTTACTGTGTTCACACGTAATACCTGGGTATTGTGCAAGTATCTTCGTCAAACCTGAATTAATATATCTAGTGCTTGTTCCTTGAGGATTAACTTCTAAAGGTCGAGAAAAAGCTTAGTCATCATCAACCTATTATTGTCATCAACCTATTATGACGGAGCTAGAAACAGGGGAAAGGAGGTCAGACTGAGGGAGGTTTGGCTTGGTTTTGGGTTTTGGAGGGTTTGAAGGGACGGAGGCTATTGAGTAATACAAGCCAAAGTTCACCTGTTGCAATACCGACAGCGTGTCGGGATCGGAGCGCGCCCGCTCCGCGTCCCTGTGGTCGCGTGTGAGCGGCGGCGGCGGCTCGCGGTAGTCGGCGGGCCGCAGCCGCGCCACCACCTCCGGCGAGGGCTCGTTGAAGCCGCCCTCGTCCGACACGCTCGACGCCCGCGAGCCCGCCCGCCGCGCCGGCTCCTCCGCCTCCGACGACTTGCGACCTCCGCCCACTGCACGATTACCCATAGGAATATTATACCACCACGATATATTATTCAAATTAAATGTATATCATGTATATTACTTAAACACCGCTCACAACTTTCATAAACTTTAATTACATTATTAACAGAAAACGTTAAAAAATGAAATCACTGATTAATATTTGGCGATGTTAAATAAATTTATTGAAATATTCGTATTAGTGTACGAGAAGTAATTAGGGGAAAATAGACAATGTGTGAATTTAACTAAAACAGGAAACTTTTAACGTGACGTATTTTTTGCACAAATCAGGATAATTGAAACATTACAACATAATAATTCATGGTTACACCTTAAATATTTAAAAAAAAATCGGTATTGTTTTCGTAAACACATAAAGGCAATACATTCTGAATCAGCATGAATGAGGTTACGATCAAAATAGGTTAATACGACTAATTTTAACATCAGCTCTGTTAGTTGCAGGTGCTCGCCGCGTAAGTGTATAGGAACCAGACACGAATAAATGGAACAACGTGGTATCTGTAATGTATAATTTTTTTTTCGTGAATATGCTCGAATATACATACAGTTAAAAAAATAAAGATAGCCGTAACTCCCGAACTCAATAAAAGTCAATAATTTGGCTAACCTAATTGAATACCAATACTAATTGAAAACAACGTAACGAATCTTTTGGTATAATTCTATCTCAAAGCTTTTAGACGTGTGAGAGAAAATTTTATAACCAATTACAACTTACTGTATAAAAACACTGCTAAAAAGTAAAGAAAACGAATACTAGTAGGTATATGAATACACTTGGACTTTATTTCCAATAACTTAATTTAACAAAGGTTTCCTGTGAACTCGGCAAAAAAGAAAAAGGAAAAAGGAGTAATTGTAGAAAATTTGAATGCATTCGTAGTTTAAAACTGTCGAACCAAAAAGCTGTGCTTACCGCGACCCCATTCATTGAGGCGGGGAGCGCCCCGGCTCCACTTTGTTAATTGACAACATTCTACATCCAACGGCATTGTTCGCAATTAGTGTGACTTTGTACGACCAATTCTTCAAAATAATTCACGCTATTAAATACATCTCTTTGTAAATTATAGTACTATACAGAATAAAAATGATGTTTGTTTCAGATTTCGAAACTGACTGAAATTTTCAAAGCTTGCAAATATGCTTATTGGCATGATAAAAACATAACTTCGATTTTAAAATTTAGTTGTATTTTTGTACATCTTATAACTACACAGGATAAATGTATACCTACATAACGCGTATAGTCAAACACTATGCTACTGAAAAATACAGGCCATGCGTGTGAAGCCTACGGCAAATCCTAGTTATATTTGCCACTTATCTGCTTAGATTATAGACATTACATCCAAGGAATTGTTCGAGTCGAGTTAGGCTGAAAATTTATGAAAAAGAAATGTTCTAAAAATTTGCCTTTTCTTTTAATTTATCATATATAATTGCTTCCCAGAATATTATCTTTGTAAGTGACACTATTCGATAGCACAATAATGGCGGGATATTTTTAAAGAACTCGTTCAATTCCCAGTCCGTCCTAAAGTTTTACTTTAATTTACTTATGTTTTAGTTTTACTTTAATTAAAATCAGCCTCGTAACTTCTTTCAGTATTTTTCGCTACTACTTTAAATTTCGGATATGGCGCTCCATGCGCACTTGAAAAAATCACCCCGTAGGTACATAAAAGTTCTCTACACACAGAAAAAGGTTTCTAGCCCGAACTCGCAGTTTAGCAGATTATTAACAACTCTTGTATCATGCCATTTCAACTGTCGAGTGTGGCGCGCCGCGGTTTGACTTCGACGACGCTTCGCTTTGGCTTTGCCTCCACTTTATTAATTAACAGGCTTCTTCATCAAGCGCTGCATTGTTTGCAATTAGTGGGACTATCTATAGCCCGCACTTCAAAATACGCAGTTCAGTCTATCTATCATTTAGCCGTACACGTTTTAATCGCTCAGGATACTAGCGAATTTCCTGTTCTATGATGGCTAGAATTAACAACTCAGGGCAGGTTGCAGTGTTTTACGCAGTATTGCGAAAATAATGTCAGGATTATGGCAAGTGGAAGTCGGTAATCTACCACTGATTATATTATGTTCAGAGACGCTAACACTTTTTCAACCTATGAAACGTTTATAGCTGTTAAATGAAGAGCCCTTAATTTTTATGGATAGACCATAGACATAATAAACTACATATAAAATATCATCGGGACAGACAAATAGTATTAATCGATACGTGCACAACATTATTAGATAACCATATGAGTAGGTAGGATAAAGTACTTTTTAAATATTGAAGGTAACATAATTATAAAACAAAATCAAAGCTACGCAATGTCACATGAGTCAAAAGCAACGAATTTATAGTGTCGACCTTCCTAAATAGGCAGCAACCGCTGACGGTTATACAAATAAGTGGATCTTCCCACGCTTTCAATTTTATTAACTGACGTAAATGCCTACTTTAACTTTAAAGAAAATTCTATGAAGGTTAATAAAGCATGAGCCAAATATTGAAATTGACGTGTTATTTAAAAAGTGAACGTGCTCGGTTCCCTCAGAATGGTTAATGCAATCTAACATACGTAATATTTGTAACAGTTAAAGGGAAAAAATACGTGATACAAATTATTACATACAATACAAACAATACTAATTTGTTTAGGTGGTGAGGTTTTTACGTAAAATTATTTGTCTGCAAATTAAGGACATTTCTCTCCGTAATTATGTATTCTCAATTTTACCCTTAATACATAAAAAAAGCTTTAAGTAAGTTAACACTTATATAGGTAACTACAAAGAAGTACATAATAATAAAATCCCCATACATAAAATAAGAATAGAGTAAAAGGAGTAATTTGAATGTACAATAAACTGTAATTTAAATAAACAAGCCAAACCCAAATACGGAATATAATAACAATTTACAAAGTGCCTACATAAAAATGTAATTCCATTAAATGTAATTGCTAATTCTAGTAATGCATGCAGCCGACATCACGACTTGCATCATTGTAGTTATCTTTGAGAATAAATTAACGGGTGACATTAATTTAGCATAGTTATTAGGTACGTCACACACGCAACCAAGGGTTCACTACACTGAATGAATCCATTGTGCCAGGTTGACCTATTGTTGATGATATAAAACGACTACCGCTTTATACGAATAGTACGAGATCCGACCCCGTCATTTCTATGTTCATCTGCTTTTTAATACATTTTTGCAGATCATACCTATGTACTGTTTTTAGAAATATGACCGCAAATACCCTTTATTTTCGTTCAATTACTTATAATTAATATTTAAATGTAATTAATTTAAAACAATTTTATTAATTTTAAACATTTTCTTTCAGACAAATTGTATTGAAGCTAAATGAAATGCTTTTGTAAATCATTTATACTCTATAAATGATTTACAAAAGTTTCAAAATTATCTTCAACAAAATTATACTTCTTATTAATTAAAAGTTAATATTTGCTCTATAAAAAATCAATAACATATTTTGACTCAAAACCATATGAACGTAGGAATCATGAATTGGAGCTCAGCCTACACATTCATTCAATCATTGTATGGACGTTATTGAATTTATGACTTGCATTTTATACTTGCGAGAGGCCTAATTCCAACTGAAGTATAAAATGCGCTGAAAATTCTCACTTTTGTAATATTATCTACTATGTGAAGTACATATATGAATTATGATCTACGTTTACTTTAAAAGTTAGTAAATTATCTGTTTATACAAAGGGTTTATCTACAGGTGCATCTGGAAAGGTATAATTAATTACTAGTATTAAATAGATATCGGTAATGTAAAACTAACCACAGCGACCACAAAGACACGTTGCCTGGTCGTGAGCTCGCATTGTTGTGAGATGCACCTCCTTACAAACATAACCGAACATAAACATCTATAGGTAAACTATTGCGAAAGAAACAAATAAATCCAGACGTAAAATTGCAAAAAGTCCATAATTACAGATTAAGTAACTGATTTAGGTCCTGCTTTTGAAATTCCTACCTATTATTGATACACAATTTGGTATGTATTCATTTAGTGCAGTGTCTTAGATAGACTGTAAGTTTGTCGCATATATCTTCTTCCAATTGGATGGCCCCTCTATATTCTGAGAGCCGCTGAGAGAGAGCTCAGCCGGGGGACACTAAATATTAGATTGATTGGTAAAAAGAATAATAAATGGACGGAATGAGTTGCTAGTCCATCCACTCACCACAGCAGCTGCAAAGGCGCATGTTGTGCGCGCGCGGGCGAGCCCGGGCGGAGGCGCCCGCCTCATCGCCACGCCATCGCCGGCCAGCCGCGGGCCCACCATGCACACACACTCGCACGTTCAACTCGATACGCGGTATCTTGTTTATGTTCCGAAAGTCCGGGCGAATTCACATTCACGTTGGTAAACAAACACCCATTTCCCGTTGAAATTTCCGCTCAGCACATAGGTTTGCAGTTTCCAAGGAAGGAATGTTCATATAAGGATTATCTCGATGTAGACTGATCTAAGCTAATAATTAAACAGTTAATAGCGTGCGCTATAACGAAATGATCACAAAGCATAGTATGTTTGCGCCTAAACTTGAAAATCAATACTTTAGTTCAAACTGGTACTTGTGATGTGAATTCCATCTGAAGACTAAAATATCTCATCATAAAGATTTAAAAATTGGCTGCATCCCAAAACTGCACCCGTTGTGTTCCAGACAACAGATTTTAGGAAATTTTGTATCTATATTGGAAACAACAAAAGATCGCCTACAAAATGGACCACGATTTATTCATTTAGCAATCAGTAGCGTCGGCGACGCGCGTTGTAAATAAACACTGCGGTAGATAACAAGCTTGGCAACTAAATGACCAGACGTGCCAATTTATGTCTCCAGAAATAATAAAAGAAAAATCTCAATAACGTAACAAGTGCCAGTCAAAGGAACACAAAAAATCAGCTGACGTCATTAAAACGTTACTTCGAATTGTGAACAAATTATCTTTATCACTTTTTATCGAAAATACAAAAAAAATACATTCACCTCAAGGAACCTACGTTTAATATCCTAAGTAACAGAACAGCATAGAAACAGAAACAATAAAGAACATAATAAAGACACTGTTCCTCGATTACATGCTAATTCGTATCTAGCTCAGCGATCGATAACACAGTTTGATGTTTTGTTCGCTGTTAAACTATGTCGGACTGTAAACAGTATAAGTACTACGTCGGCTTTAATCAACTGTAACGACCACATCACAGCGCGATGCAAGTGGAACAACTCAAGTGTAAAAATGCTAATCCCAGTATAGAGACGCGAAATAAAGAGGTACGGAAGGGCGCGCGCAGGACGACGTCGCTCGGGTTACTGCGTCGTCGCGGCGGAGGCGGCGGCGCCGGAGCATCTAAATCGGGATCGACTCGCAAGTCTCGCTACGACTCAAATACCTTGACTTCCTCAATATTACATTGAACCCACTGAGCACGAGACCGCCAAACGTACGTCAATCGACGCCCACTTATTCTAGTTTCTTTGGATATAACTTAATTTTTACAAAGCACAACCTTACTTTTAATATGGTAGTGCTAATCAAACGTTGCAGTACACAGGACTATTTATTTACGAAAATTATTGAGATAAAAATATCATAAAATGCTTATTTCTTAAAAACCTGTATGTTCTCTATTAAATCATTCTCAATGTATACCATTATTTACAATAATAAATGTATAGAGACTTATCGATTGTCCATAATTCTAATACATTACAAACAGGCATAACCTAAAAATATTGTCTGTGCATTTAACATACGTACGTCAATAGTTCATAAGAAAGATAAAACAAAGATAAAATTAAACAAAATAGATAAGGAGCTACTATGTACGAGTACATGCATTAATTTCCTAGATAAAATATAAATTTACTCACTCTGCGATGGAGAAGCGAGTCCCGGCGAGGCGGAATAGGGCAAGCTGTGCACGGGAGACGACAACGGCGACGCGAGGGGCGACCGTGGAGCGTCGTCTGTTTGGAGCACGCTCGTCGGTAATGCCGGAGTCGATGAACGACACTTATTTTTCTCTTCCCAATCTCCACTAAATTGAACGGTCTCATAACCGTCTTCATCTTGACTTATTTTTGTGGGCGATCTCGATACACTATCACTGACATCGTTTTGGGGCACAGGTGAATCCCCAGTACAGGCGTTACTTCTCTCGATATCCTCGTGTGATAGAGAAGGAACCGGGGACTTCGATGCCGATCTAGTAATCGATGTCTGATCATATGGTATGCCATTGTTCAAATTGTCTAAAGAATTATCTGTAGTTTCTTCAGTTACTGTTATGACCGACGGAATGTCATCGATGACAGGATTTTCGTCATGTAGAGGAGGTGGAGAAGACTTTGGTATCTGTGGTATTCGGATTGGAGGAGAGGGCGACGATCTTTGATTTTTGGAGACTTGTTCATTTTGAACTGGAACTGATGTCGGAGAAGGTGAAGGTGATATCCTTTCTGTTGGTCGTGGACTAACAGATGGAGATTGCATGGAACTAGCATTTTTGGGCGATAATTTGTCTAATCTTTCTAGGATTTCTGATTCACTTATTTCAGGTGAAAGAGAAGAGTGAGCCTCTGCAGATATTCTTTCACATCCTGTTTGTTGAAAACTTATAATGTCCGGTGAAATTAATTTATCCCGCCTCACGGTGGGAGAAGTTAGAGGTTCACCTCGTGCGGTGGGAGATATTATATTATTAGACCTAGGCAAAGGTGATACAGAAGCGATATTTTTTACAGGACTAGGAGATTTCGCAGTGTGTATACCTCGATTAACTAATGTAGATGGTAAAGTCGATGGGCGTTCCAGTTGGGCATCTCCAGCTCCAGGTGAAAGCGGCGGAGAATACACCCTTGATGGAACGACATACTTGTCAGTGGACTCGGGAGATTTTCTGTCTGCGTATCCGGGTAGTTTATTTTCGGCTTTTGATTCATGCTCATATCTAGACTGGCGCGTTTTATTAAAATGAGCCGTCCAATTTCTTTGTTTTTCAATTAACTCCTTATTAAATCGCCGATCAGGTTTCTCTGGCTTTGGTAGAACGCTTGGTTTCGCCGGTTTGGGTGGCGGTTGTGTAGCACCATTAGATAAACGATCGCCGTTAAGTGTTGGCGCCAAAGTAGACGTTGGTGTAACTGTACTTCGTGACGGACTTACAGATCCCGCCGAACTAGATCTAGATCTAGAAGGAGCCACTGGCGGAACACCACGAGTGCCTGCAAAACTTGATGCAGCAGACGGTGACTTCTCGATTCGGAAACCGCGGTTTTCTTCGCCAAGTTTTTCGAACAGTGCTCGAGCCGTGTTGAACCGCGCCAAGTGACTCTCATTTCGAACCACGGTCACGTCGCTTCCACGCATGTCTTCGTCGTCTCTTGACGGCATCCCTTGAAAAATGTTGGCTATTTTGGAAACTTTAGTGCCTTGTACTCTTTTCTTGCACTCCTCCATACTAGCCTGGTAAGGCCGCTTCAATCCGATCTGGAAAAGCAACAATGCAAAGTAAACACACGGACAGTTTATTCATGACACTTCAGTACAAATAAAAAACGAGGCCGCGTTTTCAAAATATATAAATCCGATAAGACGAGATAAGCGTTAGAAACACAGGTAGTTTGCGCTCGCAAAGGCACAACCGCGCGACGCGAGGGCTCACGACATGGCTGGATCATTCGTCGTGTAATTTAACTTGAGATAGCGATAGCGCTGATAAGCTCTTACTCATACTAAACGAATGAACACAGTTGACATTGCGCTCCTTTGTGAACGTAAAGAATATGCCTTATGTAATTTACCTCATGCCTTTGAAGTTTTTGTACATCGTTATTCTTAGGAAACGACGCTTTATACGTAGATGACGAAGAAACTCACAATATACAACTAGCATTAAACCTTTTATAATATGGGTTGTTTCAAAGAGTTTTGTAGTGTTTCGAATGAATTACGAACACAATAGATAAGATTTAAATGATAAAACCAGATAACTTTTCAATCAATAATTAATTCCACACATTAGTTTAACGGCGTCATTGAGTGTGATTCGTATTTAAAAATGGGAGGGTTATTTATTTTTATTTTGCTATTCAGTTATATGTCACTCGAAGCTAATTCACAATGCACGATAGCTCAAACGTGCATTACTGACTTGTCCCAGGCAGACTGTAGGGAGGGTGAAGTGCTTGTGTCCAATTCTAGTATACATGGATGTTGTCCGAGCTGTCAACCATCTTCTGGTAAGCCACAATAACATTGGGATATCGTTATTTGTCGATAATCTAATTTCATATTGCAATTAATATTGCACAATATACTACGAATGTTTATCGTTATGTTTATTATAATCATCAAATTAATTTCCATCATTTTCTATTACTTCCAACAATTAAATTAATTAGAAATTTTAAACCAAATATAAAGAATAGTCACAAAGTTTTGCGGCGGAATATCTTATAAAATAAAAATCTCGTGTCACAATGTTAGTTACCGTACTCCTCCGAAACGGCTTTACCGATTTTCACCAAATTTTATATGCATATTCAATAGGTCTGAGAATCGGCTACCGTCTATTTTTCATACCCCTAAGTGATAAGGGTTGTACACCCTTAACATTTTTTTATTTATATGACAACACAACGTTTACCTGGTCAGCTAGTAATTCATAAATTGGTTAATGTTTTGATATAATACTTTGCATAGAGTACAATGCACGTCAAATGTAAACGCACAAGTTTATTCTATAAAGCCCATAAGGCAAAAATGCATTAGTTGATACGGTACGGTAGCGCTGAAATCATTAAACCGGCAGGGTGTCAGGGCGTACAATGTTTTTGTACCACTGCATTCGCTACTTTCGGTAGAGCACAGGGGTAGAAAACTTTTTTTATTCGTAAAGAAGTGACATTATGTTAACCTATTATTAAGTAAAACATGGAATAAGTAATACATAGAAAAAAAAACAAATTGTTTTCATCACATAAAATCTCTGTCAAATCTAGTTAATACCAAGTAGCTAAAATATTTTTCTGACGAGCTCTACATTGAGGAAAAATTAATATAGATTTTTTCAAAATATTTTTATGTGTCTATCTTATATGATTTATTATATAAAACGGTAGATACAGATTGTATGTGTCGAGCCGCTAGTTCCCGACCCCTGCCCGAGCGCGTCGTGGGCCGTGGGGTGGTTTACCCCTACGTGCACTATTTTTGTAAACGTGACGACATGCAATACCAATAAGTGGCGTGTTACGAACAAAACTCCATAATATTACGTAGAGGACTTTATTCTTTACTAAGGCTGAATTGAAACCAACGAGTAAATTGAGTAAGACTATTTAAGTTAAAATATAAACTTAACGTGTACCTACCTATAACATAATAAGAGTTACAGTAAATCTTGTATTTCGCAAACTACAAATGAAACCGTTCCAATCACATCCGTGCAAAAATGTATTATTGTCGATATGAAGGCAAAAAACGTTATCGATCAATTGCAATTATATGTTTCATGAGGAAATGAAAACTATCGCAGTTGGTCGGACGGACGTGTGAGCATGTCGAAATAATTAGGGTTCGTTGTGAAGAGAAACTCAGAAATGCAAACAGAAGCACAATCAAGAAAAGCGCCTGCAGCGCTGTGGAGCGCTCTTTGTGTTGAAAAGGGTGTATGGTTCAACTGCGCTTTACATAAACTATGATGACTGACATTGTTGGTGTGAGACGTTTTGAGTTTTACAATGAAATATCCGACATGGAAATCTTTTGTGAATTACAATTAAAATTATTATGACAATAGTTATGAAAGCCCTACAATCTGTGTAGACTTTTGAACCGCCACAATTGAACCATGAAAAGTACTACCACCCTTTGTGTTTCTACAACTAAAGTTTCGCTTAGTCTGTGCGCAATATAGGAAGTGGAAAGAGCTTATGTTCTTTCTTATAATTTAGGCATGTCATGAGCAAATTTTACACGGTGTGCCATTTGATTATGATGAAAGTATTAGTGGCCAACCCAATCGATCCGTCTATCAAAACTCAAAAGTTATCAAATCGTTTGAAAAGCTTCAAACGCAATGAATAGTAGATATAACAACCGTTTGCTTAAAATTATCTTCCTTAATACTTGTCAATAACGAAGTAATTTAAGAACTAACTGGATAGTGGACACGCCTTTTATATCTTTAACCGCAATATTCTACGCCAAGCCAAGAAAATTAAGAATACTTGCATACATTTACAAGCACATGAAACATTCCTAATTTCCTAGGAATATACTTGTTATCAGTGTTACAACAATACTTGAAATATTAAAAGTTATTAACACAAAAACCTTTAACAGGTATTGATGACGAAACATGTAAACCGCCAGCCAATTGCCTGCCGGACGGACGGTACGCGCCGGTGCAATGCAAAGGCGATTTATTCACTGGAAGGTATGTAGTACCTATTCATAGTTCGCAAATTGGGGTTGGGATAAAATTCCATTTCAATTCATCGGCATTTATTTCTTGTGTTATTTTTATAATATAGAAGAATTAAACGGTTTTGCAGTCGATTTGCTGGTAACTAGCCTCTGCGCAGTGGACATTTGTAATCATCCTCAGATAAGATTTGAGTCTTACCTTAAGTCGGCCACAATTAAGTTATTGCAGAGCAACAGCGACGTTATATATTCATGCCAATATTAAGCAAAAATAGGTGGCGGTAGCATCACCACATGTAACTACGACGATTTCTATCTTTTTACATTTATGTATAATTTTCCTTAACACCAAACAAAGCTTGGTTGATGGCAGATAATTTATCATGACTTTATTAATATAAAATACATAATATACAATATAAAAAATATCATACACAAATGTTGCGCTCTATACCTAAGCATCTATAACTAGATTTCTAAAATGTTAAATTGTAAATGAGCGCATAAGCATACAGAAATGCAACTGTACTCCTATTCTATTGACATTACTTGTTTACATACCACAGGTGTTTCTGCTCGGATGAAAATGGAAGGCGAATATTTGGACAAATGTGGCGGAGCGAGGCGACAGAGATGACTTGCGGTAAGCTACGCACAGAATATACATTTCATTCAAATAGGATGCAAATAGGACCACCTGAGAGCCAGCCATGCTACGTTCTTGCTTTGTTAGGAACATATTGAGTTGTATCAAAAGCCAATACGGAATAACATCGGAGCTAGCGGTGGAAATCTGTTTGAAGGTACAATTTCAATAAATATTGAGATATATATGTAGATTGCAAATAGACATTTAAATAAAAAATAACATCAAAATTTACGAGATGCCAATGTACATCATGATGATTACAAAAGTCACATTTGTCAAGATAGATGATAATAATATTATGCTATAAGTACACTTCACCACAGATAAAACAAACTCCATTTCTTGGAAAGAAATTCTTTGCATAGTATGAGGTTCGCGTCATTACTTTTTAAATCAAAATATATTTTATTAATAATCAATTATGACCTGTTAAGCTGATTATTATGATGAATTAGATTATACCCGTTTAGAAATAAGTAACAATAACATTCTTTAACAATCTTATCCGACTTTAAAAAGAAAGTCTACATCGTCTATTGATTATGGTCTATTGATTGTAATCGTCTATTGATTATAGTCTTCGATCACTAATCAGAACTAGATACACAATCAGCGACAAAAAACGGAGCGACGAAAAGACCACCAAATAGACATTTGGGTGCACAAACCTGTCAAAGTGATAGCTTATGACAGCTAGCTTATGTCGTAAAAATTTATTGCTTTTGGAAAGCAGTTTTTAACACCTTTAAATAATAGTGATAAGGTTGATTTTGCATTAATTTTAGATTCTGACGCTTAGAATTTTATAAACACGTTTGACGCCACTTTTAAAGTTCATTTTTGTATGGGATTGTGTATCTAGTTCTTATTTGTGATCGAAGATTATAGTCAATAAAAAACATGATTAACATTAAAAGACTTAATTAGATAGACGTTTTACACGCAGTTTGATTACTTTACTATAATTTGAAAAAGAAAGTCAAAATTTGCACCTATAGACGATTCGAACAGTCTTTTATACACATAAAGTTAATATTGCCTATAACTCTTTTATGGCATGGGTCTCTCAGGCCAATTAGGGGTGGCCACAAGCGTCCTCCTCCACGGTTCTCCAACTCGGACTGGTCGAGGAAGGATATTTACAGACACTCACAATGTTTTAATGACTGCAATTTTATCAAAACAATCGGGACCGACGGCTCCACTTAGACGTATTCTCTGAAGCGCATGAAATACCACGGTCACCCATCGAACTGCTGACCATGCCCGATTTCAACTATTGTATGTCGGTAACAATATCAGCACAAGTCGCTAGGCATTGCGCGCTTAGTGAGATATATGTTTTAATAATGACTTAATCCTTTTAGCATGCAGCCGCAGAAGACACGAAATGGAAGCAGCTGGAAACACTCTGGTAACGTTGCACTGCGCAACAAACGGGAACTATGAGCCACTCCAGTGCAACAACGGAATGTGTTGGTGTGCGCAGCCGAGAACTGGCCAACCCACTATAGCGCCAGTGCCAGAGGAAGATATGAATTTGTTGCCTTGTTGTAAGTACCTACTCTCTTTATTTTATTTTTTTATAATATATATGAGTAGCAGACGAGCATGCAGTCCACCTGATGGTAAGTGGTCACTGCTGCCCATGGACATCTCTAATCAAACCCAGATAGGATTAGATATTCCTCCCTGAGGTCTGCTACAGATGCGCCGCTACCCCTGAGGACTAAGCAGGAACGCCTCGGAAAAGTATGTCTCCCTTACCACACCTTTCAAATCAGAACACAGCAGCGCTTAAAATTGCTGTTATGAAGCAGAAATAGGCGTGGCAGTGGTGCCGCCGGAGTCGAATCACAATGGGTTTACCACTTTAAATTGAACCTTTACCTTCAAGTATCATATACACTCTTACACTTACACATACATACATACACATACATACACTTAGGTTCGACTCCGGCGGCACCACAGCCACACCTATTTCTACCTAATAACAGCAGTGTTAAGCGCTGCTGTGTTCCGGTTTGAAGGGTGTGGTAAGGGAGACAGACTTTTCCGAGGCGTTCCAGCTTAGTCCTCAGGGGTAGCGGCGCATCTGTGGCCAACCTCAGGTAGGAATATCTAATCCTATCTGGGGTTGATTACAGATGTCCATGGGCGGCAGTAGCCACTTACCATCAGGTGGACTGCACGCTCGTCTGCTACTCGTATAAAAACACTCGATCAATAGTAGAAAATTTCTTAATTCGTACTTGAAGGGTCACCAACATATCGATTTCTAGCCAGTAATAGCGGTCTTTTAAGCGCTGTTGCGTTTTAAAGCCATGGTATGGGAGAGACAGAAATGCATCTATAGCGAATGTGACCAGTACATAGTAGGACGTCAACTCTATCTGAGGTCAATTAGTAATGTCATTGGACGGCTATGGCCACTTTACATCAGGCGCATTGCATGTTCGTTTGCCTCTTAAAATGTATCTTTAAAAATTGTACTTGTTTCCAAAGTTTACAAACTTTAAGAATTCTTTATGGATTTCGCAGCGACGACTCGGCCGCACCTACAACACTGCTGTTTTTGCAATAATAGGAAGGCTATGGTAGACCTACTTATATGTTATACCAACTTCAGCAGTCATAAGTAGGGTAGGATCTTATTTAATTGAAAAAAAAAATGACAAGTGTAATCCGGTCTATTGCATGCAATTATAATTATGAATAAAACGGTAATCTCTACATAATTATGCAGTACTTACGCTGGCCCGTAACTAATATAATATTAATAACCCTTTAAAATTCATTAAACATTCACAAAGATCAAACGAGTCAACGTAACACAATTTTGTCAGATCATTTCAATTCCACGACCGCAGTTTAATTACCTGTTAACTGTTAATATTTTCATGAATAATTTTGACACGTTTCCTAGAATAACGAATGATAAATTTGTTATTATGGAACAAAATATGCTGATATGATGGATTAACCACAAATAAAAATAAGTCTGTTATAATTCGAATTCAAAATTACTATTTTGCTGTTTGTACTGTAGGTATGTATGTACTAGTATGTTACTGCAAAAAACAAAAAATCCAGGACTATTGTCTCGTTAGCTTTTATTGGAAGGAAGTACGAACAGGATGCACACAATAGCATCCATACTGATTTCCAGACAACCAACGACAATCAGGTCCATATGATGTAATAGTTCAAATTCACTACCAAGAGAATTCCCTATAATGTCTATTATCAACCTTTAATTTTTTTTTAATAACAATATTCAACAAGTAAAGTAGAAAATATAACTGCATTAATAATGTTCACGTATTGTATTACTGCCAATTACTTGCAAGTTTCTTTAGGGTCACATTTAACATCAAGAGACCATAAATCATTTGTGAAATAATATAAATAACAAAGTTTTTCCAATACAATAAGTATCAAACAATAAACGGTTCTGAAATGGACCAATTTCCTTATTGACATAATTGGGTTAGGGTTCCCGTATATCATCCTACCGCAAGCATCACTCTACCCCCAATCAATATGATTTACTTTTAATTTATGTATTTTTATTTTATATCAGACAGAACAACAATAATCGGCAATCAATATCTAAGGAAATGCGAGAGTGTCGTCCACGCCATGGCGTTACTACACAAGGAGCAGTCTGACCACGGCACCAGATTCTTGGGCAACCCTGTCACTTTCTGCGACTACGATGGAAGTTACGGCCCCTTCCAAATTATAAACGGCATGTAAGGATATTTCACGTATCTATTTAGGCTAATTTTAAAAAGGCAGACGAACTATCAGTGAGTATAATATAATCGCTTAATATACTTCAATTTATTGAAGTTTAGGTCCCGATTCGAATCCGTAGGATTCGAATTTATGACATCAGAAAACTGGTAAAACTTTTGTTTTATTGGGTAGTTAACTTACTACCCATACCATACCACCCATACCCATACTACCCATACTAACGTATCGCGTAATTTAGTATTGCATAATAAGTTAGTATCGCGTAAGTTAGTATTGCAATTTTTTGTACAAGATCAGCAAAGAAGTTTCTGCTGTATGCTGGCTTTATTTTAGGCGAAACCAGCACTTTATCTTAGGAATTAATACAAGTTTAGTGTAAAATAAAACAAATATTATATATGTATATTATTAATATCAATGTCACTATAAAATGTATTTCTTCGTTCTAACACAATTAATACTTTATCAGAGCCTACTGCACCGACCGAGCTGGAGAAATCCTGGGATCATGGCAAGTAATGGCAAGCGAAATGGGCAGAATGAATTGCAGTAAGTGTGTCACCCAAACAAATAAACTTTAACTGAAAACATTGCATCAATTGAAAGCAGTATTCTACATACTGATGCCGACGAAAACAATGAACTAATTTAAAGCAACGTGGGTGAAACCACGATCAAAAAGCTATTAACCTTATTTGCAACAGGAATCGAGCGAACATTTAGTGAGCACGGACGAAAATAAATGTATGTTGTTATCCGTCAATTCACGTATGTTAGTGCAAATTGTAAACATGCGGAAGCCGAATAGTACCGTTAGCACATACGAGTACGTATGGGGTAAAACTATGGCGACCGGCTAGTGGCCGTGACCCTGTAGGGCTCATTCAAACGCTCATAGCGTGACAGATGCCACACTAGATTTAATAAAACATTAACTTTTACCAGCCATTAAGTGGAAAACACGAGTAACATAAACAATATTTTATTCACAAGAAAAACGTCATCGATAAATAGTTATGAGATAAGATTAACGATAAGTAGACCGGGGAAAAGTAGGTGAAAGATAGTGTGCATAGCAGAAATTAAATTTACATGGCTGGCTGCATGGTAGTGTAGAGATCGACTCTAATATATATCACTGATGTGTATGGACTAGGATTTGGATATCGTTGTGTTGAGTTTAGATTTAGGTCGATATTTTTTTAATTCATATTTATCCTTGTTTGCATACTACTTTCTACTATAACACCTTGGATGTTGATCCCATTTGCTATTAGTGCAGATTATAACGTAGCATACTGAAGGACCCATTGAAAACTTACGCTGTATTATTGCACATTGTTAATCTAGAACAATATTTGCAATCTACTTTAGGTTGGGGATTCACAACCGAATGTACGGCCATTTCATTCTAAAAATTAAGGAAAGTCACATTCTCATGAGAACAATACATTGGCGCAAGAATGGTATTATTTTTATGGTTGCTAAAGGCCTTTTGTTCTATCGAAACACGTTTACAAGGTGGTTTGAAAGCGATAGAACCCACTGTGGTTCGACTCCGGCGGCGCCACCACCACACCTATTTCTGCCTTATATCAGTTAAACGCTACTGTATTTTGGTTTGAAGGGTGTGGTAAGAGATACATACTTATTCGAATCGTTTCAACTTAGTCCTCAGGGATAGCGGCACATCGGTGGCCTACCAAAGGTAGGAATATCTTATCTTATCTGGGGTTGATTACAGATGTCCATGGGCGGCAGTAGCCACTTACCATCAGGTGGACTGCATACTCGTCTGCTACTCGTATATTATAAAGAAATCGTCATTATTTTGCCAGATTGCGCACGTGACACTAATATGTACTTCCCGGAGCGAGGGATGACTGTGACGGAGCTTTGTCTCGCGAACGGCAACTACCAGCCTAATCAGAAGGCGGGCGACGTTTACTACTGTGTGGACACCGACGGCTACCCCATCGAGCTGCTCGACGCCTGGCCCGAGGACAACTGTGCTAGCCACGCTTAACTACAAACCAGCGAGCTTATATTTAGAAAGTGTGACTTTAAATTGACATTATCTATATCATTATTTTATTCCCTTTTAAAATAAATGAAGTTACTTACATTAAAAAAAAAAATTGCTAAATTAGTGACCCTAAACTTATTTTTTTAACGATAGGCAAGGTTATACACAATCAAAATCACTAAAGTAAAATGTTCAAACTGTTCCTAAAACTAGTAACAAAACTTTTATTTCTCTAAAGCATTAGTGAGAGGTTATTCTTAAAACGTCAATTTGCATGTTGCATTATCAAAATCAAATGTAAAAAAAACGATAAAATGCACGTGAATGTGGTATTTATATGAAAATGGAATATGTATTTAATTTTATATGACTAATTGCACTTCCACGATATAAAATGTGATTGTAAGTGTCGTCATAAAGGAATTGTGTATCGGCACACAACGACAATTTAGCGTAGCGAAATCGATTTACAATTTAAAATAAAAGTAATCAAAGTCAAGTATAATTATTATTTAGAATATTATTTTCAGACACTCATAATATCTTTAGGCTATTTAGAGATATCTTTGTTAAATGTATTCTTGAATGATGTAAATAAGGTAAAAAGAGCAATTCGACTCAATTGGTCCATTCAATAGTATGTTACATAATTAAATTATATTATTATTTACATAATTAAATTATAAAATATTTTTCCGTTAGTTAGAAATACCGATTACAAAGGCATGTGTAGGTATATTAATAAGGCATTACAAATTAATATAAAATAATAATGGACCGTCTTGCAGTCTTTGGTCTTTGTATATTTCAGGAAGAGTATTTATAAATAACACCTAGCAACTGTAGCAAGGTAAACTGTGTTCTCAATTTTTCGACTACGTGTCAATGAAACAATTTAAGTACAATACAATACTTATATTACGAACGTCGTGATCCGCATCAATGAAACAACCACAATACAGATTGCATCAACAACTGTTAACTGCATACGTACTTCACAAATGGGAGCTCGGTGTGTGGCGCAAGCGTCGCGCAACGCGTGTCACCCGACGCCGCGCGGCCGGCCGCTCGCCGCGCGCGTTCGCCCATCTGGAACAAGCGGTTCGGGTTACCAGCGCCCGGAGACCAGTGCCACATGAGTTAGTGTTGGCCCCTCGGAGTCGTTGCAAAGCATGGAGCGGGCCTACTGAAGTGCGAACAATGGGCAGGTGGGAACACTAACACTATGCGGTGTATGGGCGGACAGTCATACTCCAAGTTCAAGTGGTGCGTTGTAGCTAAAATCGATGTTATGTAATAATTTAGTTGTTATTTGTAAATATAAAAATTATCCTGATATGTACTTTGAACATAAGTAAAATGTAACTTTTCACATTTTAACCAGTTTTAAAAAGTTATTAGTACATCTGCGTCCGGTTTGGATTGTACCAAGATATTGGCCGTATGGACGCACACTAGTAGGATTCTATACTAATTATTACTCTAAGGTTGGTCCAGTTACCGAATTAAACAAACATACAGTATCTGCATGTTGTTCACTGCTGTGTAACAAGGGGACAACAGCCCCAAATCTACCCATACGTAGGTAATCTGCTATCAATACATCTGTCTTACACAAGAGCCCAAGTTGATATGGCAGAAATATGGGCCCCACTGTCTACAGTGACACGATAGATATACATATGTATTATGTACCAATCTGCGTTTTTGGTTAATTAATTCAAATTAATAGATTAAGTCAGGCCAACAAAATTTCTTATTTGCATTTGTAAACAAAATTATAAATGAAAAAACAAAATATTGTACTTTTGCATTACGGTTGTTATTTTTAGTACGATAGGACTATTTTGTCAAACTCACGGATCCTTTATAATTTTCTTCATCGTAACGAGCATATATGTCTAGCAAGTTATAATTATTGGTAGGAAAGTAAAACTTTGTTATATGACTATTAGCTATATGTGTTAAGGTATTGTTGACATATAAATAATCATAATAATACAATCCGTGTAACAGTTCCCCTGCGTACAACGTAGCCGGTGCCGTTGTGACCGCGCCTCACTGCTACTGGCCACACAAGGTCGCTTGCACTTTTGTTATATTTAGACGCAACTAGCTTTCGCTCTTGCTTGTACCAATCAATTGCCTTTTACCGCTCACCACCTTGACAATTGACCATAATACAACTGGTAACAAATTATAACTACTTATTTCATTGACGGTCCAAATTCTACTTCCTTTATTTATGTTTAGTTGCAAGATGGGTACTTTAAGTCGCTTCTTGAATTTACAGGATTACAGGATTTTCTCCGGAATATGAATTTGCTGAGCATTATTTTGTCTTTTGTCTCTTGAAACAATTCCCTGCATTTAAAATTAAGGGAACGAAAGTGTTCTTCCGTTCATCGACAATCAGATTTTTTTATAGGAGTAGCAGACGAGCAGCAGTCCACCTGATGGTAAGTGGCTACTGCCGCCTATGGACATCTGTAATCAACCTCAAATAGGATTAGATATTCCTACCTGAAATCGGCCACAGATGCGCCGCTACCCCTGAGGACTAAGCTGGAACGCCTCAAAAAAGTATGTATCCCTTACCACACCCTTCAAAACGGAACACAGCAGCGCCTAACACTGCTGTTATTAGGCAGAAATAGGTGTGGCGGTGGTGCCGCCGGTTTCGAACCACAAAGGATTCTACCACCTTTTTTCTAGTATATTCGCAGTAAAAATACAATTAAATAATTAGCTTACACGACAGCATTACGAAAACATTTTATCACATATTTTACAATTTCTGGATTCCCCATTTCCCGAATGAAACATTAAATAATACGAAAAAGATAAAATAGAACTGTTTAAATACTTTTAAAACGAGCCGTGTCATTATATTATGGAGAACTAGAAGCAACTTTTAATTTAAACTTGTAAAACTTTCCATATTTGCCGAGCACTGGAATATTGAAGAGTGATTCAAAACAGCCAACGAGAATTTGCTTTTCTTTAATATAGAAAACAGTTTTTTAGCAGTACCAGTGACTATTAATATATTTAAATTTTCAATCTATACAAATAAATAAAATTGTCTGTTTTTAATGTGAAAATAAAGGCTTTTTACTAATTGCATATGAAAATATATAAGGTTCTCGTAACAATATCTGTAGATAATGATTAAAATTTGTATGTCTATTATCTCTTTGGTCCGGTTTATTACCGAAACGGTTGAACCGATTTCGACGGGACTTTTAATGGTAGTTAGCTGATGTTTTAAGGTGTAATTAGCCTTACTAAGCTATAAGCTCTTTTAGGAAAGAAAATTAGGGTTCCGAACAAAAAATAAAACTCATGAAACATCCGTAGATTTTACACTTTGAACCGATCGTGGAATCGCGGGCCACAGCTCGTTTTAACGCCTCCTAAGAGAATTCAATAATGGGATAATTTTAAATTGGTAAAATTCGTGATCCTACTCCAGAAGCGCACCACCGCTGCAACGATGTACCTATGTTTTACAAGAACAATTTTGAGCTATGCCGTCTTTTAAGGGGTTGGTAAGCATGAGGCTCATTCGATAGAGATATCCACAGGCAGCAGTGGCTACTTACCACCAGATGGACTGTGGGCTCGTTTGCCCACTCAATGTTATACAAAAAATGTACATATCTGCTATAAAAATTCTTTAAAAATTATGATAACGTTCGAATTGTGGCGAACTTCAATATACGTTTAGTCAAATTTTCTATGGTCAAATTTGAAACACGAGATGAAAACCTATTTAATTGCAACGTGTATAGTGTAATCTTTATTCTATTAACACAGTTAAAATCCCGAAGATATAAGTGCGAAATACGTGGTGATACGTGATGAATGTCTATGAATCAAGTATAATTGCCAGTTACATGATGTATTGTTATTTTGCACGCAAAACTACCGAACTTCACACCGCTCCACACTTAATATTTTCCATCTCTATAATATGCGTGAAATATCTTTCTGCTTTCTCTAAAAATAAACTTTCGAACTTAGCACTTCAAAGGGGTTTTATCTGCAAAAGTCAATTTGTCATATTATATTCAAAATAGTGTTAAGTAAAATAAGAGCACCGTTTAGCGAAGAAAAATGCATAGCTAACTGATGCAAATATTTGCTTACGATTAAATGTATGATGCTAATTTGATAACGAGATTGTTAAGATTTATTTAAATATGATTACATATTTCGTAATGTTTCTACATAACTTTAAAAACTCTACTACTTATTTGCACGATACCAAAAAATATTTTTGCAAGTAAGGTCTAATTTAGTCTGAATACAGTAGCATTCCTATGAATGCCTATGAATTGATACTGGCAAATCTATACGAATTAAATGAGCAATTAGAAATAATCAGAAGATCTGTTATATAAAAATAATAGCACATAACAAGACGGCGGAGTTACTCAGACAGCTACCTTAATTAATTACTTCGTAATAGTATTAGATCCGTAGGCACATCTGCCAAATTTTCCTATTATTTATTAATTATTTAATGAAACAAGATCAGATATGATATCACGTCTTCTATCGCCACCGCGGCATATCAAACATTATGACACGTAGAAGCAACGATAAAATAGTCGTCGTCGACGATAAAAATCACGTTTTTCATACGTTGCAGAAATTTCACATCGGCTTTCATTGATATTTTAAGACCATCATATTAATATATTTTACTCCATTTCACACTAGTACCTAAATCGCAAACCTTGCCTTTTTTACGGAATTATGCAAGGAAATAGGCAATTTTTTTTTATTTTTAGCTATTTTTTCACAAAGAAATATATATATATATATATATATATATATGTAACCCAAAAATAACAAATGTATCATATTCATAACAATGTTTATATGTGCTTTTTTTAATTTTTGATGATTATGTTTTGAAGAAACATGAAAGGACCGCTATCTTAACTATTAATACTCATACTTAATTCTTTTCTTTATCAAGTCTCCTTACATCTGAAGAATTGCAAGAAGACTACAAGAGGTTTCAGTTAGCCCTTCCAAATACTAGCTTTCGTCATTATCTGCACCAACATCTGTCTTACCATGGTTAGATACACGAACTCTCTAATAAGTAATATTTTTTGTAAGAATAGCAAAGAACACTGCATGTATGTACATTCTAGTTCGTTATACTCGTAATTATGCTTCAAAATATGTATATGAGGGCCTGATCAAAATACTGATAATTGTGAGATCAAGTGAGACCGATATCTAGTGCTATAGTGAGACAATATTGAGATGATGGTAATGATACTGATATTCTTAATCCAAATCGGAATGTACCTAATCGCGTTCGGAACCGGAAATGTAACCAAACCGGATAGATTTCTAATCCGTCCAACACATTTCGCCGTGTAGGTATTATTGTTATACGCAAACACAGAATGCGTTGAATCTCGACTGTTTACAGGTTTAATCGATACGAATTGAAATGCGATAATCCTGACCCTAATTGGGCTAAATAAATATTTAAAGACAAATTGCGGTCAAGCGGTAAATTTCAATTTTGACTTTTACATTTATAGCGTCCTCGTCATTGTGATTTTCACGCAAGATACAAGGATTTCATTATTACAAGGATTATATAGAATGAATGTTGTACAAAAAGGTGTCTGTGTCGCACGGAGAGAATCATGAAATAAAATTAGTAACAAGAAATTAAATGCTTCTTGTCCCTATCATTAAATTCAGGTAGCTTAACGAGGCTAATCATCGCCTGCTAATCTCTAGTTTTTTATAAATAAAAGCCATAATAATAGTCAAGAAGCCGCCAGCAACACCTACGTGTTATCGGACAGCACAATGTGGAGCTTACGAGTATAATAATCGAGGGCACTCGATGCAGGGTAGATCGGGAGGGTGCGCGCCTTCGCCACTTGGACACGTCACGCCTGCTTTTGACAGCGCGACCCAACATTGGCTCTCGTCGGAGGTCTCATTAATTTACCGTTGAAACAACAGAACGAGGAAAGTTTTAATTCTCGTGTGATACACGCGACTTTTAAAAACATACATGCACTTGACACCACTAGTAAAATGTCGGCCGCCTAAAAAAAGATTTCTTTAAGACGGTTAGGAGACCAATGCATTGTTTTTGTTCTACTTATTTACGTACACGTTTTTGTACTTTAAACATAATGTTTATCTTATTAGAAATAACATGTTAGATTTTGATAACGCTGTTTATGTTTTGTTAAGATTATGCCATATTTAACACACAACAAATTTTCTAAATTTCAATTCAATTGAGAAACTGCCTGAAATTCTTTGAAATTATATTGATTTAAATTATTTAAAACAATCACAAAGCGTTACATTCTTCAACTATACTAACAATGGATTTATCATAACAAATGTGAGTAAATAAACATGTTTCAATATAAGATTGTTATCCACAAAGTGTTCAAACATGACTCCTTTTTAATACATAAAGTTTAAAGTAATAGAATTTCTATGGTTCAACAGCTAATACCACACCCATTTCTGTCTTACAGTGTTAACTATGTGATTTCTAGAACTATTTTTGAATTTTGTAACATGGAGTTAAATGTCCACAATTGGCTTGTAGTTCCCTTTTTTATAAGACTGATGTCGCAAACGATCATGCAGTCTGCCTGATTGTGAGTATTCAGTACCGCCATGAACATTTGCGACACATTCCATATAGAAAAAAGATTATATCTGAAACTGATAAATGTGTTATCACCCTCAAGGACTAAGAGGATTGTCTCTATGTATTTGACCAGCATCAACATTCATCCACTAAAACGCAAGAACTATTTCATGGTAGATATAGGTGTGACAGTGGTACCTCCACAATTGAACTCTACTGTTTCTTTCACCTTTTGTTAAGTGATCAAAGCTGGTGCAAATGTAGCCGACTTCAAATATAAAGCTGGGCATAAAAGGACCACAACCCCTGAAGACTAATAATGTCATTAAACTGAAAATTAAGGTTGAACACAAAAGTTGAAGTTTTACAATTTAAATCATGATTAATTCAGGTGACCCTGATTCAATATGGCAAGACATAATTCGCTGAAATTTGTGCCAATTTGAACCAACTAACCTTTTAAGATGATCAAGCAGTTAATAGGATTATGGTTTAGCTGATGTTATGACAATGTAGTTACATTTTTACTCAGTGAAGGTCACATTACAGTCTAACCACCTTCAATACTGACCATTATTCTTAAATTATAATTTAAAATTTCATGTGCATTTATATTTAGAAATGGCATGAGGTATTGACTATTTATAGCTCTTTTCAACTATTGTTTTGTTTACTTAAACATGAATTATTTCTGTTAGAAAATTTACGGTTCGAAATAACAACTTCTACAATTATACATTGTTCAATAAAATCTTATTAGTAAAAAATAGCTCGGCTAAATTTTTAATTGTTAACACTGCTATTACAACATATAATGTAAAACAAGTTAAATATTATAATTATGTCTCAAACAGTATTTAAGAAATGTAGCATAGCATATATATTTATATAAGGATTAAAAGAGTGTGCTAAGGTTTTCTGATATGCAACAAATACAAATACCCATTCACACATCACATTAGACCCCCTGCAGTGGTCAAGTATTAATGTATTGATATATTTATTATTGGTTTATTAAACATAACATTTATTTGAATTGTTGCATAAAAAAGAAAGTGTAATTTTCGTGTATTTCAGTTAATAACAAAAATTATTCATGATATTATGAAGTCAGTAATTTAATTTTTTTTTGCAAGTAATGAATATTTAATGAACAAATTTGTATAGGTATTAGGTAATCACTGTATATACAGCATACTGCTAATAACTGCAACCCTTGCGGAAGTTGGTTATTGTTGATAGGACCTAACATATCATGTCCTATAGAATTTTGCTTCCTAACACCCATAAAACCAGAAGATAGCAGCACCAAAACAGTATAAAGCTGGTTTCCCTACACTATTTTCAAAATCTTTTTGTCAACTATACTTACGAATAATTTAAAAATTTAAATTACTTTAGAATAATTTCTGTTTAATTAAACATTATTTAATGCAATCCTGTCATATTTCATTTCGTACATCGATTAATTCAACAAACTTAAAGCACTTATGCAAATTATTTGGATGCAATGAATGAAATACTATGTGTATTTCATTCATTGCATAAAAATAAAAACAAAACCTTGTAAAAATAAATGGTTAAATATAAAACGTTACTTTCACATATTAAAAGAAAGTATCATTGATTCATATGGCCTATAAAATTGCCATAAAAAATCAATTGTACATTATGTTTTGGTGCACGTAAAATTAAACTTAATGCTTCCAGAATGAAGTGAAACAGTAATAAATGGATAAGTTTGTTATTCTAATTAGAAAATAAAATGTTCTTAGAAAACAGACACCTACTGACCTTATAACAGCGTCACGTTTTCTCCACCTTCATGCGATCCGGTTTGCCACATCAGTGCCGATTCAAGCCACATAATAACCAAATACGAGTATCACAACAATGCACTTTCCACAACAATCAATTAATCATGCGCTATTATTTTTAATTTTTAATATCCTTAGCACTGCACGCCCACAAGTAGCGGACCGACACAAACAGCATTCGGTCGGAAGCTTAATTTCTATAGACACAAGAAACGTCAATAATTCAGACCAACAGTGGTGAAAAATAATAAAGTAATGCACGAAATGAAACAGATTATTTACTTATACATTATGAAACGTTTACGTGTACATTCATGTTACAAATTGTTCGAAAGAACTATATCACCGATAAATGACGAAAAATAATTTATTTTCACGAGCGACACTAGCTACACACACAGACCTGCTTCCATAATTTTATGCTTTGAAGCTTTCGATTTCGATTGTACCAACGATTAAAGTATGAACACACGAATCGATATTACTATATAGTGCTCGTTTCGTTTGGTCTGACTCGATGGTTGGGTTGGGTTACTCGATGCTCGATTCATCATTGTTTTAAAACCTATGGCACACGTTAGATTAAATTGTGAGGATAAAAACTTTAAACTAGAAGTAATTCCAAAAAAAAAATACAAATGTGTAACTTTCACTACAAATATCAAAAATTGTTTATTTGTCGTTTTAAAATATCAAAGGAACGATTAGATAATTTTGCAAGTCGAATTGTCTATGTACCTTTTTCTAATGCCAGGTTTAGATACTCGTTGACAATCCGATGAATAATTCCCTGGACAATGAATGGAGGACAGACGCGTAATACATAGATTGTCTTAGATTCACGCTGAAACACTGAAGTGCTGCACGGAGGACGGACGAACGTGGCGTGAGCCCATTACACTAGAATGAGTTATTTACATACTTGTACTCGAGCTTACTCGTCTGATATCGTTGAGTGTGTAAACCTAGCATAAAATGTAATATGACTTAGATACGGGCGAATAATCGCCGGGTTACTTACTGAATGATAACGAGTATGTAAACACTGTAGATGACGGCAAACGCGAAACCCTTTAAATAAATCTACAGCCTACGGAGAGCAGACGAGCGTTGAGGCGAGTACTGATTGGATTAAATCGTATTTCCGTCTATTTATCTGCACTTAGCGAGTATCTAACCCCGGCATTACACAATGACGCCATGGGAGTTCGATAGGTGTTCTGTGCGCCATGGCATTATGATTTGGTATCCTGAATCACGATATTGAAATATTCTTTACTGAAGTACCACACGTATCTTTACTAGTATTTCGTTATAAAAAAAATAGGATACTGTTACATTTCAATCTACCAAGTTAAGGTTTTCAAAGTTATATGGGATATAGACTTTTGCTCATTAAACCAGTCCCACACGATAAGTTGGTGATTTTAATTATTCTTTCTATTATCACAGCCACATTGTACCACTTTTCTACCACAAAAAAATTAAAATACTGATTGCTATAACGTAATAAATTTTATTAAAAAACTCAATGTTTTCAACCAAGCATGTACTTATATTGTATAGGATATAATATGTTAATATAGATATTATGATTTAAAATTTTGATTTTTAATTTAGCGATTTAATTTATAGAATGACACAACAGCTCTTCTTTCGTCTCCAGCGTGATTCAGCAGACCTCCGCTTATACGCATTTTGGATTCGTTTCTTATGCGTCCTATGCGAACGATTTTGACTCAGTCTGGAATCTTTAGACTGTACTCTAGCGCAGTCGCATGGCGAGCCCGCCCGGGTTACAGTGTCCATGGCACTGGGACATTTCCTCTTTGTCTTGATGCATTTTTTGTAACATTTGTCGGGTTCTGGACATGGCGCCGGCCTAGGCCTGTGCTTGTGCGCGCTACACGTCGGCGCTGAAACGCATGGTTTCAAGCTTTTCGTGGAGTATACAGCTGTAACATAAAAATAGTCTTAAGAACTTTTAAGATGATATTATTCATTTCTACTATATTTAGAATAGTTAACTTTAACTTTTGTTAATAGTTTACACAGTAACATTGATAGAATAAACTTTATAAGCAAAATCGAGGTAAGCATCGCTTTAAGATAATGAAAAATAATATTAGTAAAAAATATTTATTAAGATAGTTATTAAAAAGTTACACCTTTTTGATACAACATATTTTGTAATATTAATGAATACAGCGTATTTTACCAAAATAAACTTTAAATATCTAATTGTAAGGGTGTCTTTCACACACAAATGTGTCATATTTTTGGATAATTATACAAATAGATATAATAAAGCATAACCTTACATAATACAAGAGAGGTAGGTTAAGTCATTGTATAGGTATTATTATTGTCTAATAATTCTATTTTATCAAAGTATCACGCAACAGCGTCTGCTCCGTTTAAGTCTTCCTCTATGTCCTTTTCCAGCGCAACAGTCTGTACTCGATCTCGGTTTTCCCTTCTTCCTTGTGTAATCTAAATAACTGTGGCTTCCCGTCAATCTATCTCTCTTCCTCAACTGAGCCTCTCTAGATTTTCTCTTTAGAAATCTCTCTACTTCAGCTACTTTTCTGGGATCTGCGCTACTTTTATATTTCCCACAGCTGGCGCATTTTGCTTTGGATCTGGTGGACATAATCGAAACCGCACTTTGACATGGTCTTATGTTTTTGGAGATGGTTCTTTTCAAACATTTCTCGGGGTTCTGGCACGGAGGCGGTGTAGGGTGACATCGTACCGGCGAGCATGATGCTGACGGTGTGCAGGGTGGATGTATAGCAGGGGCCATTTGCGTTGTTTTTACTCTGAAAATGAACGGTTTCTTGTTACTCTAATCACCAAAAAGCACAATCAATAAAAAATAATAAAAGAAGCCAGCTTCATTTATTAATATGCCATTCTTGCTACTGTTTATTGATGAATGTTAGTAATATTTATTTAAACTTACCTACGCTTGATCCCTTATTCGAAGCTCACAAATAAAAAATGTATTAAATTATAGAACGCGAAACGGTTGAAATTAACGCAAATGTATATTGATTGTAAATCTATATAGATTTCGCGAATAAACGTTCGAAGCATAACAAATTATTTACAAAAATATAACATGTAATTATGAGTGATACTCACAATACTTGTTCATGTTATATTGTAACTTCTAGTGGATTGCCCGGATTCTCCTCCAGCTTCGATTTACACTAAGGAATTAAAGAACAACTGTTTATTTAAGCTTGTGCAGATTTCTAGACCCTCGCATTTTTATGTATATAACATTTTTAAAACTATGCTTGGTCTTAAATTCAATTACGCAAATCTATATTAGCAGTTACTACAAACGTACATGCAATCAGTCTTTATTACAATAGCCCTTAGTTCACGATTAGAAGATGATTGTCAAAGCGTTTTACTACTCCTTCAAAGTAAAATTCTGAAAAATGAATAATGGATGACTAAAATACTGTATTTGTTAATGCGCCTAAAGTAATCACACTTAAAGTTTGAATCATGTTTAAGACTTTGTAGCAATAAGAGGCTGGCTTCTTTTTGATTATTATAATCTACAAGAATAACTTTTTATACACAGTTGTCTAAGCTATCAGTGGTTTGAAATCAGCACATTTTTGAATTGCGTATTTGTTCCAGGACTTACCCATAATACTTCTGTAACGGTCACTTACTGGCTATTGAGTAGTTATATCATCGTTTCGACTGTTTTACTATTGATTTTTAGTTTTACTATTTATTTTACAAACTGGAGATTTTGCATTTTGACAGATTTTGGTATGTCTGTTTGATCTTCTATTTTTCAATAATGACTAACGGTAATTATTCTTTTGTAATGTTCTACATGGACAGCTGTTGCAAAAAAGTTACAGATTCTGATATTTTAAGTAGATTGAAAATGTTTGTCGTGTAAGGCAACTTTTTTCAGCAATAAAAAGGTATAAGTAATGGTAATTTCAATCGAGATTATATACTTTTTCAATGCTATATCTGTTATACCAATTTTTGTTACTTGAACTAATTATATTTGATTGATTTTCGGGAAAAATCTACATTAATAACACAAATATACAAGCTTAGGCATTTATTTGAATAACGTAGTAGCTTGATTTACATAGTTATTTTAACAAGATAACATAAATAAGTTTTGTACATACAATTTTAAATTTCAATACTGCACACAGTCGAAACTTACACATAACTACTTTATAACATAATTTTAAATTTTAATAATATGTATAGACATTTTTATTATTATTTCCTAAACTATTACAGTAACTGTAATGCATATAAAACGTTGCGTTAGGACATACAGTTAAGAATAAATAAAAAAAATGCCCATGATGCGCAATATTGTAAAATACGTGATTATTGCAATATTTCCTCTGTGGTTTTTATACATTCGTGTTAAGTAATTCATACATTTTCATTAAGAAATATTTAGTAAGTTTTATTGCAATAGTAGACGATACAATAACTATAATGTGCGCTTAGCAACACTCGATAACATTATAAAAACATGATTATAACATAACATGGTGCAAAATATTATGCAGATAAGTATTATAAAGCTTGTGATAGATGTGTATTTCTCTTAGTGTAAGGAAAGTCGAAACTAATATATACTTTGTATGTTTCAATCCTAAACATAAAGTGAAACACAGATTTTTTCGAAGAATGTAATACACTTTCAAAATGTTTTAATTTGCATGTTAGAAAATTGAATAAACTAACCGCACGCATCTTTGGACACAGCCATAACTAAAATGCAACTTGCATATAGTGAAGCAGGGAGGAATGTCTAAAAGATTTACAGTCACAATATGCAAAAAATGTGATAAAATATAATTTATATATTTTTTACTTTAATTTACGTATAAACGAAAGTAATGTTTCATGACACGTGTCGTCACGTATGATACGTATCGTTACGTCAGTTACGATCCGCGTAGTCGTGACACTTCATTGGGTTCATCATGTTTTACAATGCTGCATCATTTGAGATACACTCTGTTGTCTTACATCCGTTATTAATATTCAATCTATCCACTACTTTACTTATCAAAATCGACATTTGATCATACTTCGTACGAGACATTGTCAAATTTCGATCTTGGGTAGGTGAAAAGGGGATAGATTATTAACAACGGGCGCTACTAACAGACATTTACGAAAGTAGGGATCCACTAAACTTATAAACGGTCACGACTTTCCGACGAAACATATCACGAAACATTTGTTTCGTATATACGCGGCTATAAGAAGTGATATTTATTTATAGTATTAATTATATTAATACGATATAATATTATATAGCACGTTTCTTAGAATCGTCGTACGGCAGATGGCGCTCGGGGAGCGTCATGTGGAAGTGCGGACAGTGCATTAGTTGTCTTTTTTTGATGTAGATTCCTGATAAGTCGGGGGTTGATCCTGAAACACACAATTCAAAGCATGAGTATCAAATCTTACTGATATAAGGCAAGGCTTAACTGCATACATTAAACTTATAGTGCTTTTACGTTGATTATTCTACCGCCTCGTCTATTTTTGTCTTCTAGGATTATACTGGTATAGTGCTGTAAGTTGTAGACAAATAATCATAAAAAGATATTGAATCGAGTTGTGGAATTTTTCTTCTCAGTCGTAGCAATGTTTTAGAGTTGTTTTCAAGTTTAGGTATAGTTAATGTGCCGCAGTAACGCCACATAACACAAGGTTGACTACAAGTTTATATACTGAATATGGGAGAATATATCATTCTGGCATCAGATATCAGAGTAAACAATAAAGTATAGAACGATTGTATATAAAGTAGAAGCTTGTATTGTTTTTAGTTAAGCAAAGTTTAATAATAAATCTAAAAAAATAAAGTTATATATAAACACAACAAACAATTTTATAACAAAATAAAAAAATTGTTACTATTTAAAAAATATGATCATATCATTACATGAGGCGATTTACAAGTATTTAGTGTATTTTATTTTAAATGGTCTATTTGTAAATGGATTATAAGAAAAAACAAATGCATATTTCAAATCAGTTCTATGAATTACTCACGCTGTAAGGTGGTGGTACATAAGCAGTTTGTGGCTTGTTGGGATCGTAGTACGCGCTTTGCGCTGCCTCGGCTGCTTTAGCATCTGAAATTGTTATTGAAACTACTGCAACAATACACTCAAATACACACTGTGATGTTAATTCAACAATATATACAATTAACTACACAAAAATACTTTAATCTAAGCGGTTTCAATGATTACAGCGGTTAATATAAACTAAGCTGCTACGAAGCATTCTCAACAACAACTCACGCGCGCAGGAGCGTCGGCATGTAGTTAGAAATAGTAAAACGGTCCTTGAAATTGAACAATCAATAAATTAGACTTTTTTATATACTGATATATTTGTTAGAGACGACCAGAGACTAATATTTTTTTTTTGTGTAGTACCCATTACAAGGATAATAAAATTAGTTTCATATCAACTTTATATTTTTCAGAGATTTTCAAATTACACAGGGTATGGTGCTAGCAAACAGGATTTGTCTAGTGTCTGACAATTAACGACGGATTACACAATGGTTCCATTCAAGTATAGTTGCAACCAATTTTTAAATTGATTTTTAAATATCAATGTCACCTCAAGGAGTAAGACAATACACACATACATGCAACACTAATTTTTTTTAAGAATAGGGATCGACTGGTGGAAGGGCTTCAATGTGAACGAAGTATTTTAATTAAGGGGACTAATTTTGAAGAGAGATACATTCTTTCCAATAATATTTCAATAAATTTTAAAATAGATATTAAGTTTCTATGAGGGGGCACTTCATGGAGGGGATATTCTAGACAACAGCAATCAATTTAAAATAGATATAATTATTTCATGAGGTGGTCAACTCATGAACCTTCCTTGTTCCTTGTGAATCCTGAATCTATTGTAAAGAAACAAATCTATACTAATATTATAAAAAGGTAAAGTTTGTAACTTTGATTGTTTGTTTGTTTCTTTGTAAGGGTTAATCTTTGGAAATACTGAACCGATCATGAGAATTCTTTCACAATAAGAAAGCTACACTTTTCAGGAGTGCTTTAGTTTAGTTCAGTAAAAGTTCAGAAAGAAATAATGGCATATGAATATCAAGTCAGTGTAAATTAGGAAAGATTTAATGTTTTACCGGCTTGCGCCAACTAAATAGTTGAGTATAAACGAACATTGTCCCTGTAGTTCCGGGACTAGAATAGGGCTACGGTATCCCCTGCCTGTCGTAAGAGGCGACTAAAAGTGGGCTTCCGGGGTTGCGGGCGGCACGAATGGGAGCTCGAACCGTCCAGTAAGCTACCCCGGGAAAGACGGCGGCATGTGTGGTCGCATACCGTCGTAATCACCAGATATTGTGGGAGGAGCGAACGCTCCCAGAGGGTAGGGGCTTGGAGGACTCCGGTTGTGTTCCGTCGGAGGTCCCGGAGTTCTCCAACAAGCGCTGAGGACGGCCACAGGTCGGTTAGTCTTTCATAAAGGCAACGCGCGGGAAGGTTATGGTGGTTTCGTCTCACCCTGGGGCGACATGCCGGCGCTCGGCGCGGGCGCGAAGCCGCCGGGGTAGCCGGGCGGCGCGGTTGGCGCTCCGCCCCAACCTGCGCCGGAGAAGCCCGCCGCCGCCGGGTAGCCCGCGCCCGCCACGCCCGGGTACGGCGGCGGGCTCGTCGACACGAACACAGAGTTAGGCGCCGGCTGGTCGGGGAACGCCTGCAATTGGAAATGTGTACATTAAAAAAAAATCCGGCAATCCGGGACTTCCAAAGGTACATCATTTATGTGGTAAAATACAATATTTATTTATTGAACTATCGTACATAAACATGACAATTTATATCCGTTTTACGAATTTTCGATCAAGCGGCGTGTCCTGACGGGGGTTTAACATTTTTTACCCATCATAAAAAGTACAACGCCGCTACAGAAGCTTTCACTTCAAAAAGATGCTTTCTGCAGTCACAGCCCCATCTAATATTCCGAATCATCATATGACATCTGTATGTGTGTACATACTATGTACACACATAGAGAAATACACAAACACCCAGACCCAGAAACAGTTTTTTGTTTTAATTAATTTGCTTAAGAAATAAAACAATTATAAATATTATAATATATGCGCGGTTACAACGATGTTGAACTATGATAAGGTGTGAGTCAATCTCCCTTACGAAATATTCATAAGTAAGAACCCACACACAGTGTTTGTTGCAAAATTACGAGATCCTTCCATTGGTGGTGGATCGTAGTTTCACACGACAGCGTACAGCCGAATCAGGTGTTCGATATTTCACTGAACACTACCCAAGTCATCAATAATGATGAAGTAATTAATCGTTGAATAATCAACGATTAATTACTTTAAATTGGTGGCATAATATCATGACCTGACCAATTAACACCATTTGCTATTCAGTTAGTCAGCATGCACTTACTCTTTTATACAACACTCTTTTTATACGATATTACTTTCTTGCAATTTGTAAACGGTTGCCTGGAAGAGATCGCTATTTAGCGATAAGGCCGCCAGTTGTACCTTTAATTAATGTTTATTTTGTATTTTTGTTTGTTACTATAAATCTGGTGTACAATAAAGAGTATTGTATTGTATTACTTAATAAGTTTGCAGTTAATTTCCATATATTATTCTTTTTTATTATATAAAAGTAGAGAATAAGCATGCCGTCCACCTGATGGTTGGTGGTTTTTGCCGCTCAAGAATATTTGTAACCAACTCCAAATAAGACTACATTCTTCTCTGAGGTTGAGCACAGATGTGTTGCTGACTGAAGACTTAAATTGCAACACCTCAGATAAATATGTCTGCCACACCTTTAATACTGTTTTCTATTTGTATGTAATACACAGAAATTCAATTAAACACACGTATTAAAAAATCAGTGCAGTAATAGCCTAGTGCGTAAGAAACTTGGCCTCTTGATCGACGGGTCCGAATTCAAATCCCAGGCACGCTCTCTCTTTTATTTATATTATATATATTATTTATTTAAGTTATGCGCATATTAGAAATTAATTATCACTTGCTTAAATGATAAAGGAAAACATCGTGAGGAAACCTGCATAGAGAAATGTTAAAAAAAGAAGTTTTCAATGATATATGAAGTCTACCAATACGCACTTAGCCAGCACGGTGTACTATGGCCTAATCTTTCTCATCTGAGAGGAGACCTGTGTCCAGCAGTGGGACAGTAATGGGTTGATGAAGGCGGTGGAACCCTTTGTGGTTCAACTCCGGCGGCACTACCGCCACACCTATGTCTGCCTTATAACAGCAGTGTTAAGCATTGTTGTGTTCTGGTTTGAAGAGTGTGGGTGCGTTCCAGCTTAGTCCTCAGGAGTAGCGGTGCATCTGTGGCCGACCTTAGATAGGAATATCTAATCCTATCTGGGGTTGATTACATATATCCATGGGCAGCAATAGCCACGTACCATCAGGTGAACTGCATGCTCGTCTGCTATTCCTACATTATATAAAAAAAAGAATAAAATTTGTACTAACGCTGTAGGGTGGTATCCAGCCGTAGTATCCTTGCGGGGGCGGTGCGTACGCGGGCGGCGGCGCGGCGTACCACGGCCCGCTCGGCGGCGTGTACGGCGGCGGCGGCGCGTCCGGCGCTGCGTGCCTCGACGCTAACATCACATACATTATTAACCAATCCTGGCATACATGCTAACAGTCGTCCATATAGCTAAATGGATATAGCTGTAAGTCTGTATAGCTATATGCTTGTGTTCATTAATAAAAATGACAGTCGTTATAGAAACAAAGCACCAAATTATAAACGGCGCCGTAGAAAAATTGGGTAGTAAAATAAAATAATGAAATCTCTTTATGATAAATCTTTCAGTGTTTTTACTTCAAAAAATAGTAGTGGAATGATCATGAATTAGAAATCTCCTGCTGCCTCTATGTAGAAAAGGCCAAACATTAGTATCTTATTTACCACACCCTTTTAGTTAGAATAAGAAAGCTATTGCTGCTTTGATGCTGCTTTAAAACATTGTTGTATGGTAGAAATGTATAGCAGTAATACCACAAGTACAGTGGTAAATTCTAGCAATTCTATAACTTTTATAATTCTATATTTGTGAAGAGTTATAATTTTACATAAAATAAAGTACATACATATAAGGATTTAATACCCAGGTATTTATAAAATGAAGTAAATATGAGTAAACATTTAAATGCAACAAAATAAATAATGTTGTACATGTTATTGTGTGACTAACCAGTTATCATTTAGTAAACAATGTGATAAACCTTGTTCACATCTGATAAAATATCTGGTATCTTTTTCCACAAAATATTATGAGTATTATGTTTCTACATAGATATCTGAAAAATATTTTAGTGAACCTTTACTTTTGATATTATAATATGATATATAATATAATAAATTGCATACCAATATTGTGTAAACAAATTATATAAAATATAATTGTAATTACATAAAATATAATTTGTGGATATCGTATAATATACAGTGTAAACTCCATGTAACGTCACTCGATTTAACGACAAACTCTATAAAGCGTCGAAATCAATTGGCTTAGTTGGTTTAGCTTGTATTCCATACAATGATACACTCTACATAGCATTACACCCACTCTCAATAACGACCACAGTTGAGTAAAAAAAGTACCTTTTAAGTTGCTAAAATTAGTAAAAACTGCGCACCTGTGTACGTTCTTTTGTCACTTTATTATCCTAGCCCGCAATAAACTCGACTGTCGGCATCATGCATACGGAACTTTCTAAGAAATTCGTTGTTTTGTTTACCAAGATGCCTCAATATCAGAAGATATGAATAATATAATGAAAAAAATACAACAAAATTACTGGTGCAGCAAAAGACGTCAGACAAAAAAAAACAACACGCAATAGCGTTCAAATAAGATTCTTTTTAATGTACATAACTATTAACACTAGACTGAAATAAACTTTTTCTTTTTCTAATTCTGATTTTTCTTCTCTCCATTTAACGACCACTCTCTATAACGCCATAAAATGCACAGTCCCTTCAGTGCCGTTATATAGAGTTTACACTGTATTATGTAACAGGAGTATAAAAATCTCCCAATTATACTAAATTAATATTTTCAGGAAAGATAGTCCTATAGATTTGTAGACAAAATAATATAGTGTTAGAATTCTCCATCATTGAACTGTATGGCTTTTATATATATTTCTGTTTAATAGCACCAATGTACAAGTACATAGTAGATAATAGCCGTAACACAGGCTTATTTATATCAAATAATCTCCATAAGTATGCAACACATTTGTGATCATCAACCAAACCAGTCATAATAGGCAGTATAGTTGTTTAAAATATAAACTGAATAGTAAACTTAGTCCAAGCACAATACTCTAAAGTAGTCTAAAGCATTAATCAGCAAACTGCAGCCTGCGGCCTCCTTCTTGTGGTCTGTGGGTCATAGAATCCTAGAATCCTTCCTTAGAGAGACTCTGAGACTACTTTGTTTGTATTTGCCTTTTTTTTGCTGTCAAAATTTTAGATCCTGTGTTGGATGCAGCCCACCTCTCAACTAATGTAGCTATGGTGGCCGATCATCGTTGCTACAAAGATTTACAATCACTCTAAGGTTCTAATAAATGGCTTACCAAGATGTGCAGCTTTAAGCATGGCCTGTCCAAATTCAATAGCACCACCGGATTTGAATGTCAGCTTAAACTTCACTTCACCAATGAAGTTGCCATTGGGTTGTGCTCGAACTTTTCCCTTTATAAAATTTGCAGAGAACATGGGTTGCTCTACAGTTACCTAAAAAAAAGGTTTAAATACCAACTTATACTTAAAATGTATATATTTATTAACCAAAATCTATCTAACAAACTATAACCAAAAAAATATATATATATATATGCCACGAATAGATTCCTCTTCTTTTGGGAACCTCTGTCTTTTGAGAACATAGTTAAAATTCAAAATTATGTAATCTTATTAAATGATCATATTTTATCCATCAGATCATAATTTAAAATAATTTACATTTTATTGGTACAAGTAAAATAATTTACCCTTTAACCAAATTACTAAAGGTAATTTGATTGCCAAATACAATTTAATAACATATTTTTTTATAAAATTCCTAGAGCTTCTGGTATGTACACTATTTTATAAAAACACAAAATCATGTCATGGTATACTAACATCTTGTAGGGCTATAAATGGAAAACTGAAAGATCTCATAGCATCAGCGTTGTTCTTGGAATTGTAAATCATCCGATGCGTAGTGAGATACATTCTGCCATTCTTTGAGCCCTTAAATTCTGGTGTCTCGTTCCCGTAGAACTCTACAACCACATTGTCCGAGAAAAGGATGATACTGAAAGAGAAATAAATATACATTAATTATAAAGGAAGGATCTTAAGAATAATTTTAGAAATTAAAAATTTATTGATTTAAACTTTTAGCAAAAAGCTGAAATTAGCATTACTGATAACATTTAAGTGATAACATTTCAGTTTAAAGATGGATCTGATCTGAAGTTTCTTACTAGACTGATGGATTTTAACATGAGATGTTGTTGGATTCCTCCAAACTATTAGTGACACACATACAATGTAATATAAGTAATATTACACAACAATAATAGGGTATGACATCAAATTACAATGTTTCAATATACATTCTTGCTAGATTTACTTGGCAAATGTTATTTAGAATTTCTTATCTTTGGGTATTCGATAATTGATAAAATTAGATATAAGCTAATAGCACTGGAACTGGAATACATGCACATAAACCTGCATAAATAATGCAAATCGACACAACTGAAATGTAATAAAAACATTGCATAGGCAACAATCATTAACTTGCATACTTACTTTTTCAACAATATATGAAAACTAACATTATTAGTCAACGAAAACAAAGGTAATTATGGTATCATGATTAAATAATAAATATGTTCTTCATTATCAACAAAATACACTTACCATTCTCCGGCATGTATAAGCACACCGTGGTCGGCGTGAGCAGTATTTAGAGACATAACGAATTACGTTTTAAAGACTATTCAACAAAAAGTTAATTTCTTCAACAAAAATTAAAATTACTGCGCAAGCAAAACTGAATCTTTAACTTTTCTGATTGATTATTTCTCGATCAAGTCCTAGTAAATGAGTCATAACATCATAGACAATTGACAATTATGACATTTGACAGATATGATGAACGAACCTAACCCTTTAATGCTATTGAAAATATCAAGTCATGCATTTATTTATTGTCAATTAAATAGTAAATTATTTACAATATGAACCTAATAGAAATACAAAAAAATATTAATAAAACAGGTTTTAAACTTGAACAAATTCATATCAACCAGTATTAAGATTACCTTTCTTTAATGATAATCATGTTCATACATAAATCTAATATCAGATATAAAAATATATAAATATAGTTAAATAAATGCTGATAAATTATATAAAAACCTTCTAATAATATAAAATAACCTTCAGTAATCTTTCAGACCTTGTGTTAAATATATTTGTAATAATACTACAAACCTTCAGTAATACTCAAAAAATTAAATCTTATATTTTAATTTATGCAATCTATTACTAGAGATCGATTAAAAGAAACGATTTTTTTTGGTCGAAAATATAAACTCTTCGATTAATCGATCTCAGGTGGCATCCCTATTTGTTATGACATGACACCACACCACACTTGTCAGTGTGACATTGACAGGTGAAATCGCGATTTGTGCGGCGCCGGATTTTAATTTAATTTTTTTACATAAGCAATTGTATTTTTTATATTGAAATAATTACATAAATTATTTCGTTTATGTTATAGTTTGTAAAAAATTTAATATTCAAGTAATGTAATCATGGAAAAAGTTACAGAGTCTATCAACACCGATTTAAATCCGATTAAACCTATAAATGTAGATACGGTGCATAAAATATGTTCTGGACAGGTCAGTGTTCAAATTTACAAATCAGTATAATAATCGTACTTATATATTAAGAAGCAGTAACAACTTAGTAATTAGAATCTCTGTTACTATTACTATTGTACCTCTGGTGTGGCAAGAGAGACATACTTTGGCGTGGAAATCCGACTTAGTCCTCAGGGGTAGTGGCGCATCTGTAACCGACCTCAGACATGAATCTAATCGTACTTGAGACGTACATTACATATATCCCAGAGATGGCAGCAGCCACTTACCATCAGGTGGACTGCACACTTGTCTGCTACTCCTATTTTATATAACAACAAAAGAAATCCTGGTTTTTCAAAGTTGTGTTTGTTGCAAAATATCACTGGCTTAAATTGCGATGGAAAACCTACACGGCTTCAAAAGTTTTTAAAAAGTATATTTAAGGCTGTTTTAAGCCTTTCAATCCACACTTGGCCAGCATATCGACTATAGTCTAAACCCATCATGTGCTGAAAGGAGACTTATGCCTGAGTTATATTGATGAAGATGTATGGACAAATTGATTCACAAACAACTACTGCTAGTTAATTTATGCCTTTATAATGATATATACCTCAGGTGGTGCTCAGTTTAGCTGTTGCAGTAAAGGAGCTGGTGGAAAATGCTCTGGATGCCGGTGCAACAAATATTGACATCAGATTGAAGAACTATGGTCTGGACTTGATAGAAGTGTCTGATAATGGCTCTGGTGTTGTGGAACATAACTTTGCTGCCCTAAGTAAGGTTTCAGTAAGCTCAAGCTTGCTTGAAATAAGTTCAGCTTGTAGTTTTGTCTGTGTGTAAAGTTAAGAGCAAAGAAAATTGTAAATTTTGGTATAGTGAATTTTTGCATTTGCCTAAGAAAACATTATTCTTATATTTTCTCTTTTAATTTTAATTTGACAGTAGCTTAACTTAAAAAAAATAGATAGACTATTTTTAGACCAAGTATAATTAAATAATAAATATGTGATATTTAATTTGAATGAAAAATTGCAGTGACTTTTATTTCATTCATATGTATGTGATTAAAGTAACATAATCATAATATTATTTATTTCAGCTTTAAAAAGTCATACTTCAAAACTAAGTGATTATTCTGACCTACTTGAGGTTGCAAGTTTTGGGTTTCGAGGAGAAGCTTTAAGCTCACTGTGTTCCCTGGCAGACCTCACTATTACAACAAGGCATAAGAGTAGTGAATATGGTATTCCAATGATTATTCTCATTCACATGAATCTTATTTTTAAGCTTTTTAATTTCTGTAACTTTATGTTAAACTGTTATTTAGTAAATGAACTGTTACTTTGAAGTATAACATCCTACCTTAATGATTTTTACAATTAATTAAGTGCAGACTATAAAAATAACGTAAATGAAGTAATAAGTATCCTGAAAAATTATTTGTCTTTATTACAGCAACAAAAATTAATTATGATCATAAGGGTAATATAACCAGCAAGAGTCCCTGTTCTCGTCAAGTTGGAACCACTGTAACATTGTGTAACCTCTTCAGCACATTACCTGTGAGACAGAAAGAGTTCCAGAAGAATGCTAAGAGAGAATTTAATAGAATGACAAATTTACTATATGCATATTGCTTAATTTCATTGGGTGTAAAGTAAGTAGATAATAATGATTTGCAATAAAATTCTAGTTACGTTTAGTATAACAAATTGGAACCTATATAATTATATTGACCTCAATAGAGTCTCTATTCTATTGAAAAAAAAACATACATTAGTTATTTAATTTGCTTACATCCTAATCTATCATGTTCTAGGTATAGAAGTATAGAAGTCCGATGTTATTCTGATATTTCTATACATTCTTATTACAGAATAACCTGTACAAATCAAACGACTAACAATTCAAAGTCTTTGGTTGTAGCAACCACAGGATCCACATTGTACAAGGATAATATAGCCTGTGTATTTGGCATGAAACAGTTGCAAAGCATCTTGGAAATAAAAACTGAATTAGTATCAAACATTAAAGATAATATCTTTAAAGGGTTATCTGGAACAGTAGCAGAAAGTGAAGAGAGTATAAATATAGAAGATATTGAGATTGATTTATCTGAAGATTCTAATGACACTGAAAATGAAGTGAAAACACAAGATAGTAATAGTTTAAGTCAGAAATCTCAAGGATACAAAAATATTGTTAATCCTGTTGAATTAGTGGGTTTCATTTCTTCATGTGCACATGGTAGTGGTCGTTCTAGCACCGATAGACAATATTATTATGTGAACTCCAGGCCTTGTGAACCAACTAAAATAATGAAGCTTGTTAATGAGATATACAGGCAATACAATCCTAACCAATATCCATTCGTTTTTATTAATGTAAATTTAGACAGGACATCTGTGGATGTTAATGTCACCCCAGATAAAAGAACAGTGTTCTTAACTAAAGAGAAGATGATAATGGATGTACTGAAAGCATCTCTATTAAAACTTTTTGAAAATATACCAAGAACTCTCAAATTAGAGTCGTCCTCTAATATGTTAAGCCAAATTTCTGATGTAAAACCCGACCTCGATCAACCGCGCATATTCAATTCTTTTATAAAACAATTTAGTAAAAATAATCTTTCTGTTTCTGATAAATCCTTAGAAGATGCGAAAGATAAGAAGCAATTTGAATTAAAACGAAAGTCGACTACTTTATTAGATTTTGTTAAATCTAAAACAAAAAAGAACAATGATAATTTTAATGATACTGATGTGCAAAATACGGAAATTGAAGGTACAAGAAAAACTTCAATAGATATAAATGAAGATGATTGTAAAGAAACAAAAGATGATGAAAACGATTGTGAATCGAAAGCAGAAAGGGAAGTAATTGATCTAAGGCAGAATATCAAAAATTTGGCTGAAAATAGAGAAGTTCTTTCTTCACCAGATAAAGATGATAAAGTGATTATGTATTTGGAAGGTGATAATTTACCCAATACGCAAATAAGAAATATAAACGACATTGTGCAAGAGCAATCACATACTTATTACTGTAAAACTAAAAATACACCTTCAAAAGCTGTGATATCCACAACAAAAGCACCTAGAAACAAAGTAGTGACTGATAGAGATGAAATTGGAAAGTCCAAAAGGAAGTGTGTCAATTTAAAAACTTCACTAGACCATGTTAAAGTATTAGCTGATATTTACAACAAGCAGAAAAACAAAAATGCACCACAGAGAGTAAAGTTTAAAGGTGCTATTAATCCCGTGTTCAATAAGAAATGTGAAGAGGAACTAAGTAGAGAGATTTCAAAAGACTCATTTAAACAGATGAAGGTGATTGGGCAGTTTAATTTGGGCTTCATAATAACACGATTAGAAGATGATCTTTTCATAATAGATCAACATGCCACTGATGAAATATATAACTTTGAAACATTACAAAAAACGACAGAACTTACTCATCAAAAATTGGTTATGTAAGTAGCAATTTCTGCTATGCCTATCCTTGCGCCATTAATATTACTGTATGTAAATTAATCATAATCTTTAGAAATACATATGAGATAGAGTTCTTATTGTAGGCTACTTATAAAATGATACACCAAAAGTTTTATTTGATCTTTTTTGCAGTCCCCAGCAGCTAGACTTAACAGGTGTGAATGAACAGATATTGATGGACAATTTGGATGTTTTTAAGAAGAATGGTTTTACTTTTGACATCAATGAAAATGCTGCGCCTACAAAGAGAGTTAAACTCTTGACCATTCCTATGTCAAAAAACTGGATATTTGGAAAAGAAGATATAGAAGAGCTTTTGTTTATGTTAAGGGTATTTATTTACCATATTCACTAATATAATGTCCATTTGTCTCTTTAGTCTATGACAAAACAATTATTTTTAAGATGAAAGTTCTTGATATATTTGTGGTACTAATTCTATATTTCTATTCATTTATAAAAGCACCAATTATCATTCACCGATGTTAAGCTGTTCATGAAGACTTTCATAAAAATGAAAAATCAGTCATATCTTCATATACACACTTATTTTTAGGAATCTGAGTCGGAATACTGCAGGCCCAGTAGAGTAAGAGCAATGTTTGCATCAAGAGCATGCAGAAAATCTGTCATGATAGGCACAGCCCTTGGCAAAGCTGATATGAAGAAGCTTGTTGATCATATGGCAGAAATAGACAAGCCATGGGTAAGACACATGTAGTTTTGATTGACTTTATTGTTGAATTGATGTTAGAAGATATAATTACGTATAACTTTTTTTCTTACTTTCTTTCAGAATTGTCCACACGGAAGACCCACAATACGTCATTTAGTTAATTTAGCAATGATACAGACAGTCGATTGAATGAAAGATCTTAAAAATCATGGATAAAATCTAATATTGTTTTATATTTAAATAAAAAATCATAATAACATTTATACATTTATTTATATCATCTATACACTGATAGTTTTGAATACATTGAAGCCAGTGTGAGCAGTAGTTACTATTACTCCTGGTATTTGTTTATGCCAGTGAAGTTCCTTTATGTCTGTCTGTCCTTGATGAATAAATAGAAGTTGTGGTGGCAGATTCTGCAAAAATAAATATTATGTATTCTATTGTAAAACAGAAAAACTAAACTAAATAATGTTTAGATATGATGTAACATTTAAATATACATATCATAATTATGTCATTGTGTTAATATATGCTAATATGTGATAGCCCTCAAATAATTTAAATTATATTTTGTAAGTGTTTAAATGATTAATTATCTGAAAAATAGAATGTTATTGGACTATCTGCCCAGGGCCACTAGTATAACTCCTTCTACGCTCTAGTAATTAATTATGTGGCTAGCATCCCATTATTTTGTGGCAGTTAAGTGCGTAATTTGTATTGCACAAATATTGGTATATTAACTTGCTGCTCTGCCTAGGACTACTCTTGCATATAACCACTCTTGCATAGGAGAAGTGGGTATATTTGCTTTTAAATATAGAATTTACCTTCAATTCCTCATCAATAACTTCATCATCATCCCTCTCCACGGCCAAGTCCCACAGTGCAACTTGATTGTCTTCACCAGCTGTTGCTAACACACTTGGCTCTGTCCAGTGCCATTCCACTGAAGTAATTGGAGCTGTGTGGTGTTTGAAGGTTCCCACTGGTGTACTATTAGTAAACTGCCTGAGGTCCCAAATGTGAAGAAAACCATCATCTCCACCTGTAAAGATAATATAATGCAAATGAGTTATATTTTTTTTAGTGGAATCTATGATTTATTAAAATTAACTTATATTGTTAGTACTTCAAAAGGTAGGAAATTTATTAATTTGAAATCATAATTTCTACTTATTTATTATAGTCCGCGTAAAACTGCTAGTCTGCTCTGAATATAGAAATGAATCGCGTCGCTATATTAAATTGTATGATTACACCTGCTCGCAACAACTTCAGAGCAGACTAGCAGTTCGACGCAGACTTTACCTAAAATAATTATAAGAATACTTGCCACTAGCTATGAAGGGTTCTTTACTGTTCCAGGTTATAACATTGATATCATTCTGATGTGCATTCTCTGCTGTTAGCATGCAAGCTTTGTGTGGTGCAGCTCTGGTATCCCAAATTCTTATTGTCTTGTCCACTGAACATGATGCTAACACATTTCTGAAAATATTATACATAATTATAAAATATCTGTCTATACAATGATTGCCTGTGAAATACACAAAATCTTAAAAACAGTTGTTTTAAACCTACTTTTGAACTATTATTTAAAAAACTCTTGTTTGCTTATTAAAACACATCTGGAAAGTAGAAACACATTTGGTAAGAAAGGGGTTTTACCGCACAGTAGGATTTTAAATTAGAAATTCATTCAGTCACAGCTGTATTGAAATTACCTTTCATTAGGTGACCACTGGATGTCCTCCACAGAACTGGTGTGTCCAACAAGGGGTCTTTGGTCCACATTCCATGTGCCAGCCTCATTCGGTTTCCAAATATGTATGTCCCTTCTACAGTCACCTGTAGCCAGCACCTATGTAATAAATATCATTTATTGTTTACTGTTACCATAAGAATTATGGTAACAAACAAGTTAATTTCACAATGTAAAAAAATTCTTTAGCATAAGCCAGATAAAAGTGTTGTAATATCTCCCTAGAAGTGTAAAGAATACGTAAAATTAATTTTAAAAAGATCTATTTTTTAAACGGTTATTTTCATCTTGAAGGTGGTAGAACCCATTGTGGTTCAACTCCGGCTGCACTACCTCCACACATATTTCTGCCTCATAACAGCAGTTTCAAGCTCTGCTTTGTTCTAGTTTGAAGGGTGTGGTAAGGGAGACATACTTTTCCGAGGCCGAGTTCCAACTTAGTCCTCACGGGTAGTGGCGCATCTGTGCCCAAACACAGGTAGGAGTTTGTAATCCTATTTGGGGTTGATTACCGATGTCCATGGGCGGCAGTAGCCACTTAACATCAGGTCTACATGCTTGTCTAAGGTAAGTCAAGGTAACATGCTTGTCTGCTACTTCTATATTATAAAAAAAAATCTTATATAGATATTATTTCAAAAATAATATTGTGCAATACTTACACCAGGCTCTGTAGGGCACCAATCTAAACCAAAGCCCTCTTGTTGGTGGCCATTGAAAGAGTACAATGGTCTAACTGGATTGTCCACGGATTCAAGATTATACCTCTCTAGCAGAACTGGTTCATCCACAGCTTGTAACTGTTGTGTTATGTTCCAAATGTCCACCATCCCAAGTTCTGACCAACTAGCTGCTAATACGGAATTCCTGAAGTTTGTTGACTGTAAACACAGAATATATTTATTGTTACATTTTTAGGTGAAGATTACTTTACCTATCATAGAAAGAAATTAGTGCACAAACACGCACAAACATCTAGTTACATTCTTATGCAATCAAGTCTAAAAGAGAATATTAATAAATATCACTCTCCAGCTTTTAAGAGCTTTAAAGAATTATTATTTACAAACACACATATCTTTGAAACACTACAATTTTTTTAAAACAACATGTGGTGTAGAGCTGAGCCGTATAGTATATAAGTTAGTGTTAGAGTAATATAAAACAGTTACAATAAAGACTTCAACACAGTAACAAGCCTATCAATACCTAAGAGCATACTTTTTCAATACACATTTTATTAGAGAACTACACACCCTTATCCTATTAACACATCCTTGGTGCTTGATGAAAGCAAATGTCATTTGTGGTTTCTTTTCCTCATCCTCCTCTTCATCCTCATCATCATCATCACTCTCTGAATCTTCTTCATCTTCAGCTTTAGAAGTTTGATGCAAATTTGACATTTTGATTACCAATATACTGAAATTTCAAATGATATTTTATAAGTAAATAAGTATTTGCATGTAAAATATGCTATGCAATTTGATAAAAATAAAACCAATTATGTGCCTATCACATTCATCTGTATGACACAAGTGTAGAATTGCTAATAATGTGTGACACTGGGTTATACATCTAAGAACTGACCAAACTCAGTGGTATAGTCCACGTAAAACTGCTAGTCCACTCTGAATATAGAAATTAATTGCGTCGCCATAGAAAACTGCTCGCAACAACAACATCACAGAGGACAAGCAGTTTGACGTGGACTATACTTTACTAGGTGCTTCTTTACAGTTGGAACTGAAAAGAATTCAATTTATTTAAGTATAGTATAAGAAATAAGGTTCCAAATTGTTTCTAATTACTTACTTATTCAAGTGAGCGCTGGATGCCTGAGTGCCGGCGACTAAATAAGTGGTCATTGGGAAGTTTTCCCGGTCCCTACCCAGATTATCTGTTACAATATCGAAGCTCAGGCATGGCGCCCCGGTCTGGGCTTGGTGCAACATAACGTACGCAGATTGATCACATACTAATTGCTCATCTTCTTTCAAAGGCTGTCCTGGAAGGAAAGTCTTAGGCCGGGTATCGTCATCGTCCTCATTACCCTCTTCCCCTTCTTCCATCCCTTCGTCGTCGCTCTCCGAAGAACTACTGTCCATCCTTTCTTCGACCTCTTGAGACATTTTATGTCTGAGTACTTTTAATAGCGTTAATATACACAATTTACACAACAACACGTGCAAAACGTACTATGATAAAGAATGGTGATGACATTTGACAATTGACACTGACATAATTATGGTGTTTTATTTTCCATAAAGTTGAATAGAAAACAACTTATTTATATGTATATGTATACTCTTTGGTTATGTGATTTTCAGACTTAGCGGTTTCATTTTTTATAATACAAAGAAACACTCTACCTAATAAAAAATACTTTGTGGCCGATTGTTACAAGTGTGTGCGGACTTATAAAATAAAATACACTGTTCCACTAGACACGCTAGTCACTTAGTCAGCAGGCTTAAGTCAATTTAGTCTGGGGCCGAGTGACCAGACTTCTTATTTTGCGGCTTTTGTTTAACGTTTAATAAATTGGTTTCATGCGGATTCGTGCCTCAAGGGAGCCCTCTTTGAAAGAACAGTTCTCAAAGAGATAATATTTGGCCCCGTGAAAATTATGTTATACTTTAATTGTCTATTTAATAGGGAATATGCACATTTTTATTTTATTATTTTAAACCACTTATTACATCGTTTTAAAATAGTAAAAAATATAAACAATTTTATTAGTGTTTGAAATATTTTTTTAAAAAATATTTAAAGTATGAATAAAATTTGACACATTTAACGCCGCCATTTTACGCGCTCTTTGAATGACGTCAAGTAGCGTGATTTGTATTGATATTGATGATAACTGTATGGACATAAAGGTATTATTAAACGTTTTCAGGTTTCATCGCTATGTACATCATAGGAAAGGCTAAATAACCACTTTATAAATATTTCCTAGAGTTATTGTGCAATACCACTACTATACATACATTATATAGTGTTTTTTCTTTTGCAAAAGATGCGAAAATACGAAAAATGTGGTGCAAGATTATAGGAAACAGATAAAGTATCTCCAAAATCGCATTAAAATTTGCATTTACTGTAACAAACAATAATTTTAGGTAAATAATTTTAAAATATTGCATTGATCATTTACTTCGTTAGGTACTTATCGACTTCTACATCAAAGACTATCATTTGAAACACACAAAATGCATTATAATCTATTATAATTTATAATATTATAAAGATAGGGTGAAGATAGGTCATAGTAGGTCATGGGCAGTAGCCACTTACCATCAGGTGGACTGTATGCTCGTCTGCTACTCCTATATTATAAAAAAAAGAGAATATTAACAAAATAAGTTATGATCAGTTAAATATGTCTGAATTGACCTATGCATAAAACCAATTTATTCATTTTGCATATTTTAGGTAAATAGTCCGATTGTGCTTTGACAAAACTACTTTCAATCATTGTTCTTGATTATTCCTAATAATACTATGTAGAAAAATCGCACTAGGCAATAAATAACACTGTAGGAATATAGACAAAAACAATTTTTCTCTCAAACAGTTTGAATATCGACGCCGATAAACATCGTAACACGCTATGTGACGTCATTTTTCGATTCGACCAATTGGAATGCGTTTTGCAAATTTGAATTTCGCGTGCATAATTTACGATTTTTGATTAAAGTTTTAAACAATTTAATACGAAATAAAGAAAAAATAATGGTTTAGATGTAATTTCAGGACCGTAATGTACCGAGAAAAAAAAAAACAAGCAAATCTAAATCACATGCATATTCCCTATTCCAAAGTACATTAAAATAAAATACGATAGGACGAAATATAAACTATTTAAATCGAGTTGAATCGATTAAGCTGTTGAGGTAAGTGATAGTGATGTAACCGTAAGCATTATTTTTGTATTTGATCTTGATGTAATGATTTCATGAATTGGGCTGAATAGGACTTTACCGGTCCGGTTATATTGACATTGACATACGTATTTTTAGGTTATTTATTTCAAAACAGAACTCATGATTGTGTATAATAAATATTAAAATGCGAAGATTAAATTAAATTTCAATTAATTTGATAGCTTATCTTTTTCCTTTGTAGTCGTAGTCGATAATAATTGAGTATATTAAAATAAACACATTTCATGATGGGTTCTCGGTGTTTAAGATTGTTAAAAACTATTCGCTGTACACCTATTATTTCAAGTTACAATGCTATCATTTCACAACACAACTTAATGTCCACGACAAGTACTAAAGCTAAAGACAAGTTTCAATCTAATAAGGACTTCAATAAGCTTAGTGTGGATAACGATTTCAAAACTGAAAAAAAAGATACTTTTCTGGATGACCCCAATACATTTGGCACCTTATCGCGTAAAACGATTAATAAAAACGAAGAAGAAGACGAGGGAGACCTTAAAGAAGAGAAATATCTACAAGAGTTACCTTTAAAATCGCAACAGTTAACAACTAGACAGTATGCAGATATTATTAAGCAATACCTTAAGCATAAGAGGTTAAAAGAAGCATTAGATGTATTAGAAGTGAGGATGATACAAGAAGACAGAGTTAAACCTGAGAATTATATCTATAATATCTTAATAGGTGCATGTGCTAATGTTGGATATACTAAGAAGGCTTTTAAGTTGTATAATGATATGAAAAAGCGGGCGCTGAAGCCAACGGGCGATACTTACACATGCTTATTCACAGCATGTGTAAACAGTCCTTGGATTGCAGATGGTTTGAAAAAGGCCAGACATTTGAGAGCACTAATGAATGAAAAGGGTATTGAGCCAAATTTAACAAATTATAATGTAATGATTAAAGCCTTTGGTAGATGTGGAGACTTACCTACTGCATTTCAAATTGTTGATGAAATGATTTCTAAGAAAATTAAGATCAGAGTCCATACTTTTAACCATCTTCTACAGGCTTGTATTACTGATAAAGAGAATGGCTTGAAATATGCACTTGTGGTGTGGAGAAAAATGTTGAAAATGAGAGAAAAACCTAATGTTTATTCATTCAATCTTATGCTTAAGTGTGTAAAAGACTGTAACTTGGGCAGTAAAGAAGATATCAATGAATTAATTGGTATATTAGAAGAGAACATGATTGTGAACTTTGAGAAAGTAAATAAGCCCTTGCAGATAGAAGCTCCAGGTGTTGAAACTTCAGAACCTGTGCAAAAGCTTATTGCAAGCCCTAAACTCAGCAATGTTGATGACTTAGCTAAATCATCCTGTAGTTCTCATAGTATTACATCTAATGTCGATGAAGTTAAAAATGATATCAAACTTGAAGCAGACAAAATCCAAGTTTCAAATGAATTAAGTGTAATTGGAAATCAGGAAAAAGTTACAATGGAGTTAGTGGATTATAGGAAAAATGTACCACAAATTCGAAACCCTCGTACTGTACCTAATTTATTATCTAAGATGTTGCAAATGGACCAAGTATTTGCTCTACAAGATGTTCACACATTACAAGATAGGTTTGCAGTAGTGGGTGGACAAGATGACTTTCTCAAAGAAATGGAGGCTTATTTGGTAAAACCAGACATCAAGATCTTTACTCAAATGTTGCCGTTGATAGATAACACCACAGAAGCAGAAATTAAACTAATTGAAGCCATGGAGGCAGCAAAAGTTGTAGCTGATATTGATTTTTACAACTTACTAATAAGGAAGAGGTGTTTAAGATTGGATTATGATAAAGCACTTGTGAGTACATTTAAATGTGGATTGACTTAATGGTTCCAACATTAAGACACAACCAATTACAGTCGGCAATAAATAATTTGCACAACTTCACTAAACCTAATGTACAGTCACGAGCATAAATATATGACTATGGGCAGATCAGCAAAAATATGTGACCGAATAACGAGTTCAATAATATATGCCTGCACGAACGCAGCAAAAATATCTGACATTAATAGGCAGCAAAAATATGTGATGATAACGTTGATCAAATAATTGTGACATGTGTTATGACATGTGACGTCAACTAAGGTGCAATAATATCTGATAAATATCTTTAATGTAAATATATCAACCTACCGGTCAAAGGGGCCTATGTATTTTTCCGGAGATAGAATATGAGTAAAAAACACGTTATAAACATTTTCTCATATTTTTTTATTTTAGTAAGAAAAAAACAGGGTTAAAGACAAAGACAGGATAATTAATGTATTTTAACAGGGTGAATGTTTCAAATCCGAATCTATAAGGATTAGCGAAAAATGCTAAAAGGTGTTACGAGGCAAATTTTGATAAAAACTAATACTCCATCATTAGTTTTTAGGGTATACTTATTTTTATAAAATAGTAAACATCTGGTGGCGAATTATTTAAAATATCCCTATATACGGGAATCGAACGAGTTCATTTTGAAAAAAAAAAATACACACCTTATATTATTCCACTATCGGATAGTGTCCCTTATACGGATTAAATTCTGGGATTAAATGACAAATTATGGGAAAAGCTTCAATTTCACCCTGTATACAACAAAAATAATATGTCCTTACGACTTTTACAATATTATATCCTTACTAATATTATAAATCCGAAAGTTACTCTGTCTGTCTGTCTGTTTGGTTGCCTCTTCTTCACGCCTAAACCACTGAACCGATTTTAATGACATTTTGTACAAAGATAGTCTGAGACCCGAGAAAGGACATAGGATTGCTTTTATCCCGGAAATCCCACGGTAACTAGGGCATGGCGATCTAAGATCAATTAATCGGAGAATCGATCTTTTGGACCCAAAACATCAATATTAGTACAACAAACAATATTAATAAGGATTGAATCGTAAACTATGCATTTGATCAAGTGATGATCTTTAGCAAAGTTGAAGGTACGAATTTTCAGTTTTATGTATGTTAGTATGTTATATTTATTAACGCGGGCGAAGCCGCGGGCGAAAACTAGTAGATTATATATTATTAAACTAAAATGGTTACGAATATTCTGATAAGACAAAAATATAAAAATGAAGTTACCGCAACAGTTAATTGATACTTTAATTTAATTTACAAATACTTTAATTGTAACTTTAATTATTTATATTAGCAATACCAAGTTCTACAATTAGCAATTTTATCGGAGAAATAGGTTCTATTTTTTTGATATCGCTTATATATATTTTAATCGTTAAAAAGTGGGTAGTAGATCTTTTTATCCAACGCTGCCGTGTAACGTTTCGGAATTGTTTCTAATAATACGCTATGTATTATTAGAAACCAATTCTATTTCTTTTTATTATATTATTATTTTAATTAATTATTTTGTACTATTTTCATGATGTGTTATTTTTATAATAATAAGTCCTTATTTATAAAGTCACTGGCTGACACGATTTTATGACTTAGCATTAAAAAGAAAAAGAACGCGGCTTGACGTTCGAGTTGTATTTTGAGCCGGAATAACAAAAGTGAATAGATTAATATTGTCAGATATTTTTGCTTCGTAAGGTGGTCACAATTATTTGATCAACGTTATCATCACATATTTTTGCTGCCTATTAATGTCAGATATTTTTGCTGCGTTCTTGCTGGCAGATATTACTGAACTCATTCTTGGGTCAGATATTTTTGCTAATTTGCCTATAGTCATATATTTATGCTCGTGACTGTACTTTGTTGTTTATTGTTCTTTTTGTTTTATCTTTTTTCAGGAAGTGAAAGATATGATAACGAAAGATAGTAAAAAGAGACATCCATTGAATAAAAAACGAAGGCTAAAAGAAAACATAATGACATATGGAGTTTTGGCTATGGCTTGCAGATCCAAAGAGAGTGCAGAGAAGTTACTTAATGAGATGAAGGAAAAACAAATAAAGTATGTAGTAAATTGCGTTATTAAAACATATCTTTAATTACAAATAAATTAATATAATTATTTAATAAAATTTACTTTCGTCGTTTTTATAATAATTGTTTTCAGTTCTAATCGTTACGATCGTTACTCATCATGAAATCTCACTTAATATTTCAGGGTTAACATTCAAATTCTGGGAACATTATTGAAGCATGGTACTGTAAATATACAATTTGACTATGTAAAGTATATAATGAACGTCGTGAAAGAGGAGAAGGTTGAATTAAATGATGTTTTTTTACAACATTTGGAGGCCTTTAGTGAAAAATGTGCAACTATTATAAAGGAGGTATGATTTCCTATATATTTTTTTAAAATAGTGGTTATAGATATTTTCAACAGCATGTCCAGTTACTAATATTACATATTTTAAATGACATTGATATATAATGGATCACATTTGAATCATTTTTGTGATCAATTTTCAGTTTAATATAATATCTTTTGTCAAATGTTTTGTTGCCAGATTCCCATTTTAACATGGTTTTTTTTTTCACAGAAAGAAGAAAAAGGCGCAATAAACAAACCTTTTTATATAGCTTACAATAGTTTTTTACAAGGTTATAAAAAATGGTTAGCAGACATCAATGCTGAGGAAGCTTTAAAAACAGAACATCCATGGCAACAGTTCAGAGAACCTTATCCAGAAACAGTTCAAAGGTCTGACTTCAAAATTAAGGAACCGAAGAAATTCTACAAAAGAAATCGAAAATTTGTTATGTATGCTCCACAAGTGAAATAAAATAATTATTCCTGGATACATATTTTTATTCTTGTAAGAAATAGATGACCAATACAATGAGTTTGAGACAAGAAAGCGATACATATTAAATGGTCAGCTCTATTACATTACATTATTAAATTTTAATGTGGTGAAGCTTCCTGTTAAGCTCCTCAAACTTCAGCAGCTTCCTGATGAAAAAGTCGCCATAACGATGAGCCACCTTGGTGTCGGCGATATGGATCATGTCATTGTCAATGTAGAAGTCCAACTGTAAATTAAACAATGTAGTTTTAGATTACAGATTATAATTATCTACATCTATAAATAAAAGTCTTTCAAATCCTGATTGGAATTCTGCATAATAATAGGAAGTTTACAGGATTTTCATAGGTGACTTTAATGCTTTAAAACAAAAGTAATTAATAACCAAAATAATAATTAAAAACAAAAACCAAAGTAATAAAAAACATAAACTTCTGCTACATACCACATTAAAGTATATGCTGCTATTCTGGTTAAATGAGTGTGTGATGAGAGTGGATTTGACAGAAATACTAATATAAAACATTCCACCTTATTTTACAGTTATAAACTCATTTGTGATTAAAAAAACTCAGGCGTGTAAGTTTTTTCACAATATTTTCCATCACGATTCAAGCATGTGATAATTTCCCCCATTTATGGCAACATCAAATCAATTTGCTCTCACCTCAGAACCACTCTTGGAACTTGCCGTCCAAGCCGCTCGGTCCTTTAATCCACACAACACTGTTCATCTTGTACTTGAAGCAGAGTAGGTGTATCGCGAGCGCGGCGTGCTCGCGGGCCACATCGCGTGCGCCGCCGACACGAACGCGGCTTCCTAACATTTGCCAACTAACAACAAACAAAATCGTCCTCACCTCAGAACCGCTCTGGAACTTGCCATCCAAGCCGCTCGGCCCCTTAGTCCAAACAACGTTCTTCATCTTGTGCTTGAAGCAGAGCAGGTGTATGGCGAGCGCGGCGTGCTCGCGGGCCGCGTCGCGCTCGCCGCCGCGCGCCGCCGACATGAACGCGGCGAGCTTCGCCAGCGGGAGCGTCGTGTACAGCTTCAAGTAAGAACGGATGGTCGGCAGCATCTTTTGTTGGCGGACCTGCTCGCAATATAAACATTTTGCTAACTGAACTGGCAAATAAGCATCATTTCGTCGATGTGGACTTTAGATGTAGGTCTCCAGAGAATTAGAAAGATTATCATAACAGTTCAGCTGTTTTTGAGTAATTAAATAACAAACACATACATTTATCCTTCGGTTTTATAACTATTTCAACTACATTTACAAGCTTTTATTTAGTTTCACCTGTCCTGGTGTCTGTAATTAAATTTTGCAAGCTAAATTTCACCCACTTCCTAGTGACCAATTGAGCTGAAATTTGGCACATATCTTTGTAACAATGCTTTATTAAAGTATGGGAATGAAACAGCCGAATTTGCAATTTTATTTCAAGGAGGTCGATACTTAAAATCTGTTCGAACTAACAACAACAAATGAACAATAAAAAGCTATACGCATAAAACACTGGATATTTTGAGAACATAGACTAGTATAAGGCATTATTTATTTTTATTTAATTTTTACACATGCGAAACAACGAATGACGACTGGCGTGGCGGAGCGGTCGCCATAGCGATTTGACGCGCAGAGGGTCCCGGGTTCGATCCCCGGCCAGACAGATATCTAAGTGATGATTTTAGGTCTCCGTTTCTGGGTCTGGGTGTTTCTGTAATTGTGTCAGTGTGTGTCCATTGCCATAATTTTCCAATTTCGATGCTTATATTTAGTATTAACAGGAGAACCTACCTCATCCATGAACACCTGAGTTTGGTGCTTGACGGCATCACGGCCGTAGTTGGAGCCGGGCTCGATGGGCGGCGGGCACGGCGACAGGAACTTCGGGCACGCGAACGTGAAACAGCTCTCGAACTCGCCGAGATCACCATACTGCATCTTGAACATCTTCTCGTGATAGTTCTTCTCGCGGAGCACCTGCGTTATTTAAAGTCAGAATCTGGTTAAATAAATCATTGCCAATACGTGCATCGTCTTTGGAAAGTTAAGCGGGTCGTCGTCACGTCGTTTGGAAGTATGTGACGACGAGTAGTTTCAAGCATATACCTTATGGGGTTAAAATAACTAAGACTTTTTTATTGATAAATTAAGGTTACACAATTAAGTTTCGTATGGTATCAACATAATAATATTACTGGATTTAACTGAACATATTCCAGGAAACATTAATACCACATTTTACTCTGATGGAAGTGAACTAAGCCTAGGTAAAATGTGCAGGACCCCTGCATAAAAATCACACACAACAACAAAGACACACAAACAGTCCTACCTGCTGAATAGATTCATCGACGCATTGAGGATGGAGCACCAAGCAGATGGCCAGGAGATGGTACATCTGCTCCGTTTGCTTGTTGATCTGATCGTTCTGGTAGGACCGCGACGAGAACAGTTGCTTGGTGCGTTGCATGTAGAGCAGCGCGGAGGAGAGCGTGCGGATAGCGTCCGCGTAGCGCCTCATCATCATGTACGCGAAGCCCACGTAGTATGAGGTGGAGATCTGGCAGGCCGGCACGTGGGAGTACTGCGACTTTTTGTGGAGCTCGATGTTCTCCAACACCTGGAGTAGATAAAGGTTTATTTTAAAGCCTGTTCATATTAAGGATAAAAAAATATCAGATACGTAACACCTGGAAGGTACATAAGAATAAGTATTCCAACTTTATGTACAGCTAAATGTCATCTAACAATACAGTGGAGGAATGTTTGGTTAAAGTATTTGATTGCACATCTTTGACACAAGTACCGATTTACAAAACTACTATTCAATCAGATAATTCAGAAATTGTTAAACAACACAGCATAAACCATCTAGTAAGCTGGTAAATATTTATGAATTTTGGGAATATTTTTTTTAATATTGTGTAATAACTATTTTGCCCCTTACCTTAATCATAGTATGTGTCCATGGCAACGGTAACAAGAAATTGTAGGATACAGAATGTGAGTAGTAATTTGACTGAATTAGGAAAGTTACCTTGATAGCCTGGTAGTAATCACCAAGCAGAGAATGCAGACGCAACAAGCCTACAAGGGAGAAGTACCCCAGCATCTTATACAGGGAGTGCCGACCAAACTCCCCCGCAACAGAGTCAGGATCACCACCTGAGGCATACACCTAAGGAATAGACAAATACATAGTTATTACATATTAAAGTTCAATTTGAAAATGAAATATTATTTCATTACATAATTTCAGTTAAACATGACTGTTCTGTGTTTAATTTCATTTACATTATGATATGATTACCTCAAGTTGACGCTTGATGTTGGACTTGTCAACAAAAGAGTGAAGCACGTTGAGAATGCAGAGAACATTCCAAGCCTTGTTCTCATTGTTCAGCTCATCAATCTCAGCTTGACTTAGCTTAGAAGTGCGCGACCTGTATGAAAAAATAAGTGTTAAATAATGCTTCTAAGAGGATTTTTGCATGTTCATTTATTTAGCATTTGAAACTATATTTAGTCATCAGTAACATGTTGCTATCCCAAAGGAGTCATTAGAATTATCTCATCACATTTATTGTTTTCAAGTATTCATTGCATAAAACATCCTTTAACATCCTTTAATATGCCAGGGAAGTCTCAGAATACACTGTTAGTAAAGTGCAGCAATTTGAAAATAGTGTCTTTTGTGGTTTAATCACCAGCGCTGTTATGTGTTGCTTTGAAGGTTGAGGTGAGTGATCTAAGGCAGTGTAATTTAGACCTCAGGGTTAACAACACATTTGTTGTCAACCTCAGGTAGAAACCGTATCTTATGTGAGTTTGATTACAGATGTCTATGTGCTGCAGAAGCCACTTAACTCTAGGTGGACAACATGCTTCTGTGGTACTTCAGTCAGTGAATGATGAAGTGATTTTCTTGTAGTGACTGTGTTGTGTGTTTTGTGTTGATGTTTCAAACTTACCTATACTGCGCAAAAGACTGGAACTGGTAAACAAACTCATCAATGAGTTCCCACAGCCATTGGTCAGGCAGCTCCAAGGGCACTGGTGTCTCAGCTGAGAGAATGTAGTTGAAGAGCTCACAGTAGTTGTAGAATGAGAGGAATCTTTGCTCAGGCTTGGGGCCGCCGGGCACACGCGCGTAAATATCGCGGTAGTACAATTCTTTGTATAGAATCATGAACACCTAGAATTTTAGCATAAAATAGTTAATGATAATATTTTTGTTTTATAAAGAAAAATAGAGACCATGCATTTTGACTTTAAAGCTGGCTTTTTACTATCTATGGAATATTATGAGTTACTGTATATGTCATATGTAGAGCAAATTAAATTCATAATTTTAATGTCAGTCACATATTTTATTTGAGTATTTATGTGTATTCTGAAGATATATTACAACCCAAAGCAAATAGGAAACCATTATTTTATTGAAATGTAGAATATGTGGTGATAAACACATGATACATAAAAACACCAGGGTAAATAACATCATAAACTCAATGACAGTATGTTTACTATATAGAACAACATGTAATTGACAGCACTTAAGCTACAAGATTGAATATTTTGTAATAGTGGAAACATAACCAAACTTGATTTCATAAATACTTACATGATCCTTATCAACAATGGGTGCAACCTCCTTCTCATCGGGCCAGGGAGTATTCTCAAAGTACTGCTCAGTGAGCTTAGGGAATGTATTCTCATAGAGATTCAGAATCTCAAATGTCATTCCCTCATTGATCATGTTGCGGAAGTACACCAGAAACTTCTTAACCTGTGAAGAAGTTATGTTAATTTTATGTAAGTTGTAAGTAGCCATTGCAATAAACTGAATTTTGTTTATTTCTACAGATTAGAAATAAACAAAATTCAGTATGTAAACGAAAATTATTATTAAATCTCACTTGGGAGTCTCCATCTAAAATGACAGAAACTAAACAAACAGAACAGATTTAATCTAAAAATATAGAATTTCAAGCTTAGTTATTTAATACTGAAAAACCGTGCAGAAGGATGCTTATTTATAAAGGGTAAACTTACCATATCTGGCATTTTATAGTATGATCTGTCATACTCCAAATCATATTGGGGGTCTCCAGTATGTGGCTCATAGTCACCATAGGACTCATAGCCACCCTGAAAATATTAATTAGCATCAAAAACTTTGGAGCATCTATTACTTACTACGTAAAACGATCAATTCATATACGAAATTATATATGTGGGAAGGCTATTAAAGTAGAAAACGAAGGTATGTGTAATCAATCATCAGCGTCGATAACTAGTGGGGTCTCTTAATTGAATAGAGACCTCTTCTAACAGGTTACGATGATTAAGACAGGAATCTAACCTATATACTACCGTATGTTGGCGTTATCACCTAAATACTGTAGACATTTAAGGACATATTATTAAAAACATACCTCATTATAATCGTCACTAGAATACATTGTGCTGATTTCAAAAGTTGTGATCCAATACTATTGTGTTGGCACTTTCTTCACGCCCGACATATATAATTTACTTCACGTCTCCAAAGAAAGAGGGAGATGACATTTGGATGCTTTGATTTGACATACGCGTCGGCGACGTCAACTTTTTTGTTCATATATTTTTCAGCCTTAGATTTATTTCTTTCAGCCTAAGTAGTATTTTGTGATTAAGGGTTATTTTTTCTGTTTATCCATTATCCATTTCAGGCTACAAACATATTCCAGTTTTTTTATGTACTCTCAACATTTTGTCAAATAAAACAAAAAAAAAAATCTATAGTGTGCAGTAAAACCATCAGTAGGATAATATATCTATAAGTAAAACGTATTGAATGTGCTGACATTATTATATTCCATGACTATCTACTTGTCATTTCATTTGACATTGACGGACGGGAAATTAAAGCGAAAATTTTCTTATTTTTCGCAGAATTTTGTGAAAATCAAAATGTTAACCAGAAATATTACAAATTTGTTCATCCGTTCCTATTATCTGGGAAAAAGCCCAATATATATTAGACCTTTCTCTGCAACTGCTGTGAAAAACGATATCGTTAAAATACAGAGCACTGATGACTTCAAAGATAAAGTCATCAACAGCAAAGTTCCCGTGGTTGTGGACTTCTTTGCAACGTGAGTATTTAATATTTTACTTATTTCTTTAGTTTCAGTTAAACAAAAGGTGGAAATTAACTTGAATGTTATCGGAATTTAAATAATTCTGTATTGCATCATGTATACTCTTGTCTATAAGAATAATCTAGGATTAGGTTTATGGCACATTATTTTTTATCAAAAGCGAAATAGTAGATAATTATTTATTAAAACTACAGTGTCCTATTCTTATTAATTGTAATGTATTTGTTATTCTTGCAGATGGTGCAACCCATGCCGGCTCTTAACCCCTCGTCTTGAATCTATTATATCAGAAAACAAGGGAAAAGTTGTGCTTGCAAAAGTTGATATTGATGAACAGACAGACTTGGCTCTGGATTACGAAGTGAGCTCTGTTCCTGTCCTTGTGGCAATCAAGAATGGCAAAGTGCAGCAACGCTTGGTAGGGCTGCAAGATACTGACAAACTACGCAAATGGATTGAGCAATTCACATCTGAGGAATCTAAGGCAGAAGTTAAGGCCTAGAAGCTGAATTGTTGATATGGAAAATAATGATATATATTAAATTATTGTTCTTGTTACCAATATGTAGTTAAAAATAAAGCAAATAAAACAACAGTGTATTCTTCTAAACATTGTATTAAACTTCTAGCTCTACTGTAAACTTTATCATCTGGTTTGACTATTTCATTTTCAGTTTCTTCGTCGGGCTGCTCCTTGTTCTGTGATTCTGTCCAATCATCCATTTGTTTAATGATCTTGTTAGCATCTGTTAACAACATGTTCCTTATATTACCTTTAGCGGATTCAAAGTATTCTAAAAGGACAGGCCATGATGAGTCTGGTACGAGATGTGCTGAGAACTTGTTTTTATACAGCCACACTTGCTTTGCCTTCATGAATTTCCAGTTCTGTCGGTCATGCTTCCATTGAGACAGGTAGGTGATGCACTGTGATTTAAGCTGGTCCTTCGCAGCTGTTGCCGCCTCCGCTTGGCGTTCCGCATGCTTCTCCCTTTTCATCTGGCGAATGGATTTTTTGTTCTTTTTTCCTGTGGACTCTTCAGGATTCATCTGTTTTTTCTTTTTTTTCTTCTTTTTGACTTCTGTATCAGAATCATCATCGTCCTCCGCGTGTCGTTTTGTAGGCATTCGCTCTGAATCACTTAAATCGTCAGTATTCTGTGATTCGTTTGTGTCTAATTCTTGTTCTTCAATGTCTTGATTTGAAGCCAAGTCACTTTGTGGCTTAGTCTTATTACCCTTAGACTTTTTCTTTTTCCCACCCATGACTTATCTCGGTCCTAATTTTTTTGGGCTGTTATGGCTGTTAACTATTTGTTATTGATTGGTATCATGCTCTTAACCTAAAAGTTATTTTGCTTGACATGACATGCGGCATGTAAACAATAAGATAAAAGCCAAAGGCATGGCAACTGTAACATTGTAAGTTTAATATTATTACCTTAGTTTTTATACACTTAATTTTGATTCAAAAAAATTACGACATTTTTAACTATAAGTTTAGCTAATAATGGTTAAATATTTTTATGTACCTACTACATATAAAATAATAAATATATCCGGTGTTAAAATACACTAATTATAGTTTTTTTTTGGAAGTAAATAGTAATATTATACGTAAATTTTTAATTATGTAAAATTGATCGAATGAATTAATTTAATTTAATTTGAATATTGCATAGTGATGGTCACCCAATCTATCGCAATTTTTGGCACGTCACAGCCGCGTCATCATGTCCCCGTGTCTGCTTTTATCGCTCGGGAATTAATATATTCGACATTATCATACCTTATCGATACCTTTTTATGTGAACTGTAAATTTAAGACAGTTTCGAAATTACAATTTAAGATGGAGCTGTTAAGGCAGGTGTCTAATACACAGTTTCTGTTTCCTGCCGCAGCTGTGGCGGTTGTTTTATTATGCGCGGCACTAGTATTTATGTTCGGTTTCCACTCAGCGGAGGAGCCACAGTTCGAAAAGCTGTCTCTAGTGTTGGATGACAAAAAATCCTCGAACAAGAAGAAAAAACCCAAGGAGAAGGTGAGTAGCAATATGTTTCTTTCGCCCGGCCGCTCGTAGCCAGGCAATGTGTGCTCGTTTTATTTTTAACCTGTAAACATAATGATTTTAACTTGAAGTTAAGTTATCGAAAATAAATAAAACATCCGCTGCTCAATGACTTTTTCATTTTAGAAGTCCTCGCCGAACCGCGCCGTGAATGACGATGTGAAGGCGAAGTCCGAAAGCTCCAAAAAATCTCCTGCAAAGGAGAAGAAGGAAGAAAAACCCAAAGACGTCGATAAGGTGAAACCGAAAGAGAAAGTCGAGCCAAAGGTTGTGAAGAAGGAAGCCCCAGTCGAGGCCAAGAAGGGAAAGAAGGGTAAGCAGGCGGCCGAAGTGGAGAAACCCGCTGACTTCGACGACGGAGGTTGGCAGGAGGTGCCAAAAAAAGAAAAGAAAAAAGTGAAAGGTGATGAGAAAGACAAAGAAAAGAAGGAAAGTCCCGCTAAAAAGAACAAGAAGAAGTCAAAGGATGCTGAAGTGGAACCTGTGGTAGTTAACCATGTGGAGGAACCACAGGAGGAGACCATTAAGATAGTGAGTGCTGTTGGCCCTGAAGTTGATGAGGAAGCTGCTCGGGCACTCCAGGCCCAAATTGAGGAGGTGCAGAGAGTGCTTAAAGAGGTACTATTTTATGTTATGTAATAACTGCTGGACATATGGTTCACTTGAAGTTGAATAATTATTTTTGGTGAGGTCAATAACAGAGTGTTACTACCCCTAAGCTGGAGCATATGATGTAAGTGTATCTGTATTTATACCAGGATCCAGTTATAATGCTGAAATACATAAGTTATAGATACCTTAGTTCAATAAGTACAATGTTATTTTATCCTGAGATATAATACTTTTACTTTTGAGTTCTCAAGGCAAATCCCCAGTTTGTTTAAATCCTAATTGAACTTAAATAGTATATAAATATTCAATTTCTTTATTAATCACAGTAATTATTTGTCGTAAATAGTTATATATTTATTTTAATTTATGCTAAGTGAACAACAATTTATTTCTAAATTACCAATCATGCAAGAAGCCTTTCTATTTCATAAATGGTGTGGGGAATTTGTATTAACAAAATTAGTCTTATCTGTAAGAATCAATTTTAAAAAATAATTTGACAAACTTTAATTTACCAATGGTCTTATGATTTTGAAAAATTAAAAAATATAGTTTGAAAATTTGAAAAATCATAAATAAATGCTAAGACAAAGAAGTTTTTACTAGTAATTTTTTTCAGGCGGAACGTCGCGACCAGGGTATTGCTGAGGACGAAGATACTCCGGATGAAGATTTGAATGATGTGAAGGATCTCAGAAGCAACAAGAAGAACGAAAATAAAGAGAAGCAGAAGAAGAAGGCTAGTGAGGTACAGCTTTAAAAATTGACAAAGCTTGAAAACCTCCTAATACTTATAAACAAAACTATTGAGATTTTCTTTTAGAATCTCCATGTGCTGCATTTTTAAACAGGAACCTAACCATTATTTTTTATAAAAAAATTTGTTTGTACTGACATATTTTATAATTATACAAAATTATTTTTAGTTTGACTTTCACTGATCACTTTGTTTATCAAAACATAGCAATGTTTTATTTTTAGTAGGTGATAGGTATTGTAATAAAAAATAATATAGCAAAAATTTTCATCATGTGTTCAAAGAATTCTTACCTTGTTTGCAGGCTACAGCAGTAGCAAAGAACGCAGCTAAGTCGGAGGAGAGGGATGTCTCAGACTCCTCTGATAAGAAAGACGACAAACAGACAGCTCCGGTGTTTGATGAACTTGGAGGTTTGTAAATACACCTTTTATCAGTTTTAATTTTTTAAGATTACATGTTACACTAATTAAATGACAATTATTATTATAGGAAAAATATCACAATCTCAAGATTAAGTAATTTTGCATTATTTTTATTTCAACTTACATATTTTGTATTTTAAAAAACTACATTCAATCAATGACACCATCGTCTATGCTTTTTTATAATAACCCATATTTTAACTATTTGGACATATTTTTTATTTGAAGGGAAGCAACTTTTAATATTATTATCATATTGTATTAGAAAGAATATTTGCTATAGTTCTACATTTGCTATAAAACTATTCAAATTGAGCATTTGTTAATTTATATCTCCACATAACTTCACATTTTGATAAGCTATAATTAATGTACATTTTTGAATACACATTTTTTTATCTTTAATTATAGAACACTTACATATAATAATCAACCTGTTGTGCTGTTTGTTGAAGACAATAGAAGTAATCTGTGTATCCTTTACATTTACAGATACATGGACAGACACGAAAATTACAAAGAAGAGCAAAAAGAAAGCCCGCAAGGATCAGTGAAGGGTGAGTGATACAGACAGGGTCCAGCAGGGCGCCACGCCCTGTTGCTAGCTCAATGCCATTCACACCACTCGTAAAACTACATCGGAATCTAACATTTTCACCATATCATTTATACATTGCCGGTATAGCCAAGCTCCACTTGATGGAAACAATAACATGTACATAACTTCTCACTGCTGACTATTATACCATAGAAACCACATGAAACATGTTTACACAGTCTCTAACTCAAATAGTTTGCTAGCAATCTCATGGTTTACCATAAAAAAAATGATTATGTTTACATAATCATTTTATTGTTAAGTGGAGTATGGCCTATATGTTACATAAGCAATATCTTCTTAAACGACTTCCATTTCTAAGCAATTGAATAAACAATACTACGTAGTAACAGGTGTTAGCTCCAGGATGTAGTTTTATAGGGTATGAAATTGTTAACATTAAGTTTTTATTACTATTACTACTCTTACACATTCAATTTAATTACGTCCATGTTTTAGTTGCATATTTTATGTTATGACTTGTTTTTTTTACATAATAATTTAATCATTGTTTTCATTATTGCATAATAGGTTTTGTTTTTGTTTCACAAGAGTCATTATATTTTTATGATAGTATGTTTCGGAATCTGCAATATTTTTTGGTGTTACATACTGTTATTGTGCTGGCGTGATACAGTTTTAGTGTCATTGGTATCGTTCTGGATGAATACCAATGTACGGTGTAAATGTAATGATTGTAAGTCTGTAACCTGGTATAGAACATATTTCGTAGTTAAGTAACCTTACTCTATTATTAACTCTCAAAATCTTCTGGTGCTTGTAGTGGATAAGTATTTCGCCTACATTCATTCCATTTGTGAGTATTTTCTCTACTCGATAATTTCTAAACGTTTACTCTGCAGATAACTCATTAATATCGTAATTCTTTACGAATTGATTAATATTAGATTATAGATACACCTCTTGCGAACGATAGGGAGTCGATTTGGACCAAAATTCACGAAGTAAACAATTACTTTGATATAAATTTTGGGTCATTCGTATTGTTGTCTATTCTTTAATTAAAGTGGTACAAACTATGTATAATCTCCAGGACCTAAGTGGCAAATTTTCGAAAATATATCGTAGCTTCTCTAAGATTATTGTTGTGAATTAAAACTGTAACCAAGTTTCAAAACTATCATTGTAGTACGTTAGCATTTTTTTCTGAGAAAGTAGAAATATTATAGCAATAGTACTTATAGTGAAAAAATCATATTTTTAAGAAATTTATTACAATTGTTGTTATATGCTTATGTAATGTAGCTCTTTGTAGATATTAGTGTTGTGTCCTATTTATTTCTCAGAGTGTATCTCGTATTGTATTACGTCTATGTAGAAGAATATGTGGATTTTTTCCGTCCGTACACAGATTATGTATGTAGCTTCTAACATGAAATTATTCCTTTTATCCGTATATAGCTGTTTAACGGGTTTCCTTTATATTGACACATATCTGTTATTAAAATGATAGTATACTGTTCATTTAATATCACTCTAACCAGCTTCAAAACATCGATGTCTTATTGCAGATTCCTGTTTTTTGTAAACCTAGATGTAAGTGTAATGGAAGTTTGAAAACTCTTTGTCTAAATTTGAATTTATTCGACATCATTCTGAAATTGTTAATGTTCGATGATAATTATTGCATAATTTATTATTATTATGTATAGGTTAAGCAACAGAACATCATTATTTTGAATTGTATGTACCTAGCTATACAGATGATTGATTATAATTAGAGTAACTATAACGAATTTTTATTAGTTCTGTAATTTATTAATTGATTCAATGGACATGCATTATTCAATAATAGATTTTATCGACTAAACTCTTTATATACCAGTGAATGTAAGTGAGGTGTATAGAAAATATATACTGCAGCAAAAAGATCATGGCCCTATTCATTTGGTTTTTTTAAATTAATTATACATTTTCAAATTTGTGATACTTACAGTGTCAGAGGGCGGTAGCAATAGTACATAGTTAATTCAAGTGAAACCGTGACGACCTCTGCGCACCTCTTGTACTTTACCAATTAATGTTGTTATCGTATTTATATAAGTATTTGAATTTATTAGACAGGTTTTAAGAGATTTAAAAATATTTTCAGTTGTTTTTTTTGTTTCTAAAACAATACTATTTCGTGCTATTTAATTTATTGCATCGGTACTTAGGGGCCTAAGTATCTTTGATATGCGGTCTAGCGGATTCATAATGGTGTTATTATAATAATATAGATAACATGTATGAGTATATTTTTCGTACGAATACTTTAGATGTAAAAGATATTTTTCGGCTTCATATTCATTAATTAGTATGGTAGGTATCGATAGTGTTCTACTTCGTCGGCCGTGTTTCGTAACGCCGGCTAGACATCAGAACATATATCTTATCTTGAAATGTTATTGTTTCATAGGGTCTAAACAATGAATGTGTAATATAAATATTTTTTTAAAATCAATAAAGAGTGATATTGACATGTTTTTATTATTTGACTTTACATGACCCCCTAGACATACATTAACTTTCAATTACTGTTTCACATAATATATAGTAATTCAATCCATATTTCTATGCAAGAAATTGTAGTAGAAGACACATATTTTAATGTAAAACAAGGAAGACTAAAGCAAATGAAATTTAATTTATTTTCGTTAGATCTTACAAATTAATTACTAAATTGATACATGCCGTTATTATGCAAATATAATTAATTATAGATGATGATATTATCTTGGTCATGAACTGTCATAATCTTGAACAACACCTACAAAGAAGCAAATAGATCGATAATATGTTTACTTAATATAGGTTAGCGCAGATGAATTCGTTTTGTGAAGTGTAATAAAACAATATCTTATCAAATATGTTTAATTGTACAAAGGTTAACAATATAAAATGCCTACGAGATTCAGATTACGTACAGTGAAAAAGTTAATAATACACAGTACATACGACTAGACGTATTAATCTTACACGATTTCAAAGAAATCAATTGTAAAATTACACACATATCGTTATTAATGTTATATTTTAAAGTACATACTTTATATAATAATTTGAACAAATTAATGCCATTCGATATTAAAAGAATTGTTTGAGTTGTTGATAAAGCGTTTACTTTTGAATGAATTATAACAATGCACATTTTTGGCAGACTCGTCATTAAAATAATGTGTTTATATTTGGCAGTGTAAACTGATATGTTTGCTATAGATTATTAGGTAATAACTAGGTAGTGCTTTATTTAGATAAGCGAAAGTTTATATTATTTGCATATAGATAGCATTAAACGAATGTTATAGACGGACTGTTTATTTAAATTATGAGTTGCGAGGAACATTCATTTACATATCCTATCTTTATTTTTTATTGTTTTGCAGATATAGTTCGTTTGACGATGTTTATACAAGTCATATTATAAAGACTATAGACATCGTTTAATTATTATTATTTGATAGAAAAAGAGTTGAATTTTGAAATGTTTTAATCGATTTCGCTGTGCTGTAAAAATATCGTAGGATTCATTATGCTATGCCCATAACACGTTAACTTTCGTGGACTCGTTGGCCTAGCACTGTGAATATGATTTAACTGTATTTCGGTTTGTCAGAAATTCTTTCTTCGCCGTTGTTTTAGAATAAATACAGTTTTGTTCAAATTCAAATGCTTCGAGGACTTTTCGTTCTAAATTGTATAATAGCACACAGTGGCCTAGGGTGTAATCAAGCCGCCCGGGGCGGAACGGAGTCGGAGGAGAGCCTCCTATAGGTTGAACATATTTCTAGGCGAAAAAATAATCTCCTATGGCAGGCAATAGTAGTTGTAATTGTTATGTCCAAAATAAGTCAAAAAGGAAGTATCTCAATATGTATATTTGCGAAATTTTGCTATTATCGCTCGTATCCGGCGCAAATTGATTACACTCAAGAAATACATCAGCGAAAAAAGGTCCATTTAATTAAAGAATAGTTTTGCCGCCTCCAAGGTCAACTGTCCCCGGCAAGCTACACTCATAGATTAGTAAAGATTACTCACTCCTAACAGTTTAGACAATTGTAATTGTCACTGTCATCTATTTTCGTGTTAGAAAAATATTTAAAAAATGTAGTTTTCGGATCATTTACGAATGAAATGACATTTCTCCGCACTTTTCCTTCGATTTCGTGTATTAACTGCGCATGTCGGCATCGTTCCGCGTAAATTAGACCATGACAGCCATTAAAGGGCTGACAGGATTGTCAGACATTTAATCCTTCAATAACAAGGCGGTGAGATATGTTTACTTAAGGCTACGCGTGTTTACAATTCGGAGTCGCTCTTAGCGTTCTTGCCGCGGCGCGTCGTGTGCGGCGGCGGCGCGGCGCTCTTGCTGCGCGGCTTGCGGCGCGCGCGGCGGCGCGGGCGGCGCAGCTTGCCGACGTGCGCGGGCGCGGCGTGCGCGCGCGGCGCCTTCGCCTCCACCTCCAGCTTCAGCCGCGCGAACATGTCGTAGTTCGTTATGGTGCACATTTTGCCTGAAATGGATAATGTTTATTGCCTTCTCGTATTAATAAACAGTAATCTAATGCGTTGTTACTCGGGACTAAGTTGGCATTCAAAGGCGAACATAGCATCTCTGAAATTGCTGTTATAAGGCAAAAGTAGATGAGGTGGTAGTTCTTGTGGAGCTGGAGGTAAAGCACAGTGGTTTCTACAGACTTCATACTTTTTTTAAAGCAGTTAACAATATAGGAGCAGCAGAGGAGCATGTTATTGATCTGAAAGTAGTTGGCTACTGACGCCCATGGACATTTGTAATCAACCCTAGATAACATTTGATTCCTACCTAAGGTAATCCCAGATGCGCTGCTACTCTTGAGGACTAAGCAGGAATGCCTCGGAAAAGTATGCTTCTCTTACAAAGCCTTCAAACCAGAACACACCAGCGCTTAACACTGATGTTATAAGTTAGACAGTTTTGGCGGTGATGTCACCGGAGTAGAACCACAGATGGCTCTACTAATTTCATCGTTGTGATGGTTGCGATGAGGTCGGTACCTATCGTCTAAACAGGCGATGTGCATAGCAAAATTTGGTTTGCCTTAATAAAATGATATTATACATTTTGCGCTCGCCCGTACAGTTGTGTTGTGATTAGGTTTTGGTTAGACGTGAATTCTTATATAAGTAGGTATTCATATTGAGTCAGCAAACATGTTTCGATTATTAACTTTTAATGCAATAAAGTAATAAGTTTGATTACCGTTGCAATATTCCTCTCCGCACTCTGAACACGAAACGATCCTCGTCTCGGTCACACCCGACCGATTCTTCGTTTTTCTGATCATGTTGTTTTTAGCGTATTCCCGTTTGTCTCTGGCCTTCGTTTTTAATTCGGATTTACCGAGTTCTATTAATCTAAAATAAAAAAGTTAGATATTTAGTTCCTATTTGCGATCTAGTCTGCTTCTTAATTTTTTAGGAAAGACCATTTTAAAAATAGTGCTTCCGATTAACAAAATTACATTTTCCACAAATAACTATTTAGGAGTAAGTAAGTACGTACCGATTAAAATATTCTTCGTCGAGTTTGGACTTAGGTCTAATAGAAGTGAGCATACGCCACTCGATTGGCACGGCACACAGCTCTTCAAACTTCAACCCCCTCATTTCAACAGGCACTGGATCCATGAACGTGAAATGTTTTTCTTCGTAACCCCGTGTGCCCAACTTTTCATAGCCACGCAGTTCCTTACGTGAAGTTTTCGTTTTATGGTCCTCAGGTTTATCTTTTATTTTGATGTCTTCAGCTTTCACCTATTGAATTTTGTGTTATCACTTTGGAATAATAATAGATAACTACTATAAAATTAAAGTTTTGTTTATTGTTTAATATTTTTACAAACCTTTTCGGGTCTAGTTTTAAAATCTGGAACCTTGTCCAAAACCGCTCTATATTCTTCTGCAGTATTTATTACAGTTTTAGATAGATCCAGCATAGGAGCTTCATCTTTCTTTTTATCAAACAAATCGTCTAATTTCGACATTGCTTTAATAGAAACACAGCGACGTGTGTATCGCAAAATGCAGTACTGGTTTTATTGATTTAACATCTTGTTCATTTCCTAGAAACGGTTGGATCGATAACTATGTTTAAGTAGGTAACCTAATTTAAATACGTATTGCACCAATCCCCTACATTATATGTGCTGCATCTAAGCATTGAAGTAAATATTGTTCACACTATAATAATATATAAAAAGAACAAAAGGAAACTATAGAAATAAAGTGATCTGTTTAAGTTTTCTTCATATTCATTTCAAGTCGTGAAGTTTTTTTTAGCAATATCCATATCGCTTAAACTATATTTGTTTCTTTCATTTACGTCATCCATCCATAACTTCTTACTTCCATATTTGTCGTTAATGAATTTTTGCGACAGGGTAATTCTTTTTGTAGGTGACGTTTTTGGAGACTTCTTTATGTCTGTCTTATCATTTCCTATTATTTGCTCTAATGAGGTGAGTTCGGTTGTCGTATTCGTAAGCTCAGATGTGTTATTGGGTCTGGAAAACTCTTGACTAGCCCGCTTATGCCTCCAATAAGATTGGCTTAACGAGTTTCGTTGCTTATTACTACTTTCAATGGTTTTTTCAGACCTCGTTGGAGGACTGGGCGATCGACTATCCTCACTAGATTGCGACATATATTGTCTAACTTGATGTCTATATTTTTGGCGTAATTTTCTTTTTTGGGTATAAAATGGATCTTTCTCACTTTGTTTTTTGTACTGGGCTGCAGGTCTATTAGCACCCCATTTCGGTCGGTTTTCTATATCTTTTTTGTACCTTTCCTCTGAACGCATTCTTCTATCCTTTTTTAAACTATTACGATTACTATCTTGAGGGGCATTTTCATCTATATTTTGGTAATCAATATCAATTTCTCTGGAAATTTCATCAGTTTCGATTATTTTGTCCGCAGTTAAAATATAAAAGTTCGAGTCCGTTTGGGTTGATGCATCTTTAGTTCTTAAAGTGCGGTATTTTCGTGGTGTAAGGATTCTTCCAGTGTCATTTGTTTCATTTATGCTATTGAGTGAATTTAAAGAGACACTATACAAGCTATTATTTAAATTTTGCGGAACTAAAACTGCTAGTTGTACATTATTTGATGTTCCTGTTACCTCTCCATTTCCATTGGCAATACCAATTGGCACAATATTGAACTGATTATCGGTTAAGGCAAGAGGTGGCACATTATGAATAAATAAATTTAAATTTCCAGTCGCTACTGATCGTGGTGAGTTACATGCTGTAGTATGATGAGAAACATTGTCCTTTTTATGGCTCGTGGCCGAATGCACATCATACGTTCTACTTGTCTTGGTAGGGCTTACAATCTTAGTAGGACTAGTGTGTTGTACTACTTCTGAAGTTATGTTTTCTTCACTATTTGATTTACAGTCGTTTGAGCTAGTCAATTTCTTATGACAGTTAAACCTTTTCTCTTTTTCTAGTCTTGCTTTTTTCTCGGCGTCCTCTAGCGCTCTTTTGAGTGCATCAAGTCTCCGTTTTTCTAGAATTTGCTTTTCTTCATTTTTCCTTTTTTCTTCTTCTATTTTCAATCTATCTTCTTCTTGTTGCCGCTGTATTCTTAATTCTTCTAAACGTTCTTCTCTTAATTTTCTTTCCCTTTCTTCTTGACGACGTTTTTCTCGATCTTCCAATTGACTTAATATTGCCGATTGCAATTCTAACGCCTTCATACGTTTGTTTTCCCGTTGGGCTTTTATTTCTGGCTCTATAGGGACGTTTTGCCCTCGAAGAAATGTTCTGTAAAGAATATTAAATAATTCAAGTATGTCGCATAATGAATATGTATTATTAATGGAAAGTATTATTTAATGAAAGTAGTATAAAAGGAAGCGTAATTAACTGTTGAATACTCACCTTCCTTCGTCACTTCCGTTATAAGACGATCTGTCACACTCCAATCCAGAGTTAGTGGAACTTCTTTGGTCGATGACTAGAATATCCGCTGTGTTTTCAATCATGTTTAAACCCCGCTCCACCCATGACGGAGTTCCTTTCTTTTGATGGTGCATCTAGACATACACAGAGGCGGATTTATAGATATGGTGTTTTATAATTCTAAAGTAAGCATAAACCTAAGCATTTACCTGTGGAAGTCTTTCATTAGGTGCAGTGGGTTCCCATAGTCTGCCAGTAGCGACGCCGCGGTCGCCCCAACGAGGGCGTCCTTCCTCGGCGGGCCCAGGGCTCCGATCAGACCACATGCCGTTGTTGGAGCGCCTGCCTGAATGTTGCTTTGTGCTGGAAATGACAGTTTTTGATAAATATTATTTTTATGCATGTTTACGTTTGAAAAATGTAGGGTGCTTTGGATTTAAATACGAACATTTAGCGTTATACCTAATCGAATTTCTTTGGTTAGTGGTTTAATATTTCGAATGTGTTTAATTAGTCTTAATGCGATAAAAATTGGTCTTACATACTAAGAAAATTACATATTCATTTTTATTTATTCGCATTAGGTTTTTATATTCTTTGAAACAAATCGGTTTGACTCCAAAAATCTTTGAAGTTTCTTCGTTGCTGTGACTGCCTCAAATATTGACCTGACTCAGCAAAAACGAGGAAGGTCTTTGAACCGGTGAATGTCTTTTGAACTTTCATCGAAAGTAAATTTTCTAAGAAATCAACAAAAAGGCATTGTAAAGTTGTAAATATACAAATAAATAAACTAAAGTATCTTTCTGTGGTTTGCAAATAACTGCAATTTCTAAGCTTACTTATACGGCATTTATAAACCTATTTTCTTTTGGTCTATCTGTCTGCTCGTCCGTAATCTTACCGGCGATACTACGGCGGCTTACTGTAATATTGAGTGTGTTGCACTACTTCTTGTCAAGTAAATACTGACGTATTACTACATAACCATTTACTACTATTATGTTTATCTATATGTATATGTATGTTTATGTATGTTCTTTATAGTTAAGGCTACTTTACTTACTTATTGTCTTTTTCTTCTTGTTGCCAAGCTACGACAGGGTTTTGATTAGTGACAGCTTGAAATGTTCCTTGACCCCTTATATTCATATGATTAACAGTTTCACTTCCGTAGCCCGAAGTATCCCCTTCGCCGTCTTCGTCATAAAAAGCGAATCTTTTCGCACTGGGTATGTTACGATTTAGCACTTCTTTGGTCCTTCTGTTATCTTCTTTGGCAGATCTCTCGTCTATTTTGTGTATAGGTGGCAAACTGGGGCTTCTTTGGCGTTGTACTGGTTCTTGGTACTCGTATGAAGATTGTTTGTGCAATTCGAGTGAGCTCGCAAACTGGTTTCGGACTTGCAAGCGATTCGTGTATCGCTCACCGGAACCCCACGGTAAATAAAGATGAGACATCTCTTCTGTAATAAGAAAGTACAACTTTCAATATAAAGATAAAATTAGAAATTTCTTTTAAAGTTTTGCTGGAAGAAGACCCGTTCAGGGCAAACGAGGTTACAGAATGAACTATTGAAAGGTGAAGTAAAAAAATGTTACACATTTCCCCTTTACGGCGCTGAATAAGGGTTTCAAAGTTTTGTCGATAGCGCATGTAGGAAAACCATTAATCCAGTCGTGCATGCTACCTGAAATAAGCTTGAAAAACGTACCGTCACAACATAATTGGATTTTATAACTTTAAAACTTCATAAGTATATTCAAAAATAAATTAAATTAAGATTATTCATAGACTTCTTTCTTTTGAACCTTAATTATTATATCGTTATTCCAAAATTGATTTCAACATCATTTTAATAAGTGCTTATAATGTAATAATCTAATGATTATAATTATAGGATTTATACGTAGTATAATATTTTAGCACCAAAGTCAACAAAAGAGGTCGCGAGAACACGAGCAAGGATTGCGTGTTGGACTGTGTTCTAAATTTTATTTAAGTAGTTCAATTACATAAAAATGTTATTTTATTGGCATATTTAGAAAATAATCATAAGAATTTTCGATGACACACTTAAGCATTATATTTATATAACCACAAATAAGATTTATACTTAATATTTACTTAAGTATTACCACAAATAAGAAAAACTAATTAGTGACCCATTTGGGTTTTAGTCGTAATATTAGGCATTTGTTATTCTATAAATTAATTTGTACGGAATTGAAATAAATAAATATAAATTTCAGTAACTTATCTATTATTATTTAGGTAGGTGTCTACGTGTAGAGCAGTTACATAAATTTTGTATTTACTTAGGTATGTAATGTAATTATATTTCCACATCTCCACTTCATTGACTACATCATGATGCACAATTTGAACATCTTGGTAACGTAATTGTAGTTAGCATGTTCCAGCATATTTAGCATAAATGAAAGTTCTTTTCAATTAATGACTACCTATAGACAAACTTAAGATAAGTACGTATTTTTTATTCACATAGGTATATTCTTAAGATATTCCGTCGCATAAAATAATTGGAACGTAGCCATCAAATAGACTTGGTAATAATAGATAGGAAAATCTGCATTCTTCATCTGCATATTAATGTAGGCGTGAATGTTATTCATTAGGCTACCATTCTCTAGCTAATTCAGCTTTCTAAGCGTTACGTTAATTATAGATATCATATATATACAGTTTAATAACAAAGTGTAACTATGTTGTAAATAGCAGTGCATTTGTTTGCGGCGCTCGCCGCTATTCGCCACGCTCTCATGCGCTCTAAATAAAATTAATGAGTGGAGAATGTTTTTATTCTATTATTTTAACACCACGATAAAATCCATACGTAACATATACGTTTTTGTAAGTAAGTTTTATTTTTATTTTTTTTTCAGATGTACGAGATTTAGTTTTATTTTGTAGTGTCATTGCACTATTTTATACAATTATGATATTATGATAATGATTATCAAATTTTATCAATATCATTACCTACCTCACTATTTAGAGGTCGCAGAGGTTACTAAAAGTTTAGTCAACCGGTGACCTTTAAGGCTAATGTTCTGTAGCTATTCGTTTATCGATTACCTATACACGCACGTCATGTTAACAGGTGGCTAATTGTCTGTCCAGCACTTGAACCATTTTTGTTGTAAATATTTATAGGTAGGTTGTAGGTATTTAATTACTTAACGATGCTAGCTCAGAAAAAAAGTGCGATAAGTTGATAGACGTAATGTATATTTCAAAAGATGTAAGTAAAATGATAATCGCTCCAATAAGGGGGTGGTATACAACTTTCAACCCGAAGGCTGTAGGTTTTAATAACGATTTGCATCTGCAGCGCGTGAATTAATTAAGAATTTTTACTTCGTTCAATCGCTCTCAATTTTGCCGCCCCTTATTTTTGCCGCTCTGGGAAATTTCGGCCCCAATTGGCATCCCATAGATCGGGCACTGCCAGAAATTATCGTTGGATAAAGCTATTAACCCCATGTAGAGTTACTATCATAATACACACTAAAGAAACGATTTTTAGTACTTAATACTAAATCGTTAACAGTTTACAAAATATATTTTACTTTTACCGGGAAAATAATTATTCTAAGAAATAATAACACGGACATAAAATTTCACTTCCTTGTTTCTGCAGTAGATGTTATTTATACTGATCATGATATAACAATGCGACACACATTTCAGTCTAGTCCCACATGTGGACCACAACGTTACGCGAGCATACAAATTGGTCTACAATGGTCTTTCTTAACGTCTAGCTGATGACCATTTGCAGAAATATGTAGTTCATATTAATAATGAAGATTTTCCTTATCAGGTTACTTTTATTAGAAATAAGTGTATATTATCCATAATTTTCTAATAGAATCTAAGATATACAACACTTTTATGAGTAAAAATGCCAATTTTACCTACTTAGCCCACAGATACTTTCGAACTACAAATTTGAAATAATTGTTATGGTTGTAGTAATTAGCATTCGGAGTGAATATGCACTTGTGTCTATAGTCAGAACCAGTATGTAAATTGTCGAAAGTAATTTGTAACTAACGGATTCTACCAGTAAAGAGAAGTTTATTGTTACATTTTACGCGCTAAATCAGAACTTTCTCTATTTAAAATAAAGACGTGTATTTAAAGTCATTATTATTAAAATGTTGTTTTTAAGTTTACCTGTTTATCGTTAAATATAAAATCTGTCTTTATTGTAATCATTAATCAATATAAAATACTCAAAAATAATCTTATATATAAAATTCTTGTGTCACAATGTTTGTCACCGTACTCTTCCGAAACGGTATAACCGATTTTCACCAAATTTTATATGCATATTCAGTAGGTCAGAGAATTGTATACTATCTATTTTTCATACCCCTAAGTGATAAGGGGTGTTCACCATTAACCTTTTTTTTATTTATATGGCAACACAAAGGTTGCCAGGTTAGCTAGTTTACAATAAAATATTTGTACGGGCAGGTCCACAAAATGATATTTAGATATTTTTTAAAGTATTTAAACGAAACGTCGATATGCGTGTTACATTATATAACTTAATGTTTTAATGTACGGTCACACTCACAACTATTAGGCATTAAAGTGACAGTTGTTAATGTTAAATCAGAGATAAACAGTTTGTTATTTCGAATTTTAATACGAGAAGCAGTCAATTAAGTGTCAGATTTGTAGAATAATTTTTAGTTAAGTAAGTGCCTACTTATATATTTTTTTGTAATGGTTTGACAAATACTATATAGCATGTGTCAAATACCTATACACGTTTACTTTGAGATTAGCGTGACACTGTGATAAGTACGTGATATATTAAGATGATGCTATTGTTCAACAATTGCTTACTATAACGACCGCGAAGTGTTGGTTAGGTTAAATGCGGTATTCAAGTGTTAGTTATATTACTTAGTTTAATTAAGCACTGTAGTAAAGTACTTACGACATACGTAGGTATACCATAGATGATACACTTAATATAAAGAAAGGTATACCTACTTTGTTCTTGTTAGACTGTATATCAAAATGTTAAAAGTGGTTCATATTGTACCTATGGATTAATACGGGTAACTATTAACTATTAGGTATATTAAGAAGCATAATATATAAATAAATACATATCCAAAAAGGTAATATTTATTCAACAATAAAGATTTTAGGTACGTACCGGTTATAGTTATTTAATGCAATATTTGCTCCTATGTCTACACGTATTTTGTGTTATGTGAAATAAACTGATAGCTATACACGAGCGAGTCGAAAACACAAGAAATCGCGATCGTGATATAAATGATTAAGGGTGGAACGTCGTGGTGCAAGCTGCAGATATAACGTGGCTGAGAGCTAGACGGCCATTGGGCTAGGCTGGCCGGCGCGGGCGCACGGCGGATGTGCGGACAGTACACAGGCGGTACGCACCTCTCTCCCGCGCCCACTGCTGTTTCTTCTGCTGGACTAACGATGCGGGCTTGCGCACTGACAGCATCGCACCGCACTATACATTACACTTTCTAATGCCCCGTATTGCACATACGTTGCGCTTCCTCCAACCGCAGCGCAGTTACGGTGCACCGGCTAATGAGTGCTCCGGAGTGCTTTTTAAAAACGGTCGCTCGCGCATCGGCGGCCGCGCGTATCGGTTCGTTTCGCGCGTGCACCCATTGTCCGAGATCGCCGGACTCCCACTTCGTCCACTCTGATCACTCCCACGAGCAACAATGAGTGTTTTGTAGCTGCACTTTGTTTGCGCCGCTTTTCCCACAAGCTGGGAGTGCCGGTGGCGCCGGCCCGTATGAGCCGCTCGCCCTCTAACACGGTCGCGGCGTCTAGACGACTCTTGTAGCCCTTATTGTTTCAGCGCGTGTCACGCAAATGTGAATGTTTCAGACGAAAGCCTCGGAAAAGCCGCGGGTCGATAGTGTAGTCATAGCAACGTTTGTTTCACGTGGTTGAAACGGAATGTGGTATTTTTCTTATTTGCATTTAGGCCATAACGTGCCGGTCCAAATTGTTATGGTATACATTTATGTCGAGTAGATTAAGAGCTAACAACAAAATATTCAGCCTAGTTTGATACAAGTAATAAGAAATGCAATGCTGCTTCAGCCAGCCATAATTGTTTGTGTATCAAGTTAATTTATATGTAGTAAAATAAAAAGTTATTGATTAAAATAAAAACTTATCAAAAGTCTCATATTATATTACCTATAGTAAAATAAAACTTCGGAGAAATAATGCGACCCGGTGATATGACACATTGTATTGTTAAGTTAAAGTGGCCTAGCTTTAATGAAAAACACAACTTATACCACACTACCGGCGGTTGAAATATGGGTTACGACATAGTTTCTAAGGACGATGTTTTAAATACTTAGGTATTAAGTCAGTTATCCGTGACCTCTCAACTTCCTAAGCTGTCTGCTTTCTTAAGCTCCTCATTTGCATTGTTATTTAATACCGTTGAATACATCACGGAGATAGGGTTTTCACGTGTACTATATTTATAATAGTAATCTTATATTATTATACTATATTCTAGTCCATTGTAGATACTATATATATTTAGTGCGAAAAATATTTTACAGATATCGTGGAAAAAAACTACTGGAATGCGCAGTACTTTTCAATACTTAGCAATAAGTCGGCGAAAAAGTTAGCAGAAAAATGTGTGCAATCTTAGAATTAAATTGAGTTAACAAAAAATAAATGTATGAATGCGTACATTTTATTTTAAAATATAAAAGTATCATTTTGCAATGCTTTTGTAAAAATACTATATTTCTTAAAGAAAAAAAAAACATGTGGCACCCCTATTTGGAAACAAGCCTATTACTATTTGTGGTGTTCTTAATATGCTAACTTGTATATTTTTTTGTTTACCTATTTTTGGATCTACTTTGACTTATCTAAGTAAAAAAGAAAATCAAATAAATTATTTATGCACCTCGTGACTAATCAGAAAACTTATCAGAACTATGAAGTACTTACCTAGCCACGTACATTTTTAATTATTTTAATGAGTTATTTCAGTACAAGACATAAAATAGAAATCATAGACAGATTCTTCAACTGTATTTATTTCCATATAATATTTTTTCATTGGATCTCAATGACACAGTATTGTTTAATTTTAAATCATTAAATTAGGCACCATTTGTTTTGAGTCAGTTCTCTTAATCTACTTTCTTTACAGCAAGTAGATATTAACCATTCTACTTCTTAGTATAAATAAATAAATATACATACATTAGTGCCATAAGTAGAGCTGTCTCTTCGGCTTACGAGTATTAGCTCTTCTAATTAATTTCTCCTTATACTATCATGCTTCGTCACAACAAGGAATTCAAAATAAATGACCAGCTCTTGCTAGTGAAAGTCGCATCAATTGCTATTCAGTTTTTCGTTAGCACGCACGCGAATTAAATTCTATAATGTTACTTTGATATCACACGAGACTGGGGCAGCGTCTGCGTATTTTAGAGTGGACTAGCTGTGCTCGTGGTTTCCCCTGCGTTTTAATACATATGAAGGTGGTGGCTCGATGTCAGAGGCACCACTGCCGGACATTTTTCTGCCTAATAACAACAGTTAGCAGAGTTGATCTGTTCCACTTTGAAGGGTGTGGTAAAGGAGACATTGTTATCCAAGGCGCTCTGTGCTGAGGGCTAGCAACGTAAATGTACCCGACCTCACAGGACTAGTAACGTTATCTGGGGCTGATTACAGATGACAAAAGGCGGCAGTAGCCACTTGGCACCAGGTGCATACATTTTTGCTATTTCTTTTTTCTGATTTATAATTCAATGAAGTTCGACATATAGTTTCCGTTTTATCTGTATTTTATTTTTTAATGTACAGTGGATTTCACAAGAAATTATTAGAGGTGAGTCAGTAGGTACATATCTTTAACTATAATAGGTACACTGGGTAGATATAGGTACAAATTATATTAAGACGTTAATATAATTTGTATTAATATAATTAAATCACTTTGCCAATGGTACATATGGAAATATTATAGATTCAACAACAGATAAGTAAATAATTTTAATAAATTGACTTCAGATAAAATCGTTATGATTAAAGATAAAGATAACTTAAAGATAAGTATCTTACAAATACAGACTTGTTATGTCTTTCATGCATATAAAATGTAACGCGAATTTGATGCAATAAATAATAATTTACTTCATATTAATTAGCATGTTACCGTTTACGATCAGTTTTATACAACACTTTCACAATTTATTCAGTTTTTATATTGCAACAACGCTGGTTTCGCTCGACGACTCAATTTTTACCATATAATATGAAATTAGAATATATCAGATACCCAAAAGTGATAAAAAATCAACTTTCGACGAGACAGCTGTGTTTAATATCGATAAGTGAGGTAGATTCCTACCAGACTTTGGCAACAGATATACAGACAACAGAAGGTGTTGCACAACTACAAGCATATATTCCGTAGCAACGTGAGGGCATACTAACGCAGCTATGTACCAGTGGGCACGAGCGGGCAACGGACGGGTGCCGGGAGGGATCTCGCGCTTTCTACGTCCCGCTAATATCTACATTTGCTATTCGCCGTGACTCGTTTCTATATTCAGAGCGGACTAGCAGTTTGGCGCGGACTGTACTCACTCACTCCTTTACCATACCCGTCAAAGCGAAACATAGCAGCGCTTCAGCGAAGTAGGCGTAGCTGTGGTGCCACTGTAGTTGGACCACACCAAGGGTTCTACCACCTTCAAGAGATAAGCATTCAATTATCTTCAATCACGAAATGAAATATGTGTACCTATAAATTTATATATTTTTTTATTAATCAACTCGTAAATATACAGAAATTGGAGATATTTTTGGAAAATACATACTTGAATACAAATCACTTGTCTCTTGGCTCGGTACAGCTGGTCGTACTTAACTGCTTTTGTCCCAATGCACAATGCCACTAACTATGGGGTTACTCGTACCACAACAAATTCAGTTAATAACTTAATACCCACTATTCTCCGTAGGTATGTAATTTTTGTGTAGCTAAGCAATAATATTTTATAACATCGACTAAGCTGAATAGGTATATCTCTGTTGAAACGTGACTATGATCCGTTATAAAATTATGTTACAAATGTCTCATTAGCTCACCGAGCGTAAAGCGAGCAATTCCCCCATAATGTAACCATAACAATGTAAAGAACGCCAAATCACTAGAGCAGGGAATTATCTAGTTCCCGCAGTGATTCTTTTGTTCTTTTCCATATTTGTTGCCGAGGGACCTCGTTTAATTTTATGCTACCATTTAACAATTTCAAATTTAGTTGGCAGTGTTACATTTATAAGTTACGCTTTCTTATTGGTTTCTGAAGCTCCAACTACGCTAGAAGAATCAAGCACGAGCATGATGGAATATGCAGAATTGCGTCAATCTTCCTCTGTCCGTCCGTGCTTCACAGGGCTCTATTTCTGGTACCGTAATATTCTGGTACTTGAAATTTTCACAGGATATGTATAACGGTGGCCACTGTTACAACAAATACTAAAAATAACACAAAAAAAACTTCAAAGTAAATGGGGGTCGTCATACAAGAAACTGCTATTTTTCCGTTGTTTCGCTTTATTTATTGAGCCGTAAGGAATAAACAGTTCTAATTTTCACAATGCATTCCCTTTTATGTCTACTGTGACAACAAATACTAAAAATAATTCGCCAAGTGCGAGTCGAACTCGCACATGAAGGCTTTACTACCACCAAATGTTAATTATTTTTTACTTATTTTCATTCATTTTATTATTTTTAACAATACTTAATTATATGAAACAGCGCCATCTAGTGTAAAGCCTAAAGAACTACCGATACATACGCCATCCATCTCTATTTTCTGACAATTTATCTATCATCATAGATGACGTTGGGGTGATAATGAATGAATTCAAAATATCTGTGGAAGTATTGCAGAGTATTGATTAGTGTTTTTTTATGGATTGTGTGACGTCATTACAAAGATCGATCATCACGGCGAACGAGCGTTTCAGAAAAGCTAAATATAAAATTTAAATTAACGAGTATGTAAGCCTTAAAAATAGAAACAAGTTTTTTTTATGAAATTACGAAGGAAATTACCGAAAGAATAAACGTCATTTAAAAAAGTGTCAACTATTCAACTTCAGCTGATATGGGCTGAAGAAACGAGAAGCCAAGATATTAAAAATAATTTAAAATATATTTGACATTGCGCGTCATGCGTGTAGTGTTGCCAATGTCATGAATTTTCCACTAAAACTGGTTTCAATAAAGTGACAAATGTTGCTTTTAGTGGCTAGTAGTTTTTTTTTCTAATTTCTTTTTTTGTTATTCTGTTTCTATTACTATAAATGGGTATATATATATATATATTAAGGTATCCCTTAATTTTTCAATTCTTTTCACGTCCGCATTCAAAGCCTTAGCATAAAAGTCCCTTTATTTATTATTATACAGGCCTTTTTTTATTGTGTAGGAACACTGAGTATAGTGTACGGCCATTTTGACATAGCTGTGGAGGGTCATGTTTTTCGATTGTATGTAAGTTATTTATTTAAACAACAAATAAAAATCCGCCCGTAAAACCATAATTATAATATTTAACTTATATTTTAAAATATTCCTTTCATTATTATACGTAGTAGTACGTATACGCGATTTTTCAGTATTTTATTTTAATTAGAGCATCTTGTATTTATAAAAAATATAAGTGAGTTAGTGGCTTCGGTGACCGTTTTTGCCGTCAAATTGGCAATAATAAGATTTTTGGCCTGAGTTTGGCGTCGTTTCATACTACTTGGTAATACTGATGGTAGTAGAATCAGGCGATTTATAGCAATTGGGTACTTGACAGTTATAACAATAAAATATGAAATATGTTGGATATGATAGCTTATAAGTAAACATAAATTATGCAGTATTTCGTTTATTTTTTAATACGTTCTAAGTATTTTAATTTTTAAAAAGAATTTTTCTATTTTTTATCTGTGGATTTTAAATCCCAAAACGGCGACAGTGCTGCCTCAAATGTCATGTGACGTCATTACATCGAAACCAAACAAGACAAATAATAATTAAATCGTTTGCTGTTAGAGTTGGTTGAATTTATGTTGTGAACCGAAATGAAGCCATACTATATTAAAGCTGATAGCGTGAACCTGCTTAAAGATCCATATATGCAGTGCAATAAATCAAAATGGATACAAAAACTTCCGTGAGATAACCTATGGAAATATCAAATAAACAACGTAAGTAAAACATTCTTTATATTTACATTTAATCATATCGGACAATTAAAACATTTCTTAACTGACTTCAGACAGAAAAAACCTTTCTTCTGTCTGAAGTCTTCAAGTGATTATTAAGATTTTTTTAAATATACTTATATTCTTATGTGAACTGTTTTAAGGTTATTAATTGGTTATATTTATATTTACAGATCTTCTCGACAATCGTATAGTGACGACGTTATAGAGTATGTGCAGTTTAAGAGGAAGGCAAGTTTGTGTTTCATGAAAAGTAAAAGTTGTCCTGAACACAAGGTACATCAATGAAAATGAAAATGTGATGATAATCCTGCCTAGAATAAGTGAGGAGTCAAAAGTTTCGAAAGTAGGCACCAGTCTGAAATACATAAAGTAAAGTACACGGGAAATAGTACTTCTTTACTTGCGTAACCTACCCAACAAGATGAAGGAAGAAAAGTGACCATACAGTTCCTATTATTGCATTGCAATTTAATTCTGAAAATGACAGTGATAAAAATATATATCCATTTGTTACGGAAAATAATTTTAGTAATGAAGAAAAGCAGACACGCAAGCAGCACAAAAATTTAGCTTAGGTGATCTGTAGTAATTATTGTAACTGTAACATATGATAAATATATACAAAAGTTCTACTGTGTGTACTCACTAATAGAACCATATAAACCAAATAAACAAAGAAATCGGTTAATAAAATACTAATATTAGCAAATCATGTATTTTTAATTATACAGTCCTGTAACTTAATCAGTGCACATGCACCATCAATAATAACACAGTCATAAATATTTTAATTGTGTCCTATTAATTACAGAATGGGCCCTTAAAATAGAATTCTTATAGACGTCTTATAATTATATTCTTATCATAGACATCTATATACTATATTAAATATATGAATACTTCCACTTGCTGTTTTGTTTTGATTACGTCCCGTTCCAATGATTTGGAATTGACAAATCACTCGAGAGTTCCTTTTTTTCAATAATACTTCTCTTACATAGATAGTATAAAATGTCATTGCTTGCAAACAGAGGATTTAAACATATAAGAATCTGCAAGTTCTTTATGAGATTTGGGTTTAGGAACTTGTATAAGCAAATTTGTTAGGATATTCAGCGATCGTACTTGTACACATCGTCACTGCACACGCCTTGTAATTTGACATTCTTGCAATTGTAATAATAAAAGTTAAATAATTCCCAAGATTTCCCCTGAAGTATGTGTAGCGTATGTGTGTGAAGTTTATTTCTATATTTTCAATGTGTTGACGTCACGCTACGAAATGACAGTTGACAGCCTGTTTTGGCGTAACGTTCCGTTTACCGTAATAAAAATATGTTTTTTATTAATAAATAGCCCTTTTTTCGAAAAAATGATCAATGAAAGGCATATATAATACGTATATGAATTCATTAAAACAGTTTCCCAAAAAGTGTCAAGTAGCCAATTATTGCTGTTGAGTTTAGCGACTGTGATTTTTTAGAGTTAGCAATACTAGAGCTAGTTCCTGTTGGTTTGATAAGTTTGGTTTTGAGTGTTGACAACACTGTTTGAGGCATTCATGACATTCACGTGTTGATTTTTATTTTTAACTTTTACTTTTGGAATTTGGTGTTGCGCAATTCTTTTAGTATTTGTTTTTGTTCAATTATTTTATAGAGTCATAAATAGAGCTTACGTAGTGGTTCTACCCAAGTGATTATGGTACTAAAGATTAAAATCATAAATCAAAAAACATCGGAAGTTCCGACAGGAACTGGTAAACCGCCGTACACGTACGAGTCCCAATCGCAGCCGGTGATGCCGTTATTAATCGCATTTCTTAGGATGTAGTTTTCAGACTTAATCGTGAAGATCGTTGTCAATCCGATCAGTGCACCGTAAAAATGGCGTTTTGGTTACCTGATGGTTGAATTTTAAGTGTACAAGGTATAAAATGGTATATTGTATAGTTGTATTTATCCAATGAGTATATGACATTCATGTGCATGATATATGACTTGGTTCGTGATTTTGTGTTATACTATTGAAAAAGGTTTGCCTCTTACTTCTGAAGGTGTTAGAATCGTTGTTGGCTTGAATATTTTGGCAACTGTCATATAATAACAGTGCTATGCTCTGTTTTGTTCTGGTTTGAATGATGTGAAAAAAGAAAACCATAAATTAACTTTTTATTTAACAATTTTATAAACATAATTAATAGCTTTTATTAATTCTTCAAAGGGATATAACTGATTTATCATTATATTTCAACACCTTAAATATTCTATGAGCCAGTCGGTAAATTCGTTTTATTATGTTCTTGTCAAAATTTGTTTCAGAGCTTGCTACTGGGCTCTATCCACTGGGTGTAGGTCCTATTTCGAGCCACAAATATGTTGGATTGCTATGATTGACTCTTTTATATATACAGGGTGTCCCGTAAGTACCACGACAAACTTGGGGAGAACATAGGTGAGGGTCTGACCTCTCTGGGAAAAAAAAATTACCTTAGTAAAAGTGTCACCGTTTTTGCACTATCAATTGTTTTAGATTTTTTGAGAAATTCAGCCCTCTTCATCTTCTTTCGTTAACTGCGTGTACAAATTTGGTAATGCAGTGTTTATTTTTTCTGTTAAATACTATCAGATAGTTGGTCTATCATATTGAAATGTAAATTGGTTAAAAGATGTAAAGGAACTATGAAAAAAATAGGGATATTTTTAGATTTTAATTTTTTTACTATTTTTCTCTCAACTTTGACTCGTCGCGGTGAAAAAAAAATGTACTGGACTATAAGTGCACATTGCGCAAAAAAATATGTCCAGTTAATAGAGATTTCAAAAAGGTACCACACTTACTCTTTAAAGTTAAAGAAAAAAAAGTTAAGACCGTTTTTGCATGAAAGGGACTGAAACCAACTAAAACGTAATGATCGACTTTTTATTTAAATTATGGTTTCTACCGATTCACAACGTGTCAGGCAGTACTAAATCACATTATTACCTAGTAACACACTTAAAAATATCATTCTTCATTTGTAAAAAAACAATTTAGTAACTAACTAGCAAACAAAGTAATACAATTTATTAAGTCAATTTTTACCTACTTTGAAGTGTCGTTTCGAAGTGAAACTTCGTACATGTATATAATTTGAATGACAATACTATAATATGACATCTTGGAACAGATCTGATGATGGAGCCAGCAGATGCATGGTTCATTTCTTAGTAAATCCCTCGAGTTTGGGCTAAATTGGTAAGAGATTTACCATCCATATCCTGGCTCCATCATCAGATTAGTTCCAAGACGTCATATTATGGTATTGTCATTCAAATTACATACATATACGAAGTTTCACTTCGAAACGACACTTCAAAGTAGGTAAAAATTGACTTAATAAATTGTATTACTTTGTTTGCTAGTTAGTTACTAAATTGTTTTTTTTACAAATGAAGAATGATATTTTTAAGTGTGTTACTAGGTAATAATGTGATTTAGTACTGCCTGACACGTTGTGAGTCGGTAGAAACCGTAATTTAAATAAAAAGTCGATCATTACGTTTTAGTTGGTTTCAGTCCCTTTCATGCAAAAACGGTCTTAACTTTTTTTTCTTCAACTTTAAAGAGTAAGTGTGGTACCTTTTTGAAATCTCTATTAACTGGACATATTTTTTTGCGCAATGTACACTTATAGTACAGTACATTTTTTTTTCACCGCGACGAGTCAAAGTTGAGGGAAAAATAGTAAAAAAATTAAAATCTAAAAATATCCCTATTTTTTTCATAGTTCCTTTACATCTTTTAACCAATTTACATTTCAATATGATAGACCAACTATCTGATAGTATTTAACAGAAAAAATAAACACTGCATCACCAAATTTGTACACGCAGTTAACGAAAGAAGATGAAGAGGGCTGAATTTCTCAAAAAATCTAAAACAATTGATAGTGCAAAAACGGTGACACTTTTACTAAGGTAATTTTTTTTTCCCAGAGAGGTCAGACCCTCACCTATGTTCTCCCCAAGTTTGTCGTGGTACTTACGGGACACCCTGTATATATCCATCTTCAGGAAGACTCTTATAGGATCTCCAATGATTGGTATGAATAATAGAGCCTTGCTGAACATGTTTTTCTATTAGTGGCACCAGCATGTCTGCAGACCTATCGTTGTTAGGACACACTTCAAGCTGAGGATCATTACTATCATCTTCAATCATTCTGATTTCTGGTCTTCAATATGGCACTCTCTATTATACTTTCTTTATCCAAATTTTGATTAGTCTATTTGGCCTATTTTATTTGGTCCTCCAATCTTCGGATGGCTTTTCTGGTTATCTAACTCATATATAGTTATGGTCTCGTGGCAATAACTGTACCTATTAGCAATTGACTTTGCAGAGAGCACTGGTTCGATGTTATCTGCAACTTGCTTTTGTGTTTGATGGTACATAATTCTCTTACTAAATGCATACATTATTTGGAATATAATTGTGAGGAACAATTATATATTTTCAAGCCATGTTCCTTTGGTCTGACTTATGTCCTTATTTCTACACTTGCTCTTTCTGCAACGGAACTTTCCTAATTGTCCCTAAGAAACACTTAAGTATCCATAATAAACACACAATGACACTTAGACATTGCATAGTTTGAGGTATATTTTGTTTCTCCTCATCAAACTGAAGACAATGTTCATGTGTCCCAATTTGGTAAATATCTTTTTCCAATTCCGCATGAGTGTGAAACAATTAAAATGTCTATATATACCTAGAATTTGAGTATACTAAGGTTGATCTATCTTAAATTCTACAAATTTCACTTTATTTTGCAGTATCAATTCATATAAACGTTACATTATTCAAAATGTCAGTCAAAAGTTTGTTGTTTTCTGGAATTAGAATTTGGAATTATGACGGTGGATTATCAAGAACAACAACACTATTCGGTTTTATAACAGGTAGTAATTGTGTTATGATCCACTGTGAATAATTATAATTTTTTCATGGTCATGCCTCTTTTTTGTTGGCTTTAAGCATATGCAAAGCTTTTGATACAAAACCATCCATACAACTAGGCATGCGCATTTTTTGTCAATGCTTAAACATGTGATCATTGATCACTTGATTTAAAATTGTTGAAGTAAAGATTGATATTTATTTTAAAGAAATGTTGATTTAGCATTCAAATATTCTATGCAATTATGCTGTAATAACAGAAATATCTTTAGGTTGGTCTTGTTTTTTCTTTCTTCCTCTATTTCTAATATAGTCCATATAAGCTTCTTCCTTCAAAGAATAGTACATCTGAAAACTTCTTTTTGTGAATGAAAACATTATCAAATTATCTCATAAGTGATTGGTTCAAAGACATTCTTGAACCAGTCATTTACTATTTTTATTAAAAAACTAAATAATGATAAAGATCTTAATCTTAATGATAATTTAGACGAGACTCTTTAAAAACTTTGGTATAACATAAAAAATAACACAAATTACTTGCAAAAATCACAAATCCATGTATCAATCTGGTCCAGCACAGAAAATACACTTTGTATCTCTAGAGTCCGGAACTACATTTCCTATTAAGGCTCACTGTCTGTATCAAACAGCAACATCTCCCTATCATATACGAGGGTACGTTTTTAAGTTCGCGGAATGAGGGACAAGGAGCGAAAATAAAATGTCAAAATTATTTTTCTTTTTCTACATATTCTCCTGCAAGACGAATGCATTTTTCAGATCTTTGTATTAACTTATTTAAACCCTCATAAAAAAATGTTTTGTCCTTGTCGGAAAAATACGAGGAAATTGCGTCCTTTACTTCTTCGTCTGTAGAAAATTTCTTTCCACGAAGCTCTTTTTTCATTTTTGAAAAGAGATAATAATCGCTGGGAGCCAGGTCTGGACTATAGGGTGGGTGATTTAAAATATCAAAGCCCACCTTATGCAGGGCAGCCAGTGCAATACGGCTCTTGTGTACGGGCGCATTGTCGTGCAACAGCAGGACACCTCTGGATAATTTTCCTCGTCTTTTTTCTTTGATGGCTTCTTTTAACCGCTCCAAGATTGTTGCGTAATATTCTCCGGTTATAGAGACACCTTTATCTTTGTAATCTATTAACAAAATTACTTCTGCATCCCAAAAGACTGTCACCATGAGTTTGCCGGCCGATTGTGACACCTTAAACTTTTTAGGAGGTGCTGTACCCTTTTTATGCCACTGCATGGAGTCTTGTTTAGACTCAGGTTCATAATGGTGAACCCAAGTTTCATCTCCAGTAACAATTCGATTCAGTACAATATCCTTATCTTCTCCACAGAGGTTCAAAAACGCACGGGAACATTCAACGCGCTGTTGTTTCTGAGGCGGCGTGAGCATTCTCGGCACCCACCGCGCGCTGACCTTAGTCATGCCCAGATGGTCATACAGAATTTTAAAAATGGTTGTATCCGATACTCCAACCATTTTTGCAAGCTGTTTCTTCTTTAGCCGAGCATCTTCCAGTACTAATTTTTCGACTTCCGCTATCGTTTCCGGAATGGTCACCTCAACAGACCGTCCTGGTCGTGGGTCGTCTTCAAGTGAATCCCTGCCTTGCTTAAAAAGGTTGTTCCACTTGTAAACCATCGTTTTTCCAGGGCAAGAGTCCCCGTAAACCGATGACATCTCTTCCATTATGATTTGCACAGACTTTCCTTGCTTGGTAAGGAACTTTATAACGGCGCGATGCTCGATTTTCTCCATACTTCCAATTTTCTTCCGGATTGAGTTGTTTAATTGTCGATAGTTTTAAAACTAATGATGCAATTGTGATAAAACTTTATATTTATACTATTTATGAGTCACTTAACACGTACCGCCCTTAACGAGCCCGATATCCCCCCTCCAACCCTGCCATTCCGCGGACTTAAAAACGCACCCTCGTATATAGAAATATCAGCCCGTAGGTCGCTGATGGTGTCTTGCGAGGTTTCTAACTTCAACATTACTTCCGCCAGGCTTGTCTTCAATGTTGTGATGTCCTTTGACAACCTGGTTACATCCACATGGTCGAAAGTGACGGGCGGCAGCTTGTAGATGTTCTTTGCCACAACAGTTGGCAGGTCATCACGATCAGTCACCTTAAAGAGATTGATGATGTCCTTTTTCTCCCTTTTCGTCCTTCCTGCGGGAAGGCATCTGGTAGCTCATCCCGAGCGACTCAAACAGGAGGATCTTGGCACTGCCGATCTCCTCGCGTGTGAAATTGGTCTTATAGATCTGGATGATGCTGATGGTATCGATGGCGTGCTGTATAAACGCCAACACCTTATTGGCTATGTTGTTGTTCAGATCTCATAGCCATTTTCCGGGCAGCAGCGATCGCCGCGTAAATCGCGAATACAAAGTAAGTATTCGGAAGCGCTGTGTTTGCGTTTGTCACCGGACACATACGATACCTGAATGATTTGACTTATTGACTTTCTTCTATTTTTTTGCTATGATATCATTCTTATTAGGTGAAGATCAGATGATTACTGCGACACATGCTTTTCTACCTCTACTAGAAGCTTTTCTTTTCTTGTCAGTCCAGTATGACTGATGTCATATGGAGATACTTATCCTAAACTTACAGGTCTGTTACAGGTCCAATATTCTTGTCTTATTTGGGTGTGGAAGCTTCAGGTAAAGGCCTTCTCATTATTCTTTTGATTATTTTTAATCTTTCTTCAGTTCTTCCGTCTACTTAATTTTTGATTTTCTGTTCGTATGAAACGACGTACATAATTGCCCAAGTTGCATCTGCTTTATCCACTTACATTAGTCAAGAGCGACAGCCTTTTTCTCTTTGAGGCCTAATATTAACGGCGAGATTCAGGAAGATGATGGATGGAAGGAATGCATAGGAAAATGTGCAATGGAAAATAAAACTACAAGTCTTTATAATTATCTTTATTCTTCTTCAATGAATATTAAAATATTATCTAAAAATTGTGCAGGAGGTACTATATTAGTTTAATATCTAGCCCAACTTAAATACCAAATAATTGTCATTACATGGGTACAGCAGCTTACAGTCCGTTTACCTGCAATACAATTGCAATAATATTGCAGTATAGTTTCCCTGCCTCGGAGAGAGCTGTCAACTAAAAGATATACAAAATATGTTTTTCTAGAAATATGTCTTGACCTCTCAAAAGCCATTGAATATTTGTAGCTGACAGCTCTCTGAGTAGGCTGCTGTTTACCTCCTTGCACACTTCAATGACAAAACCATCATTTGCTCTTAAATGTTCACTAAAACAGGAACGTGCCTGCTTTAATTGGTATGTTCCTAATGCAATTAAAATTGTTGGTTAGCTGGGTTGCTCGTTGTCGGCTAACTGGGGAAAATCTGACAAATTGTCATTTTCAACTGTAATTTCTTGGAATTCAGCCCTACGCCTGTTATAATTATTTGTTACAATCAAACTAGCTAATTCATTATTACTGTTCATATATTTCTTTATTTCTTGTATTATTTCCCCAGCATCTACACAATCAACTATTGGAGGGTGAAACGCGTTGAGTAAAGCAGCAGCCATTTGAAAATCTCCCATGAAACTTTAATGTGCTGTATTTAAATAATGTTGACGTAATAATTTAAAATCTCTTAAATCTTCCGTTCACTACCTCCACAACTCATCGACATATAGCTCTTGAGCATATATCATATTGCTCTTGAGCTATTAGCTTTTCCCGTAATGGGTTGGTTTCCACTGAAAATTATTTTTTCATATTATCAGAGTCTGAAGTAGCTGGATAGGGGCCTAAACATCAATTATATGACCATCTGTACATACCATTAAAAATGGCTTAACAAGATTCCTGTATTTATGCTGGCTGTATGTCCTCTTTTGGTATAAATAATTGGAACTTTTTTCAATGTAGCAATATGTTCCATCAAATATTAAAATTGGCCTAGCTACTCCTTCGAAGTTGCCAAACAAAGTGTTTGGTATCAACAGATTCTTTTGTACCATTTTCTGTATATTAACATGATTTCTTCTAGATGTCTAGGCAAAATATTCAATTAGTAATTCCTTTACCTTGTAAGGCAATTTTCAGGGGTTCGCCTCGAGACTTAAACAATTTTCTCTTCCGGATTACATTCTGCTCTTAATTGTAATGCTACTAACGCTTCTTTTGTGAAACCTGGTTTCCCACCAGAACTGTAACATTTTATTATTGTTCTTGATGCAGGCAAACAAGTCCCGAAAGCACGGAGTGGCCCAGAAAGAAGTGCACTTTTGAAAATTCAATGAAAGAAAAATTTAATAATTTTGGACATCTTTATTTATTACCGTTAAAGGAAAATTAAATGAAATTTATGATACGAGTTACTTTTTAAAAATTACATCGTCCAAATGATGTCCTTGTCGGTTACAACATTCGTCTAATCTAGCAACAATATTTTGAAAAAAATTCGTTTGAGTTATCCTCGAAATGGATTCCACTTCTTGCCGAATGTTCAGCTTAATTTGTTGCAGAGTGTTGGGATTATTCGAGTATACTCTGCTTTTAAGGTAACCCCACAAAAAGAAATCTGTTGGAGTGAGATCTGGGCTTCTTGGTGGCCAGGATATGTCACTTATTAGTTATTTTTTGTGGGATCAAGCCTCTTACCACCTAGATGCACTCATTTGAAGTGTGACACGTAGCCCCATCTTCCTGGAACCAAGTGCTCGTGTTATATCTTTTGGATTCTTGCAACTTTGGAACCAAAAAACTTAACAGCATGGCAATGTAGCGCTCTGAATTGATGGTCACCGCTTGATTACGATTATTCTCAAAAATGATTACTCATTTCGCAATTGCGGCCCAAACTGTAACTTTCGGTGAATGTACCGGCTTCTGGTATATCAGCCGCAGATTTTCTGCTACCCAATACCTACAGTTCTGTTTATTTACAAAACCGTTCAGATAGAAATGGGCTTCATCTGAGAACATGATGTTATTAAAAGTTTTGACCTTATTGCGCATTTCAAATTTCAATCTTGATTCTAAGTCTTCTGCCTTAAGATCTTGTACTAACTGTAGCTTATAAGGATGCAATTTTAAATCAAGCCTTAAATTCGCTGCAATGTCGATCTAGACACTCCCAAAATCGATGAACGTTTGCGATCCAACATGCGTGGATTAGCGCGTACGGATTCTCAAACTCGCTGACTGTGTTCGTCGGTCCGTGAAACTGGCGACTACAAGGTCGCGTTTTTAGTGTCAACCCTGTCCTTTCGAACCTTTCAATCCATTGCTTAATTAAATTATTGCTTGGACATTCACTGCAATTTAAATTTAGCAAGTCAGCGTCTGCGAATTCAGCTTTGAACAGTTACATATGATCGAGCATTCTCATAAAATGAGCGAACACAAAACGCGCGCTACGGACTGCCATTGCTCTCGCGCTCCGCCATTTTGACGCTTCGAAATGCGCGCGAAATCAAAAGTGCATTTCTCTCCGGGCCACCCTGTATTTCGCATATACAATTTATACGCAATTTATGCATGGTTAGAGCAAAACAAATCCGTTCCAGAATCACGCTCAGAATTTGAGTAATTTGTTTATTGTATGAATATGTATTAGTACTGGATTTAAATGTAATAAATGTAAATAAAACATTTGCATTAGAAACTATTTACCGGATGTTATTGATATGCTATCCAGTTTAGTTCAGGAGTATTATACTCATATGAAAGAAAAGAAGTTGCTATATTACATACGTTTGACAACTAGCGATTGTAATGAGAATGATTGGTGTCCATTAATTAATAGCTTTTCTCGAGGAATAAACACATAAAAATCAACACGTTATATTCTTAACAATATAGCATAACTTAAAAATCATCAGTTTTTATCTTATTTAGCCTCAAAGGCAGCCTTTAGCGCATGCCCTAGCGCTAGACTTATGCGCTCCACAAACTGGATTTTTGCATTTGTCGCTCATTGACTTTGTCATCCTTCTTATTTTCGAAGGGCAAAAGGCACAATATTTTCGTTTCTTTGGCTCAGGTGTAGCGTCATCATGTTCCGATGGTTCAGTAGGCCTTTTTGGTAGTAAGCTTACAATTTTTTTCACATTTGGTCGAACGTGTCGACCCCACCTTTCGTTTCATTATAAAAATGAATCATATTTGGTTTACCCGTAGTAGAATTAACCGTCCCCTCTTCATCATACGACGATAGAACGTACACCATTTTGCTGGGTTTGGGTTTTTACGAAACTAACGTTAGTGGTCCGTCATAACAGAAAATGGATGTTCCGACACGAGAGTGCATGTTTTTCATCTCTTCGGATATTTCCCGTTTATTCGATCTAATTGTGCCGACCAAAGTCAATTTGTACGGCTGTTTTAGCAGGTTTTTAGCCAACGGATCTGAGGTAAACCAGTTATCGCAGTTTCTGTTGCTTCCGTAGACAGATTTTGTTAATTCTTTTATATAGAATTCCCCAAGCGGTAAGCCATTGGTCTTAGTACATTTGCCTAGATAGGGCATAGGGTCTGCCATATAACAAGTACTGCTATCGCACGCCATAACTATTTATAAACCATATTTATTGAAAGAAAGAAAGAAAGAAATAACTTTATTACGTAATGCATTGTACACACACATAACAACGACAAATTATGTTAAATATTTACACAACAATGGGATAGGTAAATAGAAGACTTAAGATACGTAAAATGGGAACACAAACGAATAAAAACAAAATATATATATAATAGTTAAATAAATACGTTACAGTATATCCCTATGCTTGTATGTATACATTGCATACGGAAAAGGTACTCACTCAGCATTAATGCCATGGTGTGTTGCACCACGGCGCTGGTTTTCAGTGAGCCCTCTGAGTGACTCACGGATATTCGTACAGCGAAGAGAAATAAGGGGTAACACGTGAGCACTGGGTGAGCACGTGAGTATTGGGTTTGTTCGGTATGGGCACGAAAAGGGCACCGACCCCTGAATCCTAAAAGCTGTTCATCGATTGTAAGATAAGGCCCAGGAATGTAATTCACCTGGTATGTTGGAATTCCCTTGCTTTACAGCTGCAGGCGCAAAGTGATTCTGATTCTGGGTCGACAGCGTTGAAAAAATAGACACGTGTCTATTTTCAAATGACGTTTCAGATTCGCTGTTTTTTTATAAGAAATTTTCTCTTTACATACATTACGAATCCGGCATACACTCGTGAGTTGCAGTTGTTGTGGGCTTTCGCGGCCGTTCGCGCCGCGTGTGTAGAGCCGGCTTTAGCTAAATGGAAATGGGTCGATTTCAAATTTCGAATTAAAATGACACTTTTTTGTTTGATTTCTTAAATACCCGTTTTTTGGGGTTATTAATGGTATGACGTCACTATATGGGGTTATATTAACATACGTTAAATAAAATATTAATGATTTTTAAATGAAAACTATTGAAAAATTAAAATCATAGTAACAGTGATGTTGTTGTGCGAATGAGTGATGTTGTTACACTAATGAAATTATCTAAAACACTAATGACTAATGAGATTAGATGACTACTAATGACAATTAAAAAAAAACATCTGTAACCACTCATTTTAATAATTTTACGATCTATATCAGAAAATTAAAATAAAACTAACCCAAATGGATTAAATCAGTTTAATGTCTCTTAACAATCATAAAAATATTATTTGGATGCATATAATTTTTCAGTCTTCTTAGAGGAACTTTAGGATTAAAATTTAATATATTCGTATAAGCACAAGCTTCAAACAAATATATAACATCTAATCAAAGTCTAAACAAACATAAATCAAAGTTATCCATATATATAATTAGAAACAGTAGTTTTCTTTATACTTAAAAGTACTCAACTATTGATTCAATTTTTAGGTCTTCCATATTACAATCAATAATTTTGCCGATTTTGGTCTTGTTTTTCTTTGGTTTTAATCATTATTTATATAAAATTTTTGCTTTCTGCTGATTGCTTGATCTGCTTGATTTCTGCTTCTGCTTTCTTTAATTATATCTTCACCAGAAATGTTCTGTCTTAATTGTTCAATCAATCTTTGGATGCCTGTTGTTGATTCAAAAACGTAAGAAATTCTTGTTGATGTTGTTGCCCAAATCCAGGTGCCATTGCTTCTGTTTGAGTTACCATGAATGACTGATTTTCCCAAGTACCTTTAACTTTAGCAAGTGGTGTAACATTCTGCTCTTTGCGAATTCGAGAAGTTGGAGCTTTATTGGGCTTATTGGTGTATTTAATGGTGATATCGCTCAATATTTTAATCTTCTTATTATGAGGTATGATTTTAACATTACCGACTTCTGAATCTATTGCACTTTTGTAAATTTTATGCAATTGCATATGCTTGTCGTGCTTACAAATGGTGTCAACACACTCGTAGCAACTCAATTTTCTAAACTCAAGGAACTCCGATTCGGAGTTCCAAAGCACCTGGTGGACTAACATAGTTCCTTTAAAAGGAACTATGTTTTTGGGGAGATGAATTTCTTTTTCTCTAATCTCATGTTCTTCTACAACCCGTATCTCGACATTTTTTATATTTTCTCGCACAATACCAACAAATGTTGAGAAGTCCCCCACATCACGCCCGCATTTTACTTGGTAGTCAGCCGTCCTTTTAACTACGGCGCCAACTCCATCTGGAGCACCTTTACCGTGGCCGGCTTCCTGATAGTTCCAAGTTACTGACTTTAATGATGAGAATACATTTTGCAGCTGTGTCATAATGTAAAATATATACTTGTTGCGATATTGGCTCGAAGGGCTATCAGTTAGTATATGCACAGTAGTAATATTAGGAGATTTCTCAAATACAAACTCCAGTGATTTCTGCAGATGAGCCCACACTGCTGGTGAATCGTGTCGAGTGCATTCACTTACTGTGCATAAATAATAGTTAATGATTTCTCTTCCCATTTTAATATAAATTACTACTGTGTGCAAAGAAACCTGGCCACGACTACCTCCAAAATGCAAGCTTTGTACTTCCTCAGCGAATTTATAGCTATAATTTTCCGAAAAGTCCATGTGGACTAAAGTTTCGTAGTCATTCAGCTCTGTTATAATTTGGTATTGATTGATAATATTCGCAGTATGTGAGAAGAATTGAGGAAGAGAATCCTCTAGTTTTAATATCACATTTCTTATTTGAGTTGTGCGTTTAAATTTCTTAGTGATGTTAATTTCTTTTTGACCCACTTTTTTCTTATCCCTGCCCCACGCATAGTATTCTATTTCTTGATCGTTACTAAATTCGTTGTATGGTATGACTTTATTTTTACAAATTTGACATGTACGAGAAACACATATTAGATTATATTTGTCACAGCACAACATATCTAACATCTTTTGGAAGTTAGTTATGTCAACTATCCCTTTTTTCTTCAAACTCGAGATTAATAGATCTATATTTGTGTGAACTGTACAACCACAAGTATCTCTATCATCTCTAGGAAGGTAAACCCAAAACGGACGTAGTCGTGCGAATGTAACATAGCTTATTCGTATGTTTGCATTTTCTCTCTATAGGAAGTGTCTACGCAACCCTTTACAAAAGAAGATTTTAGAAGGAGGCAAAAGTATCCAAGAGTTAGTGGAACGATTTTATGAAGATGATATCAATAGTCGCAATACTGCCGGTAAAAAACAATGTGTTAAAAAGTTCGGAGTTACGAAACAAAAGCGGTATTTATTGGACTCTGTAAAAAATTTGCAGTTTATGGAAGAAAATGCATAATTTCGTCTTGGACATACAGTATTCGACTTAGTGTTATCTTCTGTAGCTTCATTTATGCCTGTTTTTTCATTATCCACATTTTCTTTTTCTCGGTTATTTTTCATAATTTTAATTTTTGCATTAGAGCTCTGCACCTGTATTGGTATTTTTTTATTAAACATGACATTTCTTTCTTTTCCAAGAGGTGCTTTCGTTTTAAAGCTTTAATTTTGTTCAATAAGATTTTGTTTTTTAACTTATTTTGTCGTTCTGTATCAGGTGCATCCAATGGGTCGCCAGTTTTATCATCAGCTGTAGAATCTATTTCAATTTTTTGTGTGACAATCACTTCTTGTATCTTTTTCTCATTTTTTTCTTCTCGTGATAACGTTTGGAATTTTCCCTCCACTTTTTCCGTTGTAATCTTTGCTCTCTTGGAGACATTTGGTTAATACTTTTCACCTTCTTACTCTCTTTTCGTTGTAGATAAGCTTCTCTTTTTTTAGCTCTTTCAGCGGCATATTTTTCTGGGTCGTTTTTAATTTGTTTATATTTTTCTCTCCTTGCTATTCTTCTTTTTTCTAACTCATCTTCAGTCATCCTTTTCTTATTCGGCATAATGTCCTAAAAAAATAATTTCATAAATAACACCCATTAAGCCCTAGCTAAATTACACTAAGCAACACTCAAACTCAAAATATAAACACCGATAATAATTTATAGCAAATTTCGTAGATAATCATGTTACACATAAAAAAGAAGAACTGTTAAAAAAAAAACTCTGCCTTTGACGTAATCAGGCGGAAAGCCTTAATTTTTTGTTAACAATTCAATATTATAATATTTCATTAGTGTTACATTCAATATCATTAGAGTTACTTGAAAAATTGACACAAATGACAGTATCACTAATGATATTTGGAACAAACATATATTTTTTAAGCTTGTGGAACTTTCTAGATGGCAATCGAATACATTTAAAATATCCATGTTCTTGTTAGCTATAAGAAACACTGTGTTATAAAAATTCAATTACAATACCTTTTGCAATTATGGTTAGGAGATGAATGAGTCGAATTTCGTCCACGGCACCGAAATCGGTAGAAATATGAATATCTCGCAAAAAAATACGAAACGCACCACCGGTCTGAATAAACTCTGCGAGGCCACTGAAGATGTGTCGGCGGGTGGGGTGAGGTGGGGGCCCGGGAGCTCCGTGGATATAATAATATGACGGTATTAACTTACGCTACACTAATGATAGATAAACCATGATCAATGTTTAAAACACTAGGATAAGAGTATTATATTATTCTCAAATGAAAAATTTATACTATTTTTGAATGCTTGCTTATCAACATGATATGAAATATTAAATAAATAGAATATTTACGAGTAACTTCGTTTTTATTCGACTTTATTTCAACGTAAACGGAAAATGAGTAATATCTTCTTAAGGGACTGAATGTTATAGTTTTAGTTTTCTCGCAAATAGCACACTTTTGGGTATTGTTTTGTTTTGGAACGTAAAAAGGTAGATGAAGACTATAATATTAAAAGAAAACAATAACAATCTCAAAAAAATATTCAAAGTTATTAGAGATGACAACATTTTAGCTCTGTTTGAAATCGACCCAAATATTCTATACGATGTAGTTCGTTTAAACAAAACATATTTAGGTACCATTATCAGAATCAAAATTTTCATACGGCTAAAGACAATTCCTTACTATTTTTTTCATGAGATGTGATTTTCATCCAAGAAAACCACATTTTTTCCTTCGTAATAGGGTGTTTAAAAGTAGTGTTCATCTGTTCATTTGAATTTTTTAGCCATTGCCAAATTTGAAGGACGTCCGTCAAACGTAAGGCCGACTACAATAATATTTGGTTCGAGTACTCTAATGCACATGCCTCTAGCATTGTATCACTAGATCTGCTTTTTGTTGACATGTTGCCCCATCAACTAAAAAGTACCCCACGTTTACCTGTAATATAAATGAATCGTTAAGACAATGAAAATCTTTAATAGTGTATCGGTATCCAAATCACGGCCAAAATCTATTTGTTTTTTATTGCAATTTCATCTATCATTAGATAGCAGTATAAAATGTATATTTGGAATTGTAACATGACTGTGTCACTGGATTCGTTTGTTAAGTTCACTTCATGGTCTAAAAGTTGTCAAAGTAAAAGTCTCGTTTTCACAAAATTGTTTTATCAGAGCAATATATACTTTGTACTTTTAATGCCAACATTTTTTTCCGTAAGGCCAATTGGCTCGCAATACTTTTTCGTTCATATAAAGAATCAAAACATTTCAAAATTTGCTTCGCGGTAGTTTCTTCCTTGGCAAAGCCTACCTAGGCTTTGAGCGATGCATACCTAGGCATCGCTCAAATGTTCAATGAATACACTTTTCGCAATATGATTATTTTATCCCAATCACTAGCATTCGTCTGATCCTCCTCAATGACACTTATAATATCCAGTTCAGAGAGAAATGCGCGCAGTAGAAATTTCCAAACGCTATATTTTTCGCCATCAAACGGTTTAATAATTCTTTTAATTTTTTTAACTTCCATAATAACGAATATGTATTTTTATTTTCAATTTTCAATTATATATATAAAAAAATACATTACATATAAAAAATAAAATGTCAGAGCTTGATTCTGAATAATAAATATATTTCTTTTAGGATGTAAAAAAAAAAATCTCTTGACAGGGTGGATGTAATGTCTTGTGTGGTTGTCACATTTGAGAGGTTAGGGGCCACTGTAGCTTGAGTACGTACATTTGTGTCTTTACTGAGAAAGTTGGCCTGTACAATATTATTCAAATAACTCACCAACTGTTGAGATAACCAATCAAACCTTCGATCCAACTCAGATTCCTTTGATGTAGAACGACGTTTACTACGGCGGCGGCGTTTTTCATGCGGTCGGCTACTGTTTGAAGTACCCTCAGACTCGCTTTCAGAAGATTCACGAGCACTTGATTCGGGAGCACATGGTCTCTTCATTGCTGTCGCCGATGGCTCGACTAGCTTTTCTTTATCCATTTATCACAACTCACGAAACTACTTTATGGAAAATAAATGACTATTCTAAAGCAAAAATCTAAATCAAACTTTCTACTTTTCTCTTAAAAGTTTGAAAACTTTAGAACTTTACGACTTCACAGATTAAAGAACGATGCACAATGATTAACTAAAATGGCGGCTTCCAGTTTGTAAGTTAGTTCCGAGCAGGAAGGTGAGGGCGCCAGGGGCGCGAGTAGCATGGAAAACAGTGACATCTGACGGCGACAAGCAGAACGAGAATGATGTACCTACTCTCTCTCATAATGGACTTCGGACGTCAACCGGAACACATAATGTACTTTATAATCTATTTCTTATTTTAAATTGAAGTACCATTTTATTCTCTTTTAGAGAAACAATTGTTTTTCTTGTTTTTAAATAAAGTACAATTTTAATATTGTTATTTCCAATGTTTAATTAACATTAATTCTCTTGAACAAAAGTATAATTTTTTTATTGTTATTATCAAATGTCCATTACTTTTTATATCTTGATTAGAATCAAAATATAATTTTATTTGTGTTTTAATAACAAGTTTAGATATCGCTCATTTGGAGCGACAGCGACACAATTGCAAAGGATTTTATTTTCGGTTTTTGTTTCATTTTCGGTTTTTGTTTCATTTTCGGCCATTTTATGTACACTATATCTAAAAAACACGAATAATTTGTATAATTGAAGAAAAATACACATATATTTTGATAACCTAAAGTATTCCTGTTAAAAAATATTTAAAATAAGCATTCCTCATTGAAATATTAAATATGGCGGAATATTGTCAATGTCAAATTTCAAAACTGTCGATGTCGGTCAGGGAACCTATGTGTACCCCACTCATAGGTTACTATACTCTTTGGATGTCGGTAATTCTTTATTTCGCTGTTTTTGTCGTAAAGTTATTGTTACCTTAGTACTTTACAACCTGACTTTAATTTTGGGTATCCCGTCATTATTTCTGAATTTAATTAATTATTTATAATAATTATAACAAAACCACCTTTTAAATAGTATCTGGTTTTATAGATGTAAGTGACATGTCAAATTAAAAAAGAAGAAGTTGTCAATTTGATATGTGTATAAGTGGATATATACATATCATATAATAGTGGAATCCAATGTAAACGTTGAATAAATATGTACTGATGAAAAGATTCCATTTCAATCTTGAAAATGTTTTTGCTCTGTGCTGCTTACGATTTTGGACTGATTCTTCCTTACTTGTTTACCCAGCTTATGTTTTATGGACTCTTGTTATTTTCGTGCGATCGCTGTGGATTGTGTTGACAAGGATTCAATGTCATCAGGTAAAATATACATCAGTTAGTTGTATTAATCGTGAAATAATCGTTAATAATTTTAACCTAGAGAAGCTAATCTTTTTACATTTCTCTTCTTTTAGATAATTACAATGGCAAGACAAGGACATTCTTGGGATGACAAAATAATCAGTTATTATTGCAACTGCATCGCCGGGTAACGAACCGTAATCGTAGGTAGCTGCGCTCACATTATGACCATTGTTTGATGTTTGGGCTGAGCTCGTCACAGGATATTATAGAACCTGCTACATGATTGGATGAAAATATTGATAAGGGAAGATATTGAAAATGAATAAATAATGTATCTAAGTGAAGAATAAATAAATTATTATCTAAATGTGTACTTAAAGTTGTTTTATTTACACACTTAAATGTTTTAACTAAGATAAATTGGTATAGAAATACATATTTTGGTATGATTGTTTTCAGTCAAGATTTATGAAAGTAAATATAATTAATATTTATCAAATGTAGGTATTGTTTCTCAATACATACAATACAATATTTATATATCTACGCCCATTCGCGTAAAAAATATTAAGAAGTATATAATGTACATAGTAAGTTAAAATAGAATGACAGATGACATTATTACGGTAATCACTCCCGCCATGATGTTTTTCGACTGTTGTGTTGCAAGTTTAAGTGTAAATTATTGTTTTTTAACAATTAAAGGAACATGATTTGAAGAAAATGAACCCCCACGAATTGTTCTTTGGATGTTTTCTCAGTTTTTAGTATAGTGTACAAAAGGTGGCCGAGGGCCCATACATTTTGAAACATCTCCTTTGTTATTTTACACCACACCATTATTAAGATTTTTTCGTAACACTTATGAAGATTTTATATATTTCTTACAGCTAATGGCTAACTCTATTATTTTACTTTTGTAGTTTTAACATTAAGCACAATAATAGTTTTTTTTAAATAATCAGTCCATAAATCTAAGGGAAAATAAAAAAAAAACATTTTAATACTTACACTTGCGTCGTTATTACCCTAGAAAATGAAATTCTTGGTAGTTATGACTTTGGTTGTCTTAATAATAAAATGAAACAAATTTTGATTAATCAATACAAGTAGCTTTATTTCAATTAAAAATTACAATCACAGTCAATGCCGACTTAGAATTGCAATTAAACAAGGTACAATGTCGCAGAGCTTTATCCTAATGACAGTTTAATATTGAACTATGAATAGTTACAATAAGTACCTACTAAATGACATCATAGGATACAATCATGCTATTTTTTATCAGTCTTACCCGTTTTTATCTTTATGGCACAGAAAAATCACAGATTACTACACTTACACTGTGTTCTTAAAATCTATAACCCTGTACTTGCAAAAAGTTACTCCTAAAAGTTAAGCTTACTCAATATAATTATAAACCTTATAATCAATGGAATGTTAGACCACTTATTAAACCATAATTGTTGTGAAGTACTCAAAGGACTTCCGTTGTCTATTTTAAAAAAATATTAAAATAGACAACAGATAAAAATATTTAAAACAAACTTTCGTAAAATCCAGAATAGCATCTTGGAATAATATTTTTTGTAACAAAGTCCGCAAATCCTGTTTTTTTTTTTATCAGAAATTGTTAGTTTAGAATTATAAGCTGCTCTTAAACGTAATTCACTAATGTGTAAATTATTATCTGATCGAGTTTTACGCGTATTAATGGTTGCTTTTGATTTTACTGATATCCATTCACTCTCATAAGAATATTTTAAATCATAAGTCTCACTATTTTTTACAAATCGTATAGATTTTATTTCAGATAATTTAATCTGGTTACCTTGCAGATCTTTGTTAACATTTAATGTAATATCCTCAAACAACTTTTTTAAATCATAAAAATCGTCATAGTTCAATTCGTTAACTACAAAAGCATTTCCAGTTTTCTTTGAGTCTCGTATAAATTGAACATACTGGTAAGGAATGTAGATAGGACCAGACTTTTTTGCTCTTTTAATTGACTTTTCGATTAGCGAATGAGCATTGTCACCCTCATTTTGTGTATGACCACGAATCAAATATTTATGGGTAATCGATTTTATTGGAAGAGTTTCAACGGCGTAATAATACATGCCAACCAGGAATCTAGAAGAGCAAAATATAGAAATTAATCAAAGAAATATTTTTATATCCTATTTTTTTAGAAAAATAGTGACAGTAAACTTACCTGTTTTTCTGCTGACCACAGCAGTTGTCAGAGTAGAATATTATATTGCTATTTGGATAACGTTCGGCAGTCTCTTTCAGAAATTTCAATACACAAGAACCAATTTCTACAGCTCCTCTATTGCCAAGTCCCTCGTGCCAGAAATAGCAATTAGTAATGTTATCTTTTATATTTGTAATCTGTTAAAATAGTTAAAATATTAGTATTTATATATAGGTAGTTACAAACGTATAGAATAGGGAAAATACAAACCGTAAAATTTAAACAATTTAATTTCGATTTGTAGAAGAACGCCGAACTATTACCAATAGGTACAGGCATAACTGCCTGTAAATCATATATTGCAACGACAGTTTCTTCATTTTCTTTTGCCAACTCTATATCCTTCGCTTTCTCTTCCCTACTTAATGTTTTCTGCTTTAGGTGTTCTTCGTAACATTCTTTTAATTTGATTTGGTCTTCTCCAGTGACATTTTTATAAGACTCGCAGAGATCGCACTGATCTTTTTTGGGTGCAAAAAATGATAAATTAAATTCAGTGTTGAAAATTCGGTAGTATATATCAAATGTTGCTGATGGCATTGTTCCTCTAATAGATACATAATTATGATGCAACTCTTTAACAGTAAGACCGCCATCAATAAATTCACGAGTAGTGTTAGCTCGAGTATAGTGACTCTCAATTCTAGGTACAGAATTAATGTGATCGCGAACCGATTGTAAGATTTCCGGGTTTGTTTGATTATGATGCCCATGTTTGCCACGTTTATCTTCTGGGATCACACCTGTACTATTTCTACCTTCAATAACAGTTCGCAATGTTCTCTCGGATATCCCCAAAGTATTGATAAAAAAAAATTTACACACTCGGTTACTTTCGCCATTCACCGTGAAATGAAAAACACAGTTTTGTTTCCTAGTTTTGGCAGCTCCTTCTTTTATTCGACGGTAAGGGACTTTTAATGTTGTTAAACAGGAGTTTAAAAAAATCACGCTGCCTTTGCAGCGTTCCCAAGCCCCAATAACAATCAAATATTTCCTGTCTTTGTCCTTCCGTTATTTTATTACGACATTTGAGCCTACATTTTTCTGTACATGGTAATTTAATAGACTTTTCTGCGACAGTTTTGCCAGTTCTAGATACGTATTGTTTTCCAAAGTTACGTTGTCGTTTTCGTACATTCTTTATCCACGCAGATTCATTCCGAACTCTCTTCTTTCCTTTCTTGGGTACAGTAGTCTCGGCAGGCGCTACACCTTGGCTGGCATCCATTAAATTGGAATTTCTGACCGAATCATGAGTAGTCGATGTAGATGTTGAGCTAGAAGTAGAATCAGACGAACTGGACGATGAAATAGAACACGAGGAGCTTGTCGATGAGGTAGATGATGTTGAATTTATACGGCCACGTTTTACAGATTGCTCTGGTTTATATTCGTCACCACTATCATCTGCAGAAAAGTCTTTAGTTTCGCCTTCACTACCATTTTCGTCGTTAGCTAGGATTGGTGGCGAATTTGTGTTATTTAAGGAAGTTATAATATTTTCCGTCACAGTCAATGCTGTTTGGTCTGCAGTATCTCTGAAATTTAGTAATGAAACATTAAAACTCGGCACTGTGCAAAAATATTAAACAAATACTATAAATGCTCATTACCATTTACACTGGCAGAATTAAAGCTATTGGAAGAAGATTGGTCCTCAATGCTACCAGAATCCTGTTCACAAAGTTTGACTAACATTCGTGCTCGGCTTCCCATTTTAGTGGCTGAAATTCTATAACAAATAATAATAATAATATTTGTGAGTTATATTTGATTATAAATTATTGTAATTAGTCATAATTGTTTTAATTAGTACTCATTTCAAGATAGTACTGGCGTAATTACATTTACGTCTAAAAAAATAATCTAAAAGTTTAAAGGAATAACTGCGTAATTGTACGATACGTCTTTGTAGCCATAAAACTATTTGAAATATCACTAACTATTTACTGAAACAACGGCACATTTGTATAATACGTCATTGTAGCCATAAAACTATTTGAAATGTCACTAAACGTTTAATAAAACAACGGCACATAGTATGATACGTCATTGTATCTGTAAAACTATTATTTTTGCAAGTTTAAAATTGTCATAAAGTACAATTGCGTCTTTGTAGTTCCTAAGTTTAATTTAAAAAAATGTCATATTTACCTTAGAGACGATGTAACTCCCTGACACGTGCACACTATGAGGGGCGCCCCGTGCAACTGAATGTTTGGCCGTTGTCGCTCGGAATTCGCGCGCGAAAACGCAATATTTCAACAACGTCTTTTCGTTCTCTAGCGGGCTTTTTTGGAACTTATAAATATGACGTTTTCACTTCTAACGAAGATTATTATGGTGATCGTTGTGGTGTATAGTGCCACCAACTTATCTGTTCAGTTGACAGGGTCGCTAGTACAGCGTCCAATGTTACCATATAATTAATTATATTTGCCTACTGAAGAGGGAGCTCAACAACTTTGAGACCTATGATTTTTACTAGATAAAATATGTAAAAATTATTTAAAAAGATAAATAACCTTCGTAAACATCCTAAAAAAAAGAATTAGGTTAATAATGTCAAATTTTAATTCTTAAATGATATTCTAGGACAGGAAAAATAAAAAGTCCAGAATTATTAACTATAATTATTTATATTTTATAAAAATAAAATTTATATTTTATAAAAATAATTATGGTCATGATCTCTAACTTCGAGGGGCTCCACACCAGACATCCCTGAGCGAAATAATGACGATGCGCCTGAGGTGCCTGTGCCAAGTGATTTACATAATTCGTCATCAGAGTCACTTGAATCGCTTTCGCTATCACTATGCAACTTAATAATGAATGGTTCTTCTAAATATCCATCATTGTTCCTGTATTTTTCTTCAATTCTTTTTACGTGGTGACAATGGTTTTTCCACTCTTCTTTTGTTATTTTATCGAATGCATTCTGAATTAACTGGGGCATTTCAGCACTAGATTTACCAACATTTCGCTCAGCGACATTTCTCTTCATTGAACTCCAAACCATCTCGATTGGGTTCAAATCACAGTGGTATGGCGGTAACCTGAGAACAGAATGGCCATGACTTTTTAATAGATTATCTATTTCATATTCAGGAGCTGGTTTATGACGCTTTATTAATTCTTGCAGTTGAGGTTTCGTCATTTGCTCAGAAAATTCTATATTTCTCTCCCTCAGCCACAATTGCATGACAGCCTTAGTGTGGATTGAATTGGGACATTTATTAACACAAATGCTGTGATAGGGGGCATTGTCCATCACTATAAGAGTATGCTTATGCAGGTTCGGCAGCAATTTCTTAATAGTCCATCTTTTAAAATTATCATTATTCATTTCATCATGGTAGTCACCGCTCTTAGTGTTTGATTTAAACACAAGAAGAGCATTCTCTACAAAACCTTCTTCGCCTCCTGCATGAACTATAATCCACCTATTCCCTTTTGATACTGGCTCCAAATCACCTTCAACATCTGGACCTTGCCAACATTTGTCAGTTGAGTGAGATGAGTGTATATAGGTCTCATCTAAATAAACGACGGGTTTTTTTTCTCCAGACTCATTCTCACGAATTTTTTGTAAGTATGCAGCCCTCCACGCAGTTATGTCATTACGCTCACATAGCACTTTTCTATTTGTTTTAGTTTTTTTAAAACGAAATCCTATTTTATGCAGCAGTTTTCTAAGTGTTTCACGTTTTGCAGAGAAATCAATTTCTTCTCTAAGTATGTTTAATAATTTTGGTATAGTCGGAATTTCTTTCCTAAATGAATAAAATTCATGAATTTTTCTCCGTATGACGCCAATGTCAAAATCATCAATGTCCAATTTTCCTGTTTTTCTTTCTCTATTCTTACCGGGAGTAGATAGTTTGACATTACTTTCTTCAGCTTTTTTCTTTTCATTCATGAGCTTGTAAACAAATCGTTCGCTTACTCCTGTAGCAAAAATATAAATACATGAAGTATAAAAAAACATTTACTACCAAAAATACTCAGTGACACTTTAACTAAGTAAAATAAAATAACTGAAATATTTACGCGGGACTTTCTATTAATTAACTATCAACACTTCATAGCAACACTAACCTGTCGCAGCTGCGACGCGTTCTGTCACTTTCTCAAACGGTATTTTCGGAGCTAGCAGGCGTTTTTCTTCCCTCATGAAATCTAAAACCTTTAAAATAATGACCCGTGCATCACTTTTGAGAGGCTTAGGCATTTTTAATCACTTATTACAATTATATTCGAATCGAAAAACAAAGAGCACTCACACTTCAAAGAATTGACAGCGGAATGACATTTCAAAATGGCGGTCGGCTTTGTTTTAGTTCCACATTTGTCTACTGAACAGAAAAGTTGGTGGCACTATAATTAAGTCGATTTCGCATTTTTTGCAATTGTGTCACTGTCGCTCCAAATGAGCGATATATACATACACGTTTGGATATACAATAAGACTGATTAAAAACTTTGATTACCTATTTTCATGATCTCACAGAACTAAGACTAACAATTTAGCTGTATAGCTGTATATTTAACTTTTTTTTAGTTATTTACACTCTTAACGCTTTCTACACTCACAGCCCCACACTAGGATTACCTGTGTTGTGGGTGCCATGGACACACACATAGACAAATACACAAACACCCAGACCCAGAAACACAAATCTAAATTCATCATTTAGTTATCTGTCTGGCCGGAGATCGAACCCGGTCAGACCGGTATGGTGGCCGCTCCGCCATGCGGGTCGTCAACCGTAACCGTAACTATAAGTCTAAATTTCAGTGATCTCTGTAATACAATATCCTATTTGAAATTAAAAAAATATATTAACTTTATACAAATAATACTCTCTACTAAAGATGTATATGAATATAAAACTGACAGTAATTTTAAACATGTAACATTTTTGTGTAACCGAGGTAATATATTGTTTCTCATTTTAAATGTTTCTATTAAATTTTATAGTATATTGCTGTTATTACCATATTTTAATTATTGTTTTGATGTAAGTCACTACATATTATAAAAAAATGGGATTAATGAATAAATATATGTCGGAGTGGTCACCTGTGACGTCATAAAATGGGTACGTCAGAACACAAGCTACACCTAAAGCACTTGGTGGAGCTTCGACAGAGTCTCGGTGCGGCGGTCGTAAGGGGCGAACGTATACAAAAAGACTTGGGAACTGACGAGTGAAGTTGACTTGCGCGCACCGAGGAACTGTCTCCGTTTTGATAGTGTCCATTTAGTTGTAGTTCGATTAATTAGAGTATTCTCAGTATAGTGATTTAGGGACTATGTAAAGTATTACAAGTGATTGAGTTAAGAGACATAAGCTAGTGATAAGAATATCTGTGAATCTACCTGTACCTGTATCATAATTATCCTGACAAATATGAAGTAACAAAGATGTCGGTTCGGGAACACATACAAAAATCAACCAATTCGGCCATCCTTGTTCCGACATATATATTGTAAATAATCCACTATTAATTATTCAAAAATACCATTTCATTTTATTTAAAAATGCAGGTGGTACTAATTGCCCATGACTTGGTAAGTAACAACTACCTTGCAGTAGTGTTTGTATTTGTATTGTTGTGTATTAGGGTGTGATAAAGCATTTTGGACTTAGGTACTCATTTAAGGAATCATGCATGATGCATCTATTCAACTTCATGTATGAACCTTTATTTGGAGTTGATAATAGGTAGATAGGTTAAGATGTATATTAGCACAAAAACATTAAATAAAACATTGTAAAAAATTAAATATATATTTTAAGAAAACAAAGTAGATTCTTTCTCTCTTTAAGGTCAGTAAGAAGATTATATGCTGTTATTATTTTTCTAGCACAAAATATTTAATTACAAAAAAATTTTGTCAACAAACACTAAACTTAAATTTTAATTAAAGGATCAAAAATAATTTTAAAAAAATATTCAGTACTACTATTTGTATTGGTGCTACTTCAGAAAATAATCATAATAATATATTTTTCTTTATTTCTAAACATTTAACTAAAATAATTGTTTTAAAAATGAACACTTATAGTCACATCTTAATATTAAACTGTTTCGTATAGCTCTGCCTTGCATTAGCTCATTTTGACTACCTTCAGTGGAAATATTTTGTTGTGTGTCTGTGAAGGGTAACTCTTCTTCTTCTGGGGAATGTGGAGGAGGTGGGAAACTTGCATCTATTGCCATGTTATGCTAAACAGAACAAGCAAGTACTGTTTTCCCAGCCTTAACAGGATGGTAATGCAATGTTCGGTGTTTGAGTAGACATCTCCAGCGTGACTTGAGCAATCCAAAGCAGCGCTCTATACAATTTATGGTTTTTAGATGACGCTGGGTGTAAATCTCATCTCGAGAGCCAGGGGCTGCAATTGGAGTTAGTAACCATGGCCACAGCGGATACCCAAAGTCACCTAAAACAAATAATAGTACAGGATCCCTGGTATAGTTTTCATCATTTATTACTAACAAGCTGATTTTTCGTGAGTAGCTTCGTTTCGACAAGACGCCCAACATTTTTCCTTACAGCAATGTTGGTAAATGGTAGTTTGATAGGGGCAGCAAGGATAAAATATGTTGACCGGACGAATTCTAAAAATGTATTACTAACCAAATTTTTCTTTGTTAATTATCTTAATTATTAAGATAATTATTTAAATAACGTGAAAAAATATTGTCCTACAAAATATAAGTTTTTTTTTAAGGGCACCTTTCCAACATGTATCATAAACAAGGTCATGAAAAATAATTACTAACCAGCTGATTTTTTTTTATTGGCTGTCTAACATTTACATAGTCTACCATGCACATTGTCCTACAAATTGCATGGTATGTCATCTCGGACCTACACTTAAAAGTTGTAGTACTAATACTTAATGTAAAAATAATTAGTATCAAGCTGAGTGTTCCAGAATAGCTTCGTTTCAATGAGACGCCCAACAAATTCTCGTACGAAAGTTCTCGATTGTGGTTTATAACTAAAATAATAGGGATGAAATATGTTGATTTGACGAATCAAAAAAAATTATTACTAACCGATTTTTTTTTTATTAATAATCGAGACAATTATCTAAATAACGTGATATTTCTTCTCTTTTTGCTCTAAAATGAGAGTTTTCAGATAATAAATTACACAAAAAAACACTCCATTATTATTTTGCTGCACAGACATAACAGAGGTTGACTAAATAAAACTTTACGTAGTTATGACAACAGCATGGGCAAGCAAGAAACAGTGTTGCCAACTTTATTTTTTTGAACCCACCAAATGTGGTGGCGTAAACCACTAGAAAACCACTAAAGTAAAAGAGCAAGGTACATTATGCTATATTTCTGTTGCTTACCTATATTATATTTGTTGTAAAGTACATTTTTTTCCTGCGAAACCCTTAATACACTCACGAATATGCATATCAAGGCAAAAACATACTACCTAAGGACTCCCACTCTCTACAGTTCTACACTCTTCTATAGTAGGTACAAATAAATAATTTTTCGTTGGAAATAAAACAACAATATTGTAAATAGGAAATAATTTATTTCGTAACCAAAAAAATAATACTAGCTGGCTAAATATCATCTTCGGAAGAATCAGCTTCGTCTACATTTTCTATTTGTGAATAAATTTCCTTACTTCCAACTTTATGCACAACGCTATTTGGTAATGACTAGTCATTGCAGCATTTGCCTTGCCGTTCTAAGCCAGCACGAACTAATAGAATTGAAGACATTCGTCATTCGGTTTCGCTGTTTTGTCTTAACAACGTTCATCATGCTAAATAATCGCTCTACATCTGCGTTGGAGTGTGGCAAAATTAATAAAGATATAGCAAATGTGGCTAAATCTTGAAATCTGTTTTCAACAGCCATATCTTTGAAATTCAATACCTCATACCAAAATTCCTTAGTATTTTTTGTATTTTTCCATATCAGTAAATGGATTTGATGCCACTGCTCGTCTACTTTCGCAATATCTTCTTGATTTTTATTAAAATGCAACATCAGATCAGCAATTGGTTGTTTGTAGTGAGACAAGGCTTGATCTACACTAATTTTTTGAATATTTTTCATTAGTTTTAAGTTTTCGGGCAATCTATTTTTCAGTTCATTTATCAAATGTACAATGAACTGGATACACCTACTACGAATTATTTCTTCTTCATGCGCTGGAAGTCCTTTATCTTTCATCATTGATAAGTGAGTGTTGAATCTGTATCCCAAATAACATGTTTTGTCTACAAACCCAAAGCCCTGAATATTTTGCGTAAAAATATCTACCTTCTGCGTAGGCAATATTATCTTGGCAACAAGTGTATCGATTAAATTTGTCAACTCGCCATATAGTTTAGAGTGATCTGCATCTTTTGATTCGAATAGTTTATTTAGTCTATTAATATCAGTAAGAATTGGATAAATAAATGCAATATATGCATAATTGACGTCATCCGAATACATTCCGTGCAGCAATTCTGCTGTGTAACATCTTTCTTTTAATTTGGCCAAACTAAAGTGTGTTTTCAATTCCAACCATTGTGTGTAAATTCGTGCAATTGCGGACTCTATAGAAAGCCATCTAGTTTGACAAGATTGTACAATTTTTAAAGTAGGGATGGCGATTCTTTACGAAAAAGATCTATTTTTAAATCGATTCGAATCGTAGTCTAATGAATCGATTCACGAAAAAATCGAGGCCTACAAGATCGATTCTTAAAAAATCGATCTTTTTTTCAAGTTTGCGTTTACAATGTAAATTTATATCAATTTTATTAAAAACAAGATCAATATTGCAATTAACGATATCTTATCAATAAAATCAGGGAATTCGATAATAACAATTATTTTTATTACCGTATCAAACTATAACATCAACTATAAAAAAGAATAAGTATTTATATACTGAATGTTTTTATTGATTGCAAAACAGTAAAAAATAAGGTAAGAGTTAAAAGTTTAAATATTAAGCATTGGAAATTATAACTGGGAACTATAGTTCCCAATGCTCAATATCTAAACTTTTTAAAAACAACAGTCTGTCAAGCCTTTTGGGATCCAAGCGGTTACGCTCATCACTTGCGATGTTTCCAGCAATTGAAAACAGGCGCTCACAAGGAACGGATGATCCAACGATACTCATATACATCATGGCGATTGGGTGAACGTGATGATAAATGGAGCTCTTTTGTTCTTGCCAGTACAGTATAGGATCATACTTCAGGTGCACAACTGCCTGCGATAAATAATGTTTGAATTCTTCATTTAAGCCTTGATTTTCCTGTGCAAGTGCATTGCATAAAGAGAGTTGCTTTTTCACAAGCAAGTTATGAAAATCCCATATTCCGTTTTTCATATCCTTATCAGTGCTTTCTATTGCGTCGACTTCCTCACTATTATTTTGTGGAAGTGATTGTCGTGTAATATCCAAAATTGAAGTGTTTATTTTATTTATCGCTCGAGAACAGGCTACATGGTCAGTAAAATGATTTTTTTTAAATCTAGGATCTAAAATGGTCGCAGCAGCTAACAAATTAACTTGTTCAATACTTCCAAATTTTTCTTCAAGCCGTCCACAATTAAAGTCCTTGTTTTAGCACCGATATCCGTTGAATTTTTCATTGTATTATATGTTTCAGTCAGACAAGACACGATGGGTATAATTTTACTGGCTGTAACGTAGTCTTCTCCCGATATTTCTTTAGTTATTACTTGTAATGGTCTCAATATATTTATAAGATCTTTTATAAATTCTAACTGCTGTGCAGTTAGCATTGTTGGCGCTTTCGAATACTTGAGTAATATTGGCGCAATTATTTCGGATAACTCAACAAATCGTTCCAATTGATAAAAAACAGAATTCCATCTGGTACACACAGACTGAACAAGCCCCAAAGGCTTTGTTTGATGACCCTGAGCTTTCTTTAAAGAATCAGCAGCATTTGTATTATGTTTAAAATATGTGGTAATATCTTTGACAGCTGTTAGTAAATTCTTGGCTTCTTCCAGTCCATCTTTATTGTCAAATGGTTTTGATGCTATTAGGTTTAATGTATGGTCAAAACATGGCATGTGTTTATTTTTGCCATAAACATTTGTGACAGCTTTAACGATATTAGCGCCATTGTCCGTGATAAACGCTACCTACCACTTTGTTACTTGTGATGCCCAATTTTTCCGTCATATTGATAATTACTTGTGCTAAGTAGTCAGCATTGTGTGGTTCTGTTATGGTCTAAGATCCGAAGCTAAATCGAACTGGACCGAGCTGATAATAGAATGAAACTCATTTTATAATGAAATTAGTACATTGGGTAATACATTAAAAATGGGTTTGCTAAAAAAAATCCTGGACAGGATAATTTTAATTATTTTTTGAAAAATTAAAATTTAATTGAAAATTAAATTTTGCAACATCAAGATAATAAGAAAATTCTATTCTGAGTGAATGTTAAAAACATACAGAATGTGGAGGCTTTGGGTTGCCTATTATTTACGTGGACGAACTACTGGGTTGTCAGGTATAAACAGGTATTTCGCTGGCAACTACTTTCACTCATGATGATAATAGATAAAATTTTATATCAGTAGAAGCGCTGTTTTATTGTGAACACGTTGATATAGGGTTGTCTGCAAAATGAAAATTAATTTTTCAAAAAATAATTAAAATTATCCTGTCCAGGATTTTTTTTAGCAAACCTATTTTTAATGTATTACCCAATGTACTAATTTCGTTATAAAATGAGTTTCATTCTATTATCAGCTCGGTCCAGTTCGATTTAGCTTCGGATCTTCTACTATTAGAGCAGTTACACCAAAAACTATGCTCAATAATTTACTTTCATATATACAATGACCAGTTAAGCCTAAGTAGCTTTGACTATTATGCGAGTCAGTCCAAACATCTGCAGTTAAAGATAGTGCTTCTACTTCTTGTATTTTTAGTTTCAGTTGTGTCGAAAGAATGTCATATTTATCGTCAATCATGTGGGTCATTGTTTTTCTGGCTGGAACTTTATAAAGTGGTGCCACTACTTTCATTAAATATCGAAATCCTGTTTTTTCTACAGTATTTAAAGGCAACCCATCTTTTGCGATCATGAAGACTTGGTTATTTGACCACGCTTAATACCAGTATCTGAAAATAAATAAAATAAAGTCTTAATTATTGATCCTGTATGCATCTCACTTTCATAAAAAAATATTCAAAAGATTTTAGTTTCATGCCTTACCTCCAAATGATTTTATATTTGTTAAGCAAGATGTCAATGTTTGCTGTTTTAAGACTGATACATTGGTAGAAGAAGAAGCCACGCTTTCAGCATCCGAATTATCAACATTTTGCAGAAGTTACTTACTTTTGATTTCTGCAAGTGTTATTTGGATAATCCATGATTCTTTAAATCTCCGTAATGATTCCTTAAAATAGAACCACACAATTTGCACTTAGCTACTGAACCAACAGTGCTTTGCACAACTTGTAACCAGTTCTTTAATTCTGGGTCATGTAACCAACTATCACGGAATTTTTGTGTATACTGTGGTTTTGTGGTTTGGTGGTGGTATACATATTTATTTCTAAAAGATAATATGCAATTATGAAAATTCAACACTAACTGTGCAGTGCGTCCGGTATATTCGAGCAAATTGGAAAACTGGAATAAACAAAAACAAACCAGTGGAATACTATAAAACCTTTGAAACAAATCAAATTCGACCTAGTAACTATACTAAGTTCATTATAAAAATGATTAAAGAAATTGGCAAAATATGTTTGGGGGAATCCTCGACAATAAGCACGTTGGTTCTGTTGTGTTGCCTGCACAACAGATAAATATACCCTTATTTTAGGTGTTATTCTCTAAATACGGTATATATGTTAATCATTCTAGTGGGTGAATATCGTACCTTACCACTAACTGAAGCAGTCAGTCACTAAAGAAATCCACTAGCCACTAAAGCCAATATTTATCCGCTGAAACGAAGGTTGAAACCACCAGATTTAGTGGAAAATCCACTGAGTTGGCAACACTGGCAAGAAATGCCTAGTCTGTAGTAAACAATGCTGTACGCATGCGTTTTGAAACAAGGATAGTAAGTAGTATGCCTCAGCTATAATAGCAAAATGAACAAAATAATAGTATTTTCTTTTATAAATTTAAACTATAAAACTGGCGGACTGGAATAACGTAGTCAGGTGGGCAACAGTGAACCACAAAAAATTCAATTTTTTGTCATGTACTTGAATTCAAAGTTTTCGTTTTCTTTTTTCATACATACCATTCAGTGTCTAATAGACTTAAGGTTTCTTTACAAATTTACGCTCAAAAACTGATAGGTTAGACATTATCAAGTGTTTTTAAAAAAATGGGAATTGGTTCACTGTGTACACTCTTTGGTACACACTGATCCATGATGAAGTTCACAGTGAACCACCGTTGGACACAGTGAACCACATCAGAATAAAACGAAGTTAAGTTATATTTTAACTGGACTAATTGGGGTAAATCGGTCATCAATCAAAATTCATCATTAAAACAATAGTTTTTTCATTTATTCAAGAAGGTTTATTGCTTATACTGTCAAGAAAAAACAAAAATAAAATTATAACTTAATCACGAACAAACACAGCACAATATTTATTTAGAAATAATTGTTAAGTAGGTATAAAGAACCTTTAAATTTCTGTAGAACAGTAACATGAAATATAATATAATATTCTAAAAAAATACAATTAAAGCGGTTTTTATTCATTGAGATCTATATTATCAACTTATTACTTAGCTACCCTACTATAAAATCAGTCTCCAAGTTGCGGTAACAGCCTCAATCAAAAAATAATTCTAATAAGTGAACTTCAGAAGTGAAATATTGACGGGGAATTTAAACGTCGCTTGGCGACGACTGCTTCCATCCACTTTTGGTTTAGGCAAGATATATTTGATATCCATTTTCCGGACTCCTGCACAATCTGGTTCAAGAGGCTCGGAAAACTTATGATACACTTTACTTTTTAATTTTAAAAACGACACATAATAATCACAGTCATCTTGATCAGGTTCTTCTATAATCCTAGCAATATAAAATAATTTATTTTTCTTCTCTGTTTCAAGTAAAATTATTACATAATCTCCTACTTTTGGCTCCCGAGGTAAAGGCAAGAAATTTTCAGTTAAAATTATTTCTCCTTCTTCTTCATCACTGATAAAATCTTCTCCTCCCGAAGAGGAACCACTAGCTACGAAAATCTCCTCATCGGTCGTGCTAGTACTATCGCAATCGATTGAAGTTGTTTTTTTCTCTTTAAAAATATCTCTTTTTTTCACGTTCTTAGTGCACGCCTTTTTCTTGTTTTCTATTTCATTCTTTTCAGGAGTATCAGTTGCGATCATGCTTCTTCCTAGCTTTCTGCGCTTCCTGATTTTACGTGGTCCAGCTTTGATTGGTGGCCTAAACACACTTGGCGATATGAAAGTTCCTTGTCCCCTAGAAGTTGACGGTATATCCAGCTGATTATCATATTTTTGTGGTTGAGCAACGGTGTCACTTGTAGCAATCGATGGGACATATAAAGGTTTCTGTGGAGCAGTGTCTATGACTGAGCAATTAACATCGTGTTTTAGTGTTTTTTCCTGAGCCTCAAAAAGGGATGATATAATTTCTGAATTATCCTGAGTCATTTGCAAGAGTGATGGTGAGGCACAGGCACAAGAATCTTGTTCTTCAGTTGGTTCAGAAATCGTTAATTCTGGATCAGGTCTATCTGTGACAGAACTTGGCAAAAAATCTACATCTGTGAAGATCGAGTCATCGAATGGATGAATTCCACATTTGCTAAAAGCATTTGTGATATTTACAGGCGTCATTGATTTTAGATAAGCTTGTCCAACACATTCAGCTACGTGATATATTGTCAGCATTTGGCCTGGGTTACGAAGCAGCCATGAATCAACAGCTGCGTTGTAGAAACATTTAAACGGAGCGTTTAAGCCAACATCTAATGGCTGGAGTTTTGCAGTTGTGTGTGGAGGTAAAGTAAGCACGGTAACACCTGAGTTTTTTGCCAGATCCAGAGCTTGTATTGATAAATGGCTTTCATGGTTATCTAATATTAGAAGTGATGGGTTGTCTTTTAAGGATGAAGTGTGCTTAACAAAATGTTTCATCACATCAACAAAGAGGTCTACATTCATCCATCCGGAAGGCGCGGCTAAGCCCAGAGTACCCGGCGGAGCACCATGCAGCATATGAGTTTTGAAATTTTTGCGAGGAAATACCATTGCAGGAGGCAAAGCTTGTCCAGATGCGGATATAATGGCACAAGTCGTAATTAAAACACCTCGTTCACTGGTAATTTTACAGACGTTAAACCCTTTTGGTGCTAGCACTTTCTGTGGCTTCTGGACAGTTGTTGTTGATGTCTCGTCTAAGTTATATACTCGCATGCCATTACCGAAGCTATGATGTCGCTGCATAACTTCTTTTAAATTTGAAAAGAATTTTTCAACATTGTCCCTGTTAAAGGCTGTGGCTCGCGCTAAGCTACATGGCTCAGGTTTTTTAAGGCTAAGATCTTGATGGCGTGCTCTAAATGATCGCAACCAGTCTTTTCCAGCTATTCCATTTGCTTCCCAAGATATTGGTGTTTTAATTTTGTTGGTTTTTGCCATTTGGTATGCCACTTGACGAACTTCTTTTGCCCCGAGCCCATAAAACATTAAGGCGCATTGTTTTATGTAATCTTTTAACACTAGTTCCTGGTCCTGGGAAAATACTACATTGACTTCGTAATTAGGAACTAAGTTAGTGTTTTCATCCGACTGGATTTTTTTAGAGTATCTCCGTAGCGTAGGATACGCCAAGTGACACTCTTTAGCGGCCCTGCGTATACTTGCACCATCTTTTATAAGTTGAAGTGCCTTGCATCATATCATCTTTGCTATGCCCCCCAATCTTTCTTTTCACTGCCTTAGTTCGACCCATCCTGAAGCAATAAAAAGTTGTATCTATTAACTAATATGACGTTGTAACTTTGGTACACAATGAACCATCAAGCGGTACACACTGACCCACGGTTCACTGTGTACCCTGCAATACTGAGTCACTGTATACCACCTACATTATTTGACATTTGATGTTGAGAGAAAGTAATTGATCAAGGAATATGTTTAAAACATAATTACCATATTATTGCTACCACATAATTACCATATTATTGCTATTATGGCGTTGGAGCATTGAAGTCATTAAAGCGAGCCCAACTTAAACCATACAACAGTCAATACGTGTATAACCACAAAAGTACAAGTATTGACACACACACGAACTAAATAAATATAAAACAATTGCCTTTAAACGCCTTGCCTTCAAACTGTCACTTTATAAATCGATTATCGATTATAATGATATTATGTATTTGTTTAGTCACGAAACTAATAGATATTATTTAATTTACCATTTATATTTTAAAGAACAACAATCAACATTTCGTCTTATTTTGTCTTAAATGGAATCGCCTGTTCAAAACAAATATTCTGATCAACAAACGATGTAAAAAAATCACGAAATAATTTTAATATTACTTTCATTTTGATGCAGGAGAAAAATCAGTACCAAGAATGGGCATTCTCCTTTATCACTTTGGAGTGATAAGTGAGTGATAAGTGAGTGATAAGGTTAAATTGGTTTAACCTTGTGTTTGGAAATTTTATGACGGATGTAAAAATTAATATGCCTAGAAATTTATTTAGAATACCTTTATTTATAGTCTTTATAGTATTTATATTTGCTTTTGTGTGCCATAAAGGTTACTTTCGTAAACAATTTCTTTTTTCAAATTTGGAGTATTAAAGTATGAAAAGAACTTGACTCGCTGTTTTCTTTCGGTCAAATACTCCCTGAAAAGATTCATCGGCACTCCCCTAACTTCAAACAACCTCTAGGTTTTTCAGGAGGAGTGAAAGGAGTGAAATGCTAGATCAAGGAATACCGTCAAACATTTTTTCCGACCATCAAGACGCCCTACCACAGTGTTCACAAGCTCTTGTACTGCATCATTTGTCGATTTCCCTTATCGAAATCCGTATTGAGCTGGTGAAAGAAGGTGGTTGCTTTCTAAGAAGTTGGTGATGGTGCGACGGTTCATGATGCGTTCCAGGACCTTAGATAGCGTCGGCAGGATGGAGATCAGTCGATAATTATCAATTTAATTAGTTAATTAATTTGTGGACTGGTTTAATGACAGCTCTTTTGAAAGCTGAGGGAAATACACCTTTAGTTATGGCGAGGAATTTAGTCCTCGCATTAACTAAAGGTGTGTGATGGACGGTATAAGAAGAGGCAAGTATTTCTTAACTAATTTGGCTGATATTTTGTCTACGCCTACTGCACAGCTTTCTTTCATGGAATTAGATTTACTTCATTTTCATCCGTTGGAAGTAGTACGAAGGAATCTATTGGGGTCATAAAGCTAAAGGTAAGATGACGGGAGTGTTGTTGAGCGTCATCCTGAATTGCCTCTGCAATCTTTTTACCTATACCTACAAAGTGACTGTTGAATTTATAATTTGCTAGCTGTTACCCTCGACTTCGTCCGCGTGAACCAAGATACATCTTCATTGAGTTCAGATCAGCAGCTCTACCAAAGTGAAAATGGTTAGACAAACATTTCAACACAAAGAAACAAATAACGGTCGCACAGTTGTACAGCAACAGTTTAATATTATGATTGAGCGAGCGCGAGCGATTTTTTTTTCCACATTTCTTAGACATATTTTTTTTAAAGTTTAAAGATACAATTAATTTAGTTAAAACCATGGTTTCATTTTCGTCCGTTCTACTTAATGTAATATACTCCGGTATACTACGTTACGCAATTTGTTTCTTTCTGTGAATGTACATTTTGCGAAATAGACTCGCTTGAGCAAGCTACGTAGAGTTGACCGTGGGAAAAACATGGTGTTTCTAAATGTATTCCTGCTACCTTTAAAGTTTGCCCTTGCGATTTATGATCGTCATCGCAAAGGCAACCTTCAAAGGGAACTGTAAACGCTTAAAATTAAACGGCAAGTTATTTGGTATTATAGGGATACGTGAAATAAGCACACTATCGCCCTTGCTTTCTCCGGTTGAAATTGTGGCCTTTGCAATATGCTTTCCTAATTCAGTAATGCGCAACCTTGTACCGTTGCATAATCTCGGTGCATCTAGGTTGCGCATTAGCAGAACGGGTATACCGACCTTTAATTCAAGCTTATGAGATGGCATCCCGGAGAGCTCCAAAGAGTTCAAAAACTCCACGGGGTTAGCTTGTACAGTCTTCGGATGACATGACTGTGTCGACGGAGTTGTAAGTAATCGATGAATTGGTTTGGTGGTTATTTCATTCAATATTTTGGTATTAATTTTCCCTACAGTCTCATTTTTGGTGCCAGTATGGTTCTTATATATATATATATGACTTTGCTCTGCTCCATATCCATACTTTGCTCCATATATATATATATGAGGACTTCAGACATTTATTTCATCCGCTGCAGTGCCGCGCTCGATGACAGGCAATGTTTGCCTAAAATCCCCAGCCAATAAAACTACTACACCACCCCTTACTGTTTGTTTTCTGTGTATGTCTTGTAGGCAGCGATCAACAGCTTCGATGGCGCGTTTGTGTGACATGGTGCACTCATCCTACACGATCAGTTTGCACTGTTTCAACAGCATAATACGGGCGCTGCTCTTACTTATGTTACTTGTGGGGTTTTCTTCACTTGCCAGGTTTAGAGGTAATTTAAATACCGAATGTGCCGTCCGTCCACCGTGTAACAATTTTGAAGCTATTCCAGAGGGAGCTATAGCTAAAGCTAAGCTATGGTCTCTGCGAATTTTTGCTAGAAGCAAATTCAGCAAAAACGTTTTTGCGGTACCACCCGGAGCATCAAGAAAAAAAGCCCGATTTCACCACTCTCAACTTCTCGTAATATTTTGTGATAAATCTCTCTTTGTTCAGGAAGCAGACGTGACGCAGCTTCAGACACACTCTAAAAGAAGTCATACGAAAGCAGGTATTGAATTTTTTCTATATTTGTCAGAAAACGATAAGATTCATCAGTTTCATTAGAGAAAAGCTCTTTCAAAGGTTGAACAGGCTCGTTTATAGAAGGTGTGACGTATTGGGAGAGGTGCCGGTCGACCGAAGAAAACCTTCGAATTGTTCTTATCATTCAAATGCGTATTTATTCTTCCAAGCTCAGCATTCATCTGTACAATGTTCGCAAATCGGACCTATATTAAGGGCGGGCGTACACGGACTGCTCGAGCAGTTAACGGCTGACCGACGTACACGGACCGCTCGAGCGGTCGGCGTTGACTGCTTGAGCAGTCGGTTGTTGACTGCTCGAGCAGTTGAATTTCTACCTCAGTCTAGTCATGGATTCTGACGAGGAAGCACTGCTTTTGCTGCTTCTGCTCAAGCGGAGACGACGGCGGCGACGTCAAAAGAGAAAATTTTGGGTTCATCCAATTTTGGAATTAAGAGAACAACATGGACAATTCCATCATTTGTTTATGGAACTTAGAAGTGATGAAGAAAATTTTTTCAACTATTTTAGGATGTCAGTGTCTTGTTGATGAAATGAATAATATACTAAGGTCTAAAATTAAACGTGAAGACACAATCATGAGGAGAAGTATCCAAGCAGAAGAAAGACTAGCAGTAACATTGAGGTTCGAAAAATAAATAACAATTATTTAAATTTTTATTCATTAAAAATATTGGAAAATAATTCATCAGACATTACTGAAGATGATGAAAGGTCTTCAAATTGAGAGTTTTGGTCATCAGCCGCTGATGTAGATTGGCCAGTCGCTGATTTAGAGGGGCCAGTCGCTGATGCAGAGGTAGAGGGGCCAGTATTATAACCATATTGTCCACGGTAATCATACGGTGAATTCTGTGATGTATATCCCCTGCTCGCAGGATATATGTGATTTGTCATCCCTTTAAAGTATTTAATTACGTTAAGTATTTCTGTCTTGGGATCTAATTTATACTGCTCATTAATTTTTTAAACTTGCCAACTAATGACAAAAAAAAACAATTTATCTTCATCTTCAACAATGCGCGAATTCTGTGATTTTTCATCGAAGCGTTTAGCTAATTTTTCAATTAAGACGTTCTCATCTGTGATTGTAGTATTTAATTTTCTTTTGTTTCTTTCTTTGTTTATTTTATTTTGACGATTTTCACTTTCTTCAGACGTAATTTCAGCGTGCTCACTTTCTTCTAAACTGTTTGTTTTATCGGGTCTATCTTCTATTATTACCTTTAAAAAAGACATCTGCTGATAATATGCATATGGCCGAATGTTTAGGGCTGCTGAACCACTCTTTAGTTTTATTTTTTTAGCATATCTGGTGTACCCATCTCTTAATGTCTTCCATTTTTTCTGTATTAACATGGCTGTAACAACAAAAAATATATTTATTGGTACAATTTATTGATTAAAAAATATGTTTTTACAGGTATTTGGCAACTGGATGTACATTTATGGATTTGCAATATAGTTTTAGAATAGCATCAACAACAATTGGTAAGATAGTGAGGGATGTTTGCAGAAATATATGGATACATATGAAGGATATGTGTATAGAACAACTAACTGAAGATAAATGGAAAGACATAATAAATGGTTTAAAAAAAACTTCTAAGTTTCCGAACTACCTTGGCGCTGTTGATGGATATTAGAATAATACAACCCGCGCAAAGTGGATCGTCATATTATAACTATAAAAATTATTATCGATAATACTTCTAGCAGTATGTGAGGCTGGGTTCCCACTACGCCGGACCGGCAGATCTGCCGGACAGCGGACAGAAGTGTTCACATTATACCGGATCCCGGAAGAAATTCAGACAGTCAAGTATTTACCTCAGTTGAATTTGGACCTGCGCGCACAATAGACGACGAAATTGTAGTGTTGTGGTGGTATCTTAATAGAAGGCAAAATAAAAGAAAACATTGGGTACACCCTATTTTACGGGAAAGATTTTCACTTGGAACATTTGAAACATTAATGGGTGAACTTAGAAGAGACGAATCGAAGTTCTTCAATTATTTTCGAATGACAGCAACCACTTTTGACGATTTACTGGGACGACTAGACATAAGAGTACGAGATACAAGTTTCAGAGAATGTATTTGCCCAGAACAAAGATTAGCCATATGTCTAAGGTAAGATTATTTTATACACAAGATTGCGTAATAATAGTTTTGACGTAGGTACCTACTAAGTAGGTACTTAAGACTGAATGAATGAATGAATGTTTGCTATGTATGTTAATATAATGTGTGTGTGTGTGTGTGGGAGGGTGTATGTATTTAATAATCATTATGAATTAAAAAATGAAAATAACATATTTAAGTATTTATTTGTACTCAAACTTAAATCCCTTCAAAATCAAAGTAATCTGAGTTTTGGGAATGTATGGAGTGATTACTAGATGCTGATGGCGAAGCTGGAATCGGATTCGATGTCTGAGATGAAGTTGATGGTATAGATGTTGTTGCCTGTTGATTGCTACTATTATATTGCGTAGAGTATCCAGGGAGGTGTTGATCTTGCGTAGGTGTTGCCTGTTTTGACGCTATTATGTGTGTAGTATCCAGAATACTGATCTGGTCCGGTCATCTGATTATATGAATCACGCCAATGTCCGTAATTTGGTCTCTCATAATTCCTACTTTTAATTTTTTGCAACATTGTCATGACGCTAGCTTGAAATTCTAAAGTCTCTTCGATATTTAAAGTGTTCAAGATTGGTATAATGCCTTTGAAGAAAGACAGATGATGATTTTCCTTTTCTGGGTTAATTCTGGAGTCCAAATACTTTACCATCCTGTCATTTAACTCATTATTATCAATTTTTCTTTTATCTTTTTTTAAAGGTGAACGAAAATCTGATTCTATGCCTACTTCAGTCTCAGTTCTTGCTTTTTTTGAAACTGACTCATGTGGTGGTCGAGGTTCGGAGACTTTTTTCAAAAACATTAATTGCTCGTGATATAAATAATATCGTGTCATTTTGGCCGTAGATCCAGATTTAGACTCATCTTTTTGTTTCTTTACTGTCTTAAGCCACGAATCTCGTATATTATTCCATTTAGTTGAAACCTGTTTTCCTGAAATCAATAAAAAAATACACTAAAACAATACAATTTGTTTCTTGGTGACATATAAAGTAATAATGTATTAACAAAAAATACTTTTTTTTTCAGATATTTAGCTTCAGGATGTTCATTCAAAGAAATACAAAAACAAAAGCATTTATTTCGTCGAATATGCGGTCTGCCGGCAAGAAACTATGCCCACGCACAGGGAAAGTTATGGTTATTTCTTCAATTGTGTTATTGTTATTAGATAACCAGTAAATTAGTAAATGTAGGATGTGGCTATTTTTATTTTGTCCGTCACAGAACAACTTCAGTGACGTGACATTTTCAGAAATAATCAATTTGGTTAAGTATGTCAGCAACGCTGATCCAATTTTTAGTGACCCACGAGAAGCCTGCGTCTCATCCCATACAAAAAAAAAGACGTTTGGTTTTTGTCTACGTCAGTGATACAAAAATTGTAAAAACTGATTTGTGTATTGTAAAATGCGTCTTGTAAAGGTGTTCTTGGAAATGGTCAAACCTTCTGTAAATCAAAACACAGCCTTATGATGTTGGCAACTGGTATTTTCAATAGTTCGTAGAAAACATTGGATCTTATGGCGCATCCACACATGCCGACGGCTTATGCCGCCGGGTTTCAGACCGCCTTGCCGCTGAATGCAGGCCGCCGGCTTTACCGGCGGTTGCCGGCGGCCTGCAGATGCGGTTGCAATTTTCGCAGTAGTGTTGTGACTTTCGTCGAAGTTAGTCGTGTACGTAGGATTGAAAGATGTTGGACTATGATATAGTTGCGTGTATCGCAAGTGTAGTGTTGTATGTTATTATTCGTAAAAAGAACCTCAAAATCAAACGAAGATATTGGGTCAGACCAAGTCTACGAAATAGGCCTAATGTGTCCCTGATACTTGAAGATTTTAGAAAGGATGACATAAACCGAAGAAATATTCGTTCGAAATTTAACACTTTTCTAAGGATCTCTAGTGAAGAATTTGAAATATTACTGAATTTAACTGGACCCATGATATCAAAGACTGACACCCGCTGGAGAAATGCTGTGTCAGCTTCCGATCGACTAGCAATTACTTTGAGATACCTGGCTACAGGAAACTCTTATTTTTCACTCGGTACGCTGTTTAAAGTGTCTCCACAAGTTATTTCTTTAATAATTCCAGATGTTTGTCAAGCGTTGGTATCTACATTATCCAATTATTTAAGGGTAAGTACAAATATCCGTAACACATTAGGTAGTTAGAAACTGAACCTTCCTATATCTATTCCTAGTCGAATTATAATATCTATGATTTTATACTGTACCTGGAACTTCACACACATTTTACATACATATAACTAGAACTACACACAAATATCACAAACAATTTTATTTTACAGATGCCGAATACACAGGAAGAATGGCTATCAGTGGCTCGGAGTTTCATGCAGAAATGGAATGTACCTAATTGCGTAGGTGCCCTCGATGGGAAACATATACGTATTTCATGTCCAATTAATAGCGGTTCGGAGTTTTTTAATTATAAGTCTTATTTCAGTATTGTTTTGCTAGCTTTAATCGATGCCAATTATAACTTTTTATACGTGGACTTTGGATGTCAGGGCAGAATATCTGATGGTGGAGTTCTACGCAATTCAACTTTATTTCATATGATACGAGATGGAACTTTAAGTCTGCCACAAGCGATTCCATTACAAGGGAGAAATACACCTGTACCTTTTTATTTCATCGGTGATGATGCTTTCCCCATCTCACAGAATTAAAACCATTTTCTGGATATCATGCAAAAGGATCACCTGAGAGGGTTTTTAATTATAGAATTAGTCGCGGGCGCATGGTTGTAGAAGACGCGTTTGGCATTTTATCTAATAAATTCAGAATTTTACGTGAATGTAAAATTCATTGGCATGCATTGGCTTACAAAATGAGAAAGCAAAACTTGTCGTGATGGCTTGTGTGCATCTGCATAATTTTATGAAGAGAAATGAAAGAACTACTGATGGAGTTTTGAACGAAGAGCAACAAAATATTCCGCAGATCGCTCTAAATGTAGAACCAAGTGTAATTAGAAATGAGCTAAAATGTTATTTTCTATCGGAACAAGGTCAGCTTCCTTGGCAATATCAAATATAATGGTTTAAAGAAATAAAATATGATTATTCAAATAATTGTTTTATTTAGGAATCAGAAACATTTATCAATAATTTTAAGCTTTTATTAAAATAAAATAATTCAACTGAAAATATTTAAACATTGATTTTAATCTATAACACTATTTTCGGTTAAATTATTTTCCAAGACTTGTAACAGACTGTCACTTGTGTTGACATCTGGGCTATTTTGCATTTCATAGTTTGATTGAACAGAGTAAGAGCGCGAAGTTGAGGGCGATGGTGACATTGCTGACGTTGTAGGTTGGCCTGTGAAGTATCCTGGACGAACATTTTGATAACTAAGAGGCTGAGTAGTATTATTGGTATCAAAATTCATCGGACCCATTCTCATTTCTGCTTCATAGACAATATTCTGGATTTGATGTTGTACTGTACACATCGTGTAATGATCCATCTTCCTCAACTTGCTACTTATATAGTCTGCAAATATAGCAGCATCATCGCGTTGCCTTGCATTAGATGTAATCTCCCTCAGTAATTGCAAAGCTTCATCAACTTCAGGTAAGGTAGCGTAGTCTGGGGAGTGATATTAACTTGAGAAGACTGAAAATAAAAAGGAAATCTTATAAATAATTGCAAACAAGCTTTAACATTATGTTTTGAAATATCCAATCAGTATGTAAATATTTAATAAAAACCGGCCAAGTGCGAGTTGGAAGTTATAATTTGCGATTTCACACGTTTATTGTATGGGGACCCCCTTAATATTTTTTTATTTTTATTTTTAGTATTTGTTGTTATAGCGGCAACGGAAATACATCATGTGTGAAAATTTCAGCTTTCTAGCTATCACGGTTTATGAGATACAGCCTGGAGACAGACAGACGGACAGACAGACAGACAGACAGACAGTGGAGGCTTAGTAATAGGGTCCCGTTTTACCCTTTGGGTACGGAACCCTAAAAACCAAGCTTATAAACATTACATGTATACAGTCACCATTGATGACGCCTATACCTACACTCTTGATGAGCGCTTATTCCCGAATACTTCGCTTTCGGTGAGCGTTTTGCCGACTGCATAAGGTTCAAATACGAGAGTATGCTCGTCCGCTCTCCGTGGTATTATATATTGTTACCGGGTTGTAGGTAGTAGGTATCTAATATTAATACGCGAGAAAAAATCTTTGTAAAATACATATTTCATTAAGTAATATTTTCGTAAATAGGGGTTACGAAAATATTACTTAATGAAATATGTATTTTAAATTAATTATGGTCGAATTTCGATCAATGGGCGACCAACTAGTCTACTTGATTATAAGAATTTGATGGGTACTTACAATAGGTGCGTGGCTGTTCAGAGTCGGTACCGGTGCATTCTTGTCACTAAGAAATGATAACGCCTTATAAGCAAACCATTTCGGCAATTGAACATCTTCCCGTCCAGATCCACTCCTTTTAGATTTTTTTTTTTTTTTTTTATAAGAGTAGCAGACGAGCATGCAGTCCACCTGATGGTAAGTGGCTACTGCCGCCCATGGACATCTGTAATCAACCCCAGATAGGATTAGATATTCCTACCTGAGGTCGGCCACAGATGCGCCGCTACCCCTGAGGACTAAGCTGGAACGCCTCGGAAAAGTCTGTCTCCCTTACCACACCCTTCAAACCGGAACACAGCAGCGCTTAACACTGCTGTTATTAGGTAGAAATAGGTGTGGCGGTGGTGCCGCCGGAGTCGAACCACAAAGGGTTCTACCACCTTTGGAGTTCTTCATATTTGCGTTTTTCTCGAGAATAATGGCTGGATAAATTCTTCAGTTTTCTCTCAATTTCTGATGATGCTATGTTGAACACAGAAGCAATATCCCTAATAGCATCATTTCTTTTGTTGCGATTCTTGAAATCCATATGCCTTGGGTTCCACAATGGTTAATTTTCTTGATACTTTTCTATTAATAAAAGTACTGCACTATCATCCCAGTTAAATTCTGTCATTTCGTTATTTACTTCTATGAAATTATACGACAACACTACCACTCCGTATCGAAGCCGCAAGCAAACTGCCGCCGGCAACCAAAAGCCGATATATATAAAGATTGGACGTGTGTGTTTCGAATAATTCAGAAGTAGTATTTTCAGATTGACATGGAGGAGGACGATAACAGTGATTTAATAATAGCAGTTTGTGGAGTTATTATCGGTGGATCCCTCAACACACGAAAGTGTTGGGTTAGGCCAAGTTTAATGAGTCGCAATAAATACAGTACTTGTCAAAGATTAAGTGATTTAAAGGAAGACGACTTGGTTCTATACAAACCCATTTCTTTTAAGACTTTTCTGTCATTAACCAGTACCGACTTTGAATATTTACTGAATATTGTTGGACACAAAATAGCTAAACAAGACACAAATTACAGAAAAGCAGTTTCACCAGTGGAAAGATTGTCAATAACGTTAAAATACCTAAGCTCAGGAAATTCTTTTAGTAGCCTGTGCGACGTCTTTAAAGTATCTCCTCAACTAATTTCAAGCATTATTCCTGAAGTATGTGATGCTTTAGTTGAAGGACTTTCAGATTATGTGAAAATTCCGAAGAGTCAGGAAGGATGGAGAGAAATTGCAGATGAATATTTAAAAAGATGGCAAATACCCAATTGTCTTGGGTCAATGGATGGGAAACACATAAAACTTCAATGTCCCCCAAAAAGTGGAAGTGATTATATAAACTATAAAAAATATTTCAGTATTGTGCTCTTTGCTTTAGTAGATGCTGATTACAACTTTTTGTACGCTAATGTGGGATGTCAGGGTCGGATTTCAGATGGTGGGGTTTTTAATAATTCAGCATTATGTCGATTGTTAAATGATAATGAATTGAATATACCACATAAAACCCCTTTACCCGGAAGGAATCTACCAGTACCGTATTTTTTTTTGGGTGATGACGCGTTTCCTCTGCAACCCCATATTATAAAGGCTTATGATGGTAATCACACAATGGGATCATCTAAGAGGGTTTTTAACTATCGCGTATGTCGAGGGCGAAGAGTAGTTGAAAACGTGTTTGGGCAGCTAACACACAAATTTAAGATTTTTCATAGACCTATTCAGCTAATCCCAGAAAAAGCTACTACTGTAACTTTGGCGTGTATACATTTATTTAATTATATCAAACGAACCGCTGCAACTCAGCAAAACGAATACGATACTGAAAATAATCAAGGAGAAGTCTTTCCCGGTGAATGGCGTAGACATCTTGAAAACGACAGTTGCTTAGATAATAATATGTCAGGAGAAGACAATCAAACCTCGGATACTACAGTGACCGCTGAGGATACAAGAGTGGAGTTGACTCATTATTTTCTTTCTAGTGTCGGAGGATTAGAATGGCAATATAACCAATAACTCAACTCATATAATCAATTTTATTTTTAATCATTAAGTAGTTCCATGTATTATCCATTAAATCTAAAATCGTAAATTACACATAGTGAGATACACTTTTATTGTGATTCGTATAATAAAGTTTTAAACAAAATAAGAAATGTGTTTTTGTAAACCAATAACATGATATTAACTATTGGTAACAGTAGAAGTGTCACTAAACTAAAATTAAAACCTTGCTATTCCTTTCGCACATATGTCAAGCTCTACTCGTGTGAAGGGAATAGTCAACACTAATTTTAAATTTAACTTTAATGGGGCTACCTATAGCTACCTTTATTATACCAAAAAGAAAATTAAATATTTATAACATATTTTGAAGATTACTTTATAAGACTATCAGAAGGATTTAGAGCTAGGTATTCTTCAGCAAATGTTTCTAGTGACGAAGGTTGAATTGTTTGTGGATCTTGGTTTGTTTGGGCAGAGTATTCAGAAGAAGTTAAGTTATTTGTAGAAGGGCTTACAACCGTCTGTTGAAGTGTAGATGCTGTATAGTATCCTGGATGACTGTGTGAACTAGAAACACTACTTGGTCTTGCAAAATCCGTAAATGTATCGGATCTACAGGGTTACTGATAATTCGATACATTCCCTTGGAGGGGTAAAAGTAGAGCTCATTTGCAATAGGTTTTGTCATTAAGTACCCTAGCCGATAGTGATTTGTTTTTGAGATATTCAAGTTTTTGTGTTTTTATTTCTATGTACCGATTTCAGGCAAAAATTAAAATGCTCCTAAGTGAATGTCCTATTTTGATCCTATTTTTGTGCATAATCTTATACCTAACATCGCAACACTTCCTTAAAATGACAATACGCTGTAGTAGTTCCATTAAACTTAACGTTATTGAGGTCAATTTGCTAATGTTCAATAAAAAAACCCTTTTTATTTCCACTTCAGAGTGAATTTGCATATAAAGGATGTATGGAATGTGTCGTACAAATTATTAAAATAATAGCCCTTTTTTACTAGCTATCGGCTACGGCGTGTTTACCTTACCGCAAAAAAAACGTGCTAGCATGTACATGGCACGGCAAAGCTACCGGTCGAGACAATGGCCAGGTGCCGCTCACTTGGGATTATTCTGCCGTCAAGATAAGACGTCCTCACTATGAATCTTTATAAAAAAAAATAATAATCGTCGCGTACTATATATTGTATAGAAAACTCAAAAAAGAAGAGAAAAGAAAAAGAAGATTTTGGATACATCCGATTTTAGAAAAACGAGAAGAATTTGGCGCATTTCATACACTTGTCAAGAATCAGCTGAGGGAAGATGAAGACAAGTTTTACAATTATTTTAGAATGCAGAGAACGACATTTGATAAATTGCTTCAAAAATTATCCGAGAAACTAAAGCATCAAGATACCAATATGAGAAAAAGTATTTCCCCCGCAGAAAGATTGGCTGTAACTTTGAGGTAAGTATAAAATCAAATAACATATTATCCTTTATTATTTATTTATTTATATGAATAATTTACAAAACATAAAGACACAAAAATTTAGTCACCATAGTACAGGCTATGCTATATTTATATTTATTTATCACAAAACGAATGTTATTGTTTAATAATCATTTATTGATCCATCACGTACGTCTTAATATAAATTTCAGTACCGTCTCAGAGCTAAAAATACTACGGACATTCAGTACTAAAATCAAATTCTTCTTCAACACTAGCGTGAGAATTTTCTGTATTCTCACTAGGCAGAAACTTGTGATGCCGGTCGGTTTGGGATTGGCTCCAAACCAGAACTATGTCCAAAATCGTAATCCTGACGACTGATTCCAAAGCCTGATAAAGCAGCTGTAGAATATCCATACATGGATAACTGCGAATTCGCCGGTGCTGTGCCACTTTGGTAGCCATGCTCCCGTTGGTTTCTAGGTGTAGGTATATATCGATTATGTTCTTTATGTTGAATGCTCTTAATGATTGAAATGACTTGAAACTGAAAGTCTATCATATTTTCATCACTAAACTTGTCAACAGTATCAGCGATTCCCCTAAAAAAGTTCATACTACGGCTTCTTTCCTCCTCTGCTGTTGCATCCATAAACTTTAAGTCAAGTGCAGTGAATTGATTTTTTTTTTTAGCTTTTTGGGTGACGTTCATTTTACCTTCCCCTGAGCTTGATTGATTCCGGTCTGCATTTTCATTATTAAGGCCTGTATCATTTACACGTTCAGGCATGCTGGAATCGGTTTTGCGATGTTCGACAATTTTTTGCAAGAATTGCATTTCATCATAAAAATTGTATTTTCTAATTTTTTTTGCTCCGGCGCCAGATTTATATTCTTTCATTTTTTTGTTACATTTAATCCAATTATCTTTCATATTAGTCCACTTCTTCATCACAGCTTGCCCTAAAAATAAAATAAAATATTTTTTAATATTTCAGGTACCTAGGAACAGGAAATTCGTTTACAGACCTACACTACAGCTACAGAATTGGAATAAAAACCATAACTTGCATCGTACGTGAAGTTTGCTACTTCATTTGGTTAGAAATGTGCGAAGAATATATGAAAATACCATCTAAAGAAGACTGGCTACAAATAGCTAACAACTTTCAAAGAAACTCCGACTTCCCTATGTGCTTAGGAGCAGTCGATGGTAAACACATCAGAGTCATTAAGCCTCTGGACAGTGGTTCGATGTTTTTAAATTACAAACATTATTTTTCAATAGTTTTGATGGCGGTAGTAGATAGCAATTACAATTTTATATTTGTTGATATTGGTGCCTACGGAAAGGAATGCGATTCCAGTGTATTCAAAGAAACTACATTTTGGAAAAACTTAACGAACAACTCATTAAATCTACCCGATGCAACACGCTTGCCTGGAACTGACTACGAATTACCGTTTGTATTCGTTGGAGACGAAGCCTTTGCTTTGCACTATCACTTACTTCGTCCATACGGAGGGCATCAACTTAATCAATTAAAACGAACGTTTAATTATAGACTTACAAGAGCTCGAAGATTTGTTGAATGTGCTTTTGGTATTTTAGCCAATAAATGGCGTATTTTACACCGACCAATGAATGTGTCCATCGATTTAGCTGTAGATATTGTGAAAACTTGTTGCATTTTGCAAAATTATATACATAAAGAAGAAAATTCTCATTTTGATAGTGCGAGTGAAATCGAGTCCACCTTTGAATCAGAATCGGAACTAACACAGTTACCTATCACGAATTCAGTTCGTGGAAGTTTGTTGGCTAATGATGTTCGCAACAGATTTGCCCAATATTTTATGTCTAACGAAGGTACTCTCTCTTATCAAAATAACTATGCTTAAGTATTTTTTGTAAGTACATAGAACATACAACTTACCAAAACTGTTTTTTTCTTCACCACTTAAATCTTCAAATGTGGGATTTAAATGTATAAATATTTCTTTCCAGGAATGATACTTCAGCCGCTTATTTTTATAATCTTCGATAGTCTTATCCCATATTACAGATCTTTCGTGAACTAATGTAATTAATAATTCTTGATTTATGTTCATTTTACTAGGAAAACAAAATTAGCGTATGTAGTCGGTCACTAAAACGTGAAAACGCCCGGCGTCGTCGACACACTCACGAAGACTGCGATACAACACTGACGAAAATCACGCCGTGCGTAGGCGCGGCACGCCGAGGGGGACGCACGGTGCACACGGCGGCGGCGCCGTGCCGTCACGCCGCCGTGTCTGTCAACAAGCTCTCATAGTAATCCATACAACACTGACAACCGCGCCTACACACGGCGAATAAATCGTAGATTTTTACGCCGAAAAAACGTGTGTCTACAAGAGGCCTATGGGTTCGCAGCGCGTGGCTGGCTTGGAGGGCTTAAAGCCGGGGCTCGACCGTGAAATGAACGGTCAAACTTGAACTGAGCGAGGTTGTCTTGAGAAGCGAGAAATAGTTAAAATGACAATAACTTAGCTCGACCGAAAAATAGATGCCAGAGGTGTTAGTGTTGCGACGTATTTGATACAGAACGGTTGGGTTGCCTACAATTCAAAATGTACGAAGACTCGAGCTCGGAAGACGATTTTCACACTACTTATGAAAAAATAAAGATTTTGAAGGCCTGGTACTATAAAAGGAAAAATAGACAACCACCAAGATATTGGATAAGCAATCACATTGAGACTCGACTACTTAATGGGGAGTTTCATACTCTGTTTAATGACTTAGATGATGACCATTTTAAAAAATATTACCATTTGAATAGGCCACAGTGTCACGATTTGTTATCATATATTCAGAGTGATATCAGAAAGCAGGACACTAATTATCGTAAAGCAATAACTCCAGCGGAAAGACTTGCAGTTACTCTAAGGTATGTATTAAAAATCAATATTAATTTTACATTTTTTTTATTACAAAGCAGCATTATTTAAGCATTATTTTATTAAAAAGGGGAAATCAACTATTGTGGTGATTGCGTTGGTGGGATGGACAGGTTATCCTGGACAATTGCTATTGATTCAACATCACATGCAGACGTGGATGCAGTACTATGCGGTGTTGTAATTGTGTTGTAACCATAGCTGAAGGATGAATTGCTATAGTTATAATTTTCATATGTATCTTCAGCATCAGATACGACCGTGAAAATTTTACGTTTTACACTATTTTGTAACCATGTAGGAAATTGTTTGGTTGTAGTACACATACTTTCAAAAAACGAATCTAATGGATGTTTATCTGTTATAGCTATTTGTGACTCAGTTATTCTTCGTTGTTCTCTTTCTTCGCAACGACGGTTATAATTTTCGTCTATCTCCCTCATCATTTCAACTAAATCTTTATCAATTTTATCTGATTTTCTTTTTCTTTGCGCGTTGTCTTTGTTTAACATACCATTTTGGGCATCATTTTGGTTTTCAGTGATTTGCGACACCTGATTTGAATTTTCATTGCCTTGCATTTGCAGATCAATTGAAGGAGCGTTTTGTTTTTCAGTGATTTGCGACACCTGATTTGAATTTTCATCGTCTTGCATTTGCTTAGATTACTTGAAGGAGTATTCGCAGTTGTCAAGTTTACAGTTTCAGGCATCTTTAAATTTCCACTTCTATTGCGATTCTTCATATAAGGCAATAGAAATTGCATCAGCTCAGCATACTTCCAGTTGTTAGTAAATTTTGCAGCTTGTCCAGTCTTCGTCTTAGATCTTTTGAAACGAATCCCTGTGGCTATCTCTCAATTTCTTCCATTCTGCTTTTGCGACCTTACCTTAAAAATATTCATACTATTAATATTAAACAAGTAATCAATTTAATTTTTTTTGTAAAAAACCACCACACTAAAAATGCGGATTTCATTAGAGTCGGTCTAATGAAATTCACCATTTTGTGCTGGCGGCCATCTTGGATTTGAAATTTGTATGTATTCTACTAGTTAATTTAAAATACTGTGGCTGCATGCAAATATAAAAAGCTAAGATAATATTTTTATAATTACAGGTATTTAGCAACAGGCGATTCATTCAAAACAGTTAGTTATAGTTATAGTTATAGTTATAGTTATAACAACTATAGAATGGGAAAAGATACAGTTTCGAGAATAGTAGAAGATGTCTGCGAAGCTATATGAAAACGTTTGCAACCGATATATATGAATGAACCAACTGAAGAAGATTGGAAAAGAATTTCAACTGAATTTGTTTTATGGCAATTCAAAAATTGCACTGGAGCTATTGATGGGAAACATGTTGCAGTAAAATGCCCACCTCATTCAGGATCACAATTTTACAATTATAAAAAAAATTATTCAGTCGTTTTACTAGCAGTTGTAGATGCAAGAAAAAAATTTATTATTATTGATGTAGGTTCAATGGGCCGATTCAGCGATTGAGGTATTTTTTCTGATAGCATTTTCGGTCAAAATCTTGCCAATGATCAATTGAATTTGCCGCCAAATCAAGCCCTGGAAGTAAATGGATCACCTCTTCCTCATGTTTTTATTGGCGACCAAGGATTTGCTTTACGCAAAAATTTACTGCGTCCTTATCCACAATCTGTGTGTCTAAATAACACCGCAAAAAAATACTTTAATTATCGTCTTAGTAGAGCACGGAATGTTGTTGAAAACGCATTCGGTATTTTGGCAACACGCTGGCGTGTATATCGCCGTCCTTTCGAGTGCAAGTTAGAACTTGTCGATAAAATAATAAAAACAACTTGTGTTTTACATAACTATTTAAGTTCATATAATATAATGCAAAATGATTACCAAAACATTACAATTGACCAGAATCTTTCACAGCAACCAATTAATGTATCTTACGATAGGTTAAGAGCTTCCAGAGAAGCGTTTCGTATAAGGGACTCATTTTGCAACTATTACAACACACTACTGGTAGAATAACAACATAAAATAAACACTGAATGTAAACCCAATACCTGGCTGCATTTTAATAACTAATAATCTGTTAATGTTAATGCAATACGCACTTACGCCTTATTAATCTTAAATAATAAATAAGTTAAGTAAATTTTGTACTCACTATCTGGAATTTCATTATTCTTTATAGCGGCTACGATTTGAAGCCATGCGTCCTCCTTCTTCCTAATATCGCGATACTCCTTCAATTCCGTATTCCACAAACACGGGAATTGCCGAACAGCTTCAATAAACTCTTCCATTGTGCACGGTAAATCAAAACACACTAATCGCTAAAGTAAGCAAGCGCCCGCGCGTCCCTACAATCGGGCGAGCGAGGGGCGCAAGCGGGGTACGGGAGGGGAGCCGAACACCTCGCTCCGCTCGAAACTCGCAACCAACGTGATGACACAACGAGGCCGCTTTGCTCATTTTTGCTCTCTCAGACCGCTCCGCTAGCCTCTTTGGCGGTCGAGCCTCAACTATGAAAATTATTGTTGCGAGTTAAGCGAGCTTATTAATGGCCTCGCTCATTTTGCGGTCGAGCCCCGGCTTTAAATCTTCAAATGTGGGATTTAAATGTATAAATATTTCTTTCCAGGAATCATACTTCAGCCGCTTATTTTTATAATATTCGATAGTCTTAGCGCTCGTTCAGACATGCGGGAACCGCGCGTTCACGAATCGCGTGGTTTCAAACCGCAAAATTGTGATGCTATTCAGACACCAGCGGTTATTATGCGATTGTCGTGCAGGAATAACGTCAGTTTGAAAATGGAGGTCGACGAAGAAGTGTGTTTACTGTGGTTGCTCCTTAAAAAAAAGAAAAGAAAAAGGCGGTATTGGGTGCATCCAATATTATGTGACCGACCAGTACATGGTCAGTTCGTAACGTTATATCCCAATTTAAGAAAGTATGATAACAAATTTTTTGACTATTTGAGAATGTCAATAAAATCTTTTGGTGAACTAATTGAACTGATCAGGCAAGATATTTCAAGCTCTGAAACGCATATGAGGCCAAACGTGTCACCAGAAGAAAAACTCGTTATAACTTTAAGGTAAGATTTATTTATTGTTCTTCAAAATCAGCATATATATTTTCTATAACAGTAGACGACTGAGAGCCAGAACTAAACTGTGATGGTGACGCGGGCGGAATTACAATAGGAGATGATCCAGATGTAGTAAAATATCCTTGCGGGTTTGTATACTGTTGTCCTTGCCAATATGAAGGTGTGTATGGTGGGTATGAATGCTGAGTACTGTAGCGAACAGGGGGCTGTAAGATTTGTCCTTTTTGGATCACTTGAAGTAATTCGATTTTAGTCGCTAAACGCTTATTTTCTGGTACTTTTTTGAGTTCTTTATATAACGACAAACAAAAGAGTTTATCGTCATCTTGTTTAGTAATACTATTTTCTTGAAGTTCGTTCTGAAAATTTTGTCGGGACTCGATGCTTTTTTCTATTAAAACAGCTAGTTTTTCTTCTGGCACTTGTGTTTTCTTACGTTTAGGGGGACGTATTTCAGTGGCGGCGGTTGCATTGGCGTTTAGTTGACTTGTCTCCTCACTTTGCTTTACATTCTGTTCTTCCATATTAGTTGTAGTGTCTTTATTACTTACACTATTCTGCAGGAAAGAAAGTCGTGAAAAATACATATATCGGGCTTTTTTACGAGCACCTGAACCAGAAGGAGTTGCTTTTTCTTTTTTATATTCTTTATTGTAGCAGTCTCGTATGTTTTTCCATTTTTTTTGGAGTTGTGTACCTTAAAATAATAATATTATTAATAATTTTCTTGTTTCAGATATCTTGGTACAGGTTGTTCATTTGGAGAACTTAGCTACAATTATCGCCTAGGAAAATCGACGATTACAGGAATTGTCCGCGAAGTATGTAAATCATTGTGGAATAAGTTGGTAAACAAAGTCATGCCCGAAGCGACTGAAGATACCTGGAAGACAATAGCACGAGACTTTGAGAGATATGCAAATTTTCCAAATTGCATTGGTGCTATAGACGGCAAGCATATCCGAGTTATAAAGCCTGTTGATTCGGGATCTTTGTATCATAACTATAAACATTTCTTTTCCATAGTGCTCTTAGCACTTTGCGACGCCAACTATTGCTTTACTTATGTTGATATTGGGGCTTATGGCAAAAGCAGTGATTCTGCTATATTTAAAAATTCTTTATTTTATAAACGACTGACAGAAAAATCATTAAATATACCAACACCTAAACCAATATCTAATGTAGACCCAACACCAATGCCTTATGTTATAGTTGGAGATGAAGCCTTCGGTTTAGCAGAAAATTTAATGCGTCCATATTCAGGCAAATGTTTACCACATGAAAAAAGGATTTTTAACTATAGGTTATCGAGAGCTCGACGTAACATTGAGTGTACTTTTGGTATTTTGGCAAACAAATGGCGCATCTTTCATAGGCCTATAAATGTAAACATAGATTTTGCTGAAGACATAATAAAAGCCTGTTGCATTCTTCACAACTATGTGCGGACTAGAGATGGTCTAAAATATAAAGATACTTTATATACTGCACCAATGACTAGTCTCAATACGTTGCATGCGGGAAGAGGGGCACCGTCATCTTTGAATATCAGAGATAAATTCGCTCATTACTTTGTGAATGATGGGCGTGTTCCATGGCAAGACACAAAAATATAGCTACAACTAACATACTGTTCTTGAAAGATTTAGGTACTTAACTAATATCGTTGTGAGTTTTATTTTAAAAAATGCTTGAAATGTCTGCATGAAACAGTCGAAGTTTGTTTATAGGTATTTACTTAAGTACCTAAAGTATACCGAGAGTATAATATACTAGCGCTTCATAATAATAATTATACGAGTAATAAGTAATAATTTTGTCAGTTCATTTTGGTGAATAAACCTACTTACTAAAAATATTATTTTTTTTTCCAATGTGTCTTCACAATTTCCAAATATCCCCACTAATTCTTGCCAAGCTTGGTTCTTTATAATTTTATTTGAGTAATCCTCACTCTGAAAATCCCATATTGCAGGTCTCTTCTCCACTTCATCAATAAATAGTTCAGTGTCGAAACGATCCAACGCCATGTTGGCGAACTCACGAGCTATGACGTGCTAACCGCGCGGTATCCGCAACGCAACTGAACGCGAAGTAAAGACTCCACAGTAACAGAAACGCGCGGGAGCAGCGCGATTCTATTTTCTGGCGGTTGGGTTGCCGTAACCGCGTGGCTTGATTAACCGCGCGGTTATGTCAGAACGATTACTTAATAACTCATACAAATAAGACTCGCGCGATTTCCATGCGATTCTGAAATCGCGCGGTTCCCGCCGTGTCTGAACGAGCGCTTATCCCATATGACAGATCTTTCGTGAACTAATGTAATTAATAATTCTTGATTAGCCGCGTACTGACTGAGCGAGCAGCCTCGCGAGGCAGCCTCGGACGTTTTCTTCGCAACGTTTGCCGCGCGAGGTAGCCTCGGTCTGTAAGTTTTCTAATCCGAGGCTGCCTCGCGCGGCAAGTCCGAGCCATCGTGAGCATCGACGCTCAGTTTAACTTGAAGTCGAATAGAGACCGCGCGTGCGTATAGTTTGCCCGAGATCACCATGAGGCCGCACATTCGGAAAGCTGTCGCTACCACTGCCTTTTTAATAATTCTAAGGCTTGCAAAAAAAAAGAAAACAGAAAACTAAACGTTTTTGGATTAAACTCTTATACAAAAATAGATTACAGGCTGGGAACAGATTGTTTGAAGAGTTGTGCTTCGATGACGAAGAAAAAAATTCACTCGAATGAGTAAAATCGAATTTGACAATGTGTATTTTCTCATAAACGCCAAAATAAGCAAGAAGGACACAAATTTTCGAGAAGCAATATCCGCTAGGGAAAGATTATTAGTGACGTTGAGATTCTTGAGGCCACAGGAGATTCTTATACCAGTCTACAGTATCTATTTCGTATATCAAAACAAAGGATATCGGTTATAGTTCCTGAAGTCTGTGATGCTATAAAGGTGTTAAAGGATTATGTTAAGGTAAAATAAAATTACATATTTTTATTATTTTTTTATTAATCTAATTAGAAAATTGGTCAAATAATATAAGATAATTAAACAAACAAATATTTAATGATGAGGAGCTGGAGAAGGAGGAGGGGGAGGCATCGAAATTGGTGAGATAGGAGGCATCGGTGAGGCAGCAGGCATCGGTGAAGTAGGAGGCATCGATGAGGCAGGAGGCATCGGTGAAGTAGGAGGCATCGGTGAAGTAGGAGGCATCGGTGAGGTAGGAGGCATCAGTGAGGTAGAAGGCATTGGTGAGGCAGCAGGCATCGAATATGTAGATGGCGTCGATGAGGAAGAGGGATGAGACATATATCTTAAATTGTCGTGTTCACCATATGACTGAGTATAATAACCATAACCACTGTATGCTCCCATGTCTGCATCAAAGATAATTTTATTTATTGCATTTTTTACGTATGCTAATGTAATTTTATCATACTTTCTCAACTCATTTCCTATATATTGGCCATACATATTATAGGGATCATTTTTTTCTGATATATTATCGCTTGCACACTGTTGTAAGAGTGTTAATGCTTCAGATATGGCGTTATCAGTAAGATCATCACTTTCGTTCGTCATTACTGCCCTCCAGGTTGTTTTGATAATGAGGATGTAAGCACTGGAGAAATAATTCCCGGGTCGTGGAGAGCAATAACTGCAGATGACAGTGGTTACAGGGCACTTCAAAGAATTCCTCGTAGGCCATCAAATACATCGAACCAAATACGAGAGGAATTTATGAACTATTTCATGTCAGATATTGGAGCAATACCGTTTCAAAGCAAATACTTATAACATTTATATTGTGGAAGAATGTAATAAATTAATTTCAACAAATATGCGTTTAAAAATACCTTTTCTTCCTCAGTACTAGTTTCTCTAGTTTCCCTTGGCGTCACAGAGTCAGCAGTGAACAACAGATGTTTATAGGCAAACCACGGTGAAACGTATATCTCATCGGATCCAGAGCCTCTTTTTTTCTTCATAACTTTCTGATGCTCTTTGGAAAAATATGAGCGTAGACTTTTTATCTTTTTTTTAACACCATCGATGTCCGTGTTATATTTAGTAGCCAAAACTTGTAAACCATCGTTCCTCTTTACTTTATTTGTTTAAAATTTGTTATTTGGATCCCAGAGCTGTGGAAAGTTTCGGTAATCTTCAATAAAATTCAACGTAATTTCGTCTGTCATCTTGTTGTTGAACGCTTTCTGGAATAGAAATCCATCCGACGCGGAATGACGTGTATCATAGCGCGCGCTACGCTTTCAACTGTCATTGCGCATGCATCAAGGGCATGCCCGACTTGCGCTGTTGACTGCGCTATGACGCATGCCCTTGATGAACAAAAAAGGGCACAGTGTGGACATAGCTAATCAGTACGCGGCTAAGTGTCGCCGCACACGGGCCACACGCGACAGCCACAAACGCCGCCACAAGAGGCAAGAAACGGCCACAAAAGTAGCTGAAGCGCGCGACAGCCACTTGTGGCCGATGGTCGACACTTGCGGTCGGTGGTTGCTACTTTTTTTAACCCAGGCATGCAGTATCATAATGGACTCGGACGAAAAAGGTTTAATTGCGCTACTTTTAATAAAAAGACGTCGTCGTAGAAGACGAAACCGTAATTATTGGATACATCCAATTTTAACGAATGTACACAAATGCAACGAACATTTCGATAATCTTCTAAACCATCCAAAAAAGTTTTTCAAACATTTTCGTTTAAGTATAGATACGTTTTGGGAACTACATGCTCTATTATATGCTGGATTAAAGCACCACGACACCAACATGCGGAAAAGCATCGCACCTGCGGAAAGACTAGCTATCACATTAAGGTAAGTGGAAATAATCACTAGCATAAAACTCCACAGAACACTATAATAAAATAATCTATACTTTATTTATAATCACTACTTATAATTATTATAACTGCGTATTTTAAAATCTAGGCCATATTTTTGCCGTGTGGGGGCGGCTTTAGAATACAGTCCCTCACCCCCTCTCTTCCCGTGGGTGTCGTAAAAGGTGACTAAGGGATACATACAGCGCAAAGCCTACCTTTTTGTCGGTGGTACACATAAGTGGCCCGGCTATGACCACCGTGCAGATGCGAAAAACCCGTCATAGTGACCCGGCTCGGCCGTGTCGCGTTCCGGGGTCAGTGTCTGCAGCCCGGCAAAGACAAAAACCTTCATAATTTTCACTTTCTTTTACTTTTCTTTATATTTGGGATAAAATACACAATATCTTTATAAATTATAGCCTATATGTTATTCTGATGTGTAAGCCACATTATTGTAAAGTTTCATCAAAATCCATTCAGTAGTTTTTGCGTGAAAGTGGAACAAACATCCATACATCCATTCTCACAAACTTTCGCATTTATAATATTAGTAGGATTTCTGATAGTTCACCCATGGGGCACAATTGCATTGTTTATTCTGCTAGAGAATAGCTAGTTAACAAATAAAACACCTAGGTATTTGTATTTATTTATTGTGTGTTTATTATAATTTGGTATACCTCGTCATCATCACGGAACATGTCTTCGATAACAGAACTGTTGTCCATAGACTGGTCAGAATAATATGAATGAGTTGGAGAAGGCTGAATTATAGGTGAAGACGGGATAGATGTAGAAGCGTTTTGTGTAGAGTATGACATGTCAAGCATAGACTTGTCGGAATAATGTGAATGAAGTGGAGAAGGCTGGGCAGATGTAGAAGCTTTTTGTGTAGAGTGTATGTTGGCATTTCCTGAAGAATAACCATAATATTGTGCCGAATAGGTTTCATAATTTTGATTATGCGTGTACTTTCTAATTAACTGTAATATTTCTGATTGAAAATCAAGTTCACAATTTTCGTCAATTTTTTTTATATGTGGAAGCAGCGACATCAGAAATTGCTTATCGGGGTCATTTTGGTCGCTTATTTGATCATGTTTACGTTTTAAATTTTCCGAAAGTGTTCTGAGAATTTCATTTTCTGATTTTTCGGCCCTTTTTATATTAATGTTTCTGTTTATTTTCGGGCGAGGTGTTTCCGCATCATTAGTTGCACACTCGGAAGTAACATCGGTAGGCGGTCTCACTTCTTTTAAGGAATTCAAGAAAGATAGATGATTGAAATAAATGTACTGTTTACTGCTTGTTGCTGCCGAACCACTCGCCACGTTCTTGTTTTTTGCATTTTCTCTATTAAAACTGTCACGAAGACTCTTCCACTTCCTCTGTAATTTAGTTACTGTAACAACAAAAAAATATAATATACTTCATTGTTTCAGGTATCTAGGAACTGGATGCTTGTTTGAGGATTTTGAACTCTCTTACCACCGTGGGGCCTCTACAGCAAGGAAAATAGTACAAGAAACATGTCAACTAATTTGGAACTATTTAAAAGCCGTTTGTATTCCAGAACCGACCCAAGACATGTGGAATGAAATTACCAGCGGATTTCTTCAAAATACAAATTTTCCTAATTGTTTAGGCGCCATAGATGGGAAACATATAAGAATTATTCATCCATTCGATACCGGCTCCTTGTACTTTAACTATAAACATTTTTTTTCAATAGTACTTCTAGCAACTTGCGATTCGAATTTACTTTGTACGTTCGTGGATGTTGGGGCATACGGTAAAGCATCCGATTCTACAATATTTAGAGAAAGTGAACTGTGTAATAAAATACACAGAAAGACATTAAATATGCCCTCACCACGACAGGTCGGTAATCGACAACCATTGAACTTTACATTTGTTGGTGATGAAGCATTTGGCCTCAGTGAAAATATGATGAGGCCATATGCTGGAAAATATTTGGACTTAGACAAAAAAGTTTTCAATTATAGGTTAAGCCGTGCCAGACGTTGCATTGAGTGTACCTTCGGCGTACTAGCAAACAAATGGAGAATATTACATCGCCCATTAAACACTTCTGTTCATTTCTCAGAAGACATTGTGAAAGCTTGTTGCATTTTACACAACTTTATTCGCAAAAGGGATGGTTTCAATTTTCGTGACACTTTGAAAATAGTGGGACTCGAAAATATACAAAATACAGGCTGGCCAGTAACACGAGCGTCTACTGCAAGAGATACGTTAAAAGATTATTTTATGAATGAAGGAGCAATACCGTGCCAAGAAAATAGAATATAAATATGTGGTTTTATATTATTTTATTAAACTTACCTTCAATGTTCTTTTCTTTGGCAGTTTTATTCTCTATTAAGGTGTGTCCAAACACGGCGTGCAAGGTGCGCGGCAGCTACGCGCGGCATTCGCGGGACACAAATTTGCCGCGCGACTAGTTTAGACCTTCTGCGCGGCAGTGCTGCGCGGCATGTCCGAGACACGCCGCGTTCTTTATTTCGTATTCAAACCACAATGAAAGCGGCCGCGTGTGTTGTTGCTCTGCTTATTATTCGTAAATTACGTAGAAGAAGGAATAGAAGAAAGTGTATTAGACAAAGGCAGTGTTGGATGCGACCACTCTTTCAACAGAGGACAAAGAATCTGGAAGTGATCTATTACGAAATCAACTACCGAACGCCACAGTTTTTAAGATTATCTTTGGAAGAATTCGAACACATACATACATTGGTAGAACCATTTATTAAAAAAATGGATACTCACTGGCGAACGGCAATAACGTCGAAGGAGAGACTTGCAATAACGTTACGATATTTGGCTACAGGAGACTCCTATTCCAGCCTACAATACACGTTTCACGTATCAAAGCAAACAATATCAACAATAATTCCAGAAGTGTGCGAAGCCATAGTGAGAGCTCTTAAGTACATGGTACAGGTAAATAATTATGAACTTTATTACTTATGTTATTTTTATTATTTGGCGAAATATTTTAAACTACAGATTGTTAATTTATTTATTTTTTATTTATTTATTTTCATAATTAAGTAGTAATTAAAAAACAACACAATCATCATTCATCAATCACAGTTGCTCTCAACTAATTCACAATATTATCTACATCCGTGTCTAAATCGTGAATCAATTGTGTAAGGCCAGTACCCATGTTACTAGAAGATGATGAGTCAAGATCGGTAAACTGTGAAGTGAAATATCCTCGTCTGTTTTCAGCGTTATATTCTTGTGTTGATAATTGATTGAGGCGCTCCATATCAGCTTCGTATAGTATAGTATTTATTAAATGTTTAACTCTCGTAAACATAGTGGCATCATATTTTCTTAGTTCGGCTGCTATGTGCATGCCAAAAGCAACGTAAGGATCATTACTATTACTGTCATGTTGTTTTCGCATTACTTCTAATGCCTCTTCTATCATTTGATTTTCAGCATCATATTCTGACTCTTGGTATGTCCTCTTGTTAGCTGGCTTTTCTTTTCTTGACGACTTCTTGATATTTGTATCTTGGTCTCGAGTGCCTTGTTCCGAAGTTCCTGGTTCCGAAGTGCCTTGTTCTGAAATGCCTTGTTCCGGAATAGCTTGTTCTGTATTACCCGGCTCTGAGGGTGAGCCACAATCCTGAAACAAAAATATAACAAAATAAATAAAACGATATTAATATTATTTTTTTCAGCTACCAGTATCAGAGCAAGATCGGAAAGCAGTATCTAAAGACTTCGAGGAAAAATGGAATTTTCCGCACACCATTGGGGCGTTAGATGGAAAACACATAACTATTCAAGCTCCTTTTCGTAGCGGCACTGAATATTTTAATTATAAAAAGTTCTTTAGCATCATGCTATTAGCATTAGTAGACTCAAACTACAATTTTTTAGTGTAACATAGGAAGCCAAGGTCGAATTTCAGATGGAGGAGTTTATAAACATTCTGAATTGTATCGAAAGCTAGAAAATAATCAACTTAATGTATCAGCACCAGAAAATTTACAAATACCCTAAATAACTAAGATACCATATGTAATATTAGGAGATCAAGCATTTGCATTAAGCACACATATTTTGATGACAACATTTGCAGGAATTCATCCAAAAGGGTCAAAAGAAAGGATTTTCAACTATAGACTATCAAGAGCACGCCGAGTAGTAGAAAATGCTTTTGGAATCTTGTCGGCAAAATTTAGAGTATTGAGAAGTACAATGATTTTAAGCCCAAAATCAGCCAAAACCATAGTTCTAGCTACTGTTCACTTGCATAACTTTCTTCGCAGAGACTCTTTATTAAAAAAATCAAATAATTCAGCGAATGAAGCAGCTACCTTTACTCCAAATCAATTTATTACCACTCCTTCTGATATTCGTTTTTTTTTGTCAAGATATTTTATGACAAACGGATCAATTGATTGGCAAGAAAGATATTAAATAATTACATAACCTTAGATTAAAAATGGCCAAAATCATCTTAACGTAATTAATAAACGGCCCCTTAGCATTATTTATTATTATTATTATTATCTGATCTCATCTTTTTGTAGTATGCGGGCTGTATGTATAATATGGCCGTTACCTCTAAACTAATATTAAAAAGAGGAAAGATTTGTTTGTTTGTTACGATTTAACTCAAAAACTACTGGACCGACTTTGAAAAATTTTTCACTATTATAAAGCTACATCTTCACCGAGTAACATTAGGTTAAAATTTATAAGAAACAACCAGACCACGCGGGCGAAGTCGCTGGCGGAAAGCTATAGTCTAATAAAAAAATAAAATAAATAGGTATTTACCACTGCATCAATAGGGTTATTCCTGTCATGTAAAAAACTGAATGCTTCATAAGCAAACCATTTAGATTTATAGGCCTTGTTTCTACCTGCAACAGAAAAAAGAACATTATTAAAATAACTGAAACATAAGCTGATCTTGTGTCTTATTTACTCGCACTACTTTTATAACTAACTAACTAGCCCTCGAGCAGGCCTTTACTCGGCCGTACCCACAGCGATAACAAATAATTTAACGTTTGATATTTGATAAGATTAAGTTAAGTTTTTAAAAGAATTAATTACGCGTTTCATACAAATGTTGGATAATCACGAGAGCAACTAGAAAATTTGCTTTTTTGTTTCTTGAGAAATCTTAACGATTATGGTGTCAAATGAAAGGTCTAGGTCTAAAACCATTTCATCAGTTTGAATCATGTAAAACGGGTCCACGCGTTTAAGAGATAATTAAGAATTAGTATAGTGAAAATGTAAACGGCCAGAAATGTAATAATAAGTACCTACTGTTACTACTAAAATGTAATAAGATTAAACTTACCACAGCCAGTGACATTACTTGTTTTTTCTCTGTTTCTCTCCCTTCTATAAGAACTCAAAGACTTTTCATTTTCAATTTTAAAGCTGCTTTTGGTTGTACGAATGTTTTTGCTATTTCATCCCATAGATCTTCTCTCACGTTATTATTGTGAAATTCTTTACGTCTAGTATCCCATAATGGACTATGGGAGCCATAAATTTCAATAAGACGAATTGCTGTTTCGTTATCCATTTTATACCTGATAAAATACGTCCGTCCACACACAACCACTGGCGAACCAACACTAAGTGCTTGTTCACGTTGGAACGCGCGGGCGCGGTGGCGAAATAGGCGCGGTAGACGTCGCGAGCTCGTGTTCACATTAACCGCCAGGCGTTCGCGCGAGTGTGACGTATTGTCAGAGGTTGTAAATATGGACCACGATCTTTTATTTTTAACCGAAAATTCATACCTAAAGTGGGAGATGCTAAAAATTAGAATTGGCGTGCACGAAATTAATAAAGATTGAGAACGGTATGGTGAATTTCATACTTTATATGGTAATTTGAGAGAACATCCTTCAAGATTTTTTGGATATACCAGGATGAGTGTCCGCTGTTTTGATTACATACTGGATTCAATAAGGAGTGATATTTCAAAAGTGGACACAAATTTTCATAAAAGTATAAAGCCCGAAGAAAGACTGTTTGTAACTATAAGGTGAGTTTAAAAAAAAATAATTTTCATAGTAAGTAGTTAAGTAAATTATCATTTTTTATCGGGATACATATTGCAGTCATTCAAATTCAAACAAGGTTCCTCTTTATTATTTTATTTAATTAATATTATCGTTATCAATTATACAAAGTTTAATTTCCATAATTAGTCGTGTTATAATCGTATGTATTATATCCATGGTGAGACTGCGTCATGCCACTATTCATTTCGTCCATAATAACTTGTGTAATATTGTTTCTAGCGCGTAGTTTTTGCATAGGAGATAATTCTTTCATGTACGGCAATAAACTTTTAAAAAATAACAGATCTTCGCAATCTTGTTCGTGTTGTTTGCTGCTTTGTGACAGTTTAAGTTGTAATAATTCCAACTTTTTCTTCTCCAATTCCATAAATTCCTGTCTTACATCTTGTGCACATTTACGTTTGGTGCTCGTATATTGTGTACTTGAAGATGCACCAGCTATGGATTGGGGAGTCGAGGACCGCTCATCATCATCATTATTATTGCTGTTTTCATCAGTAGTTTCATCTAAATTGCCTTCATTTATTTCTGGGGTAACATCATCTTTTATGAACAGCATCATTTGAAAATATGGCCACATTGAAGTGTTTTGATCTGTTCACCAGCATCACCAGAACGAGAAACCGGAATTTTCTTAAATTCTTTCATAAATTGGTCCCGAATGTTCTTCCATTTTTTCCTTAAAGCCTTTTCTGTAAAATCAGAAATATTGTTTAGTGTTGATGATTAGTGTAAATATATTTAAGTTTTACATTATAATTACATTTTTTATTGTGTTTCAGATATCTCTCCACTGGATTGGCATTTCGATCTTTGGCATATAGCTTTCGTATGGGTGTTAGTACTGTGTCTGAGATTGTTTATAGTACCTGTGAAGCTATTTGGAAAAACAATTTGAATGTCCACATGCCACAGCCATCTGAAGACCAGCTTATGAATATTGCTTCAGATTTTAGGGAGATGTGGCACTTTCCTAACTGCATTGGCAGTTTGGACGGTAAACATTGTAGGGTTACACGACCTAAAAAATCAGGATCGGCATTTTTTAACTACAAGCATTATTTCTCTATTGTTTTGCAAGCTGTGGCTGATGCGAGGAAAAGATTTTTAACTATTGAAGTGGGAGGTAGAGTAAAAGCAAAGCGACGGCGGTACATTTAATGCCTCGTCCCTGAACCGGTTACTCGAAAGAGGTGCATTTAATATTCCGGAACCAAGAACATTACCTAATTCTAATATTACAGCTCCATATGTTATATTAGCCGATGAAGCTTATCCTCTTAAAGAATATATAATGCGTCCATGCCCACAAAGAACATTGAATCAAGAGAGAGAAAATTTTAATAATAGATTGTCAAGAGCGAGAAAAACCGTGGAGTGTGCATTTGGAATTTTATGCAATAAATGGCGAGTTTTGTTAAAACCTATTGAAACTGATGTTAAACATGCACGCCTGATTATATAAACTGCTTGCTTATTGCATAATATTGAAATGATACAGATGGTTACGATTGTGATAATGAGTTCACAATTCCAACTCGACACCAAAGGCGACAAACTAGAACTGGAAGAAACAACAATCCATCAAATCGGGCTAAACAAGTTCGGAATTTATTCACGAAATATTTTTGGGAAAACAAACGTTTAATATACACGTAGTCGCCTTTGTATTATGTATCTTTTGTAGTCTTCAGGAAATAAAAAGTTTAAAATACCTACAAATATATCATATTTCCAGCACTGTACTCACCCTCCATATCAGGAAACAATCCAGCAATTTCCTTCCATAGTTTATTAAGAACATTTCTGTTCATATGTTGACTGTGTTTACTTTGCCAAATAGGAGTTCTAGCCTGAACAGCACTAATAAACTCTTCTGTATTGAACGACATGAAAGAAACGTGCTATCGTTTCTAGCGACAAGTTCAAACTGGTTGAACTTACCTGACCTCCGCCGCTAGTTCGACGTGAACACACACAAACGTCTCAGTCGTTTGATAATGCCGCGAGCGGGCCGCGCGCGTCGGTCGCTAGCTTGCCCGCTACTTAGACCGCACGTGCGTTTTGTACGTGAACACTTGGATATAAACTCAAGTGTTTGATATTTCGTGACCGCGCCCGCGAGTCAACGTGAACAAGCACTAAGCGCTCGTTCAGACATGCGGGAACCGCGCGTTCACGAATCGCGTGGTTTCAAACCGCAAAATTGTGATGCTATTCAGACACCAGCGGTTATTATGCGATTGTCGTGCAGGAATAACGTCAGTTTGAAAATGGAGGTCGACGAAGAAGTGTGTTTACTGTGGTTGCTCCTTAAAAAAAAGAAAAGAAAAAGGCGGTATTGGGTGCATCCAATTCTTGCCAAGCTTGGTTCTTTATAATTTTATTTGAGTAATCCTCACTCTGAAAATCCCATATTGCAGGTCTCTTCTCCACTTCATCAATAAATAGTTCAGTGTCGAAACGATCCAACGCCATGTTGGCGAACTCCTGAGCTGTGACGTGCTAACCGCGCGGTATCCGCAACGCAACTAAACGCGAAGTAAGAGCTAGTTCAGACTTCAGGTTCTAAACGCAAGTGTTCAGACAGACGCGGATGTAAATGCGGAGTGCCGTAATTCGCATAGAGTGACAGCGTTCTAGTCCAATCATGGAAGTCGAAGAAGCAATATGTGTGTACTTGTTGCTCCGTAAAAAAGAAAGAAAGAAGAAACGGCAGTATTGGGTGCATCCAATATTACGTGATCGGCTCACCCATGGTCAGTTTCTGACTTTATATCCAAAATTAAGAAGTTTTGAACCAAAATTCTTTAATTATTTGAGAATGTCGATAAATTCATTTGATGAATTATTAGAAATGATCAGTGAACAAATTGCATCTAATGATACCCATATGAGGTCAAGCGTGGCCCCAGAAGAAAAACTCGTGATTACATTAAGGTAAGATATTTATTTTATACATCAGAATATATGTTTTGTACTATAGAAGACTGTGAGTCGTCAGTGCTATTGCATGATAAAGGCGATGGAGACTCTCCTGGTACGATTGTAGAATATCCTGTAAAATATCCTTGTGGGTTTGAATATTGTTGGTTTTGCCAAAATACTTCATTAGGCGTGTTCTGCTGGCTCGTGATATGAATAGGCGCTGGTAATTTCTGCCCTTTCTGTATTACCTGGAGTAATTCAATTTTAGTAGCCAAACGCTTATTTTCTGGAACTTTTTTTAACTCTTTATACAATGACATACAAAAAAGCTTATCATCATCATCTTGCTTTGACATACTTTCTTGTAATTGTCTCTGTATTTTATCCCTTGATTCAATGCTATTTTCTAATATGTCAGCCAATCGCTCTTCTGAAGTAATTTTAGTCTTCTTCCTTTTATTGGGTACTGGTTGTATTTCACGTGCATTAACAAAATTATCTTGGTTTTGGTCAATGTTTTGAATTCCTTCATTTTTGGCTTCATGTATGTTTGATGTCGTTTCTTTGTTTTCTACTGTCTTCTGAAGAAAAGAAAGCCGGTCAAAATACATGTATTTTGAACCTTTACATGCACCAGAACCAGAAGGAATTGATTTGCCTTTCTTGAATTCCTTATTATAAGCATCCCGTATATTCTTCCACTTTTTTTGTAAAGTTACACCTGGAACAGAAATCAGTATTTTTAACAAAATTGTAGACTTATAAATACAGGAGCGGTCAAATAATTGAAGACACTCAAAAATTTGAAAAATTTAAAATAAAATAATTGCCACTCATTATTTTAAACTAGCTGGTGCCCGCGACTTATAATTAATAAATGAAAAGTTTGCAACTTTTTTAACAAAACGATACAGATCAAGATTATATTTTTTCAGATATCTGGGTACTGGTTGTTCCTTTGGAGAACTGCATTACAACTTTCGTCTTGGCAAATCTACAATTACAGGAATTGTCCGTGAAGTATGTGAAGCTCTGTGGGAAAAAGTCGCAAAAAATGTCATGCCTGAACCCAGCGAAGATATATGGAAGAAAATAGCTACAGATTTTGAAAAATATGCAAATTTCCCCAATTGCATTGGCGCCATAGATGGCAAGCATATAAGGATTACAAAACCCAATGATTCTGGATCTTTGTATTATAATTACAAAACTTTTTTTTCCATAGTGCTGTTGGCACTTTGTGATAGTAACTATTGTTTTTCTTTCATAGATATTGGATCATATGGAAAAAGTAGTGATTCTGCAATTTTTAAAAATTCGGTATTTTATAAAAGATTAATAGAAAAGTCATTACACATACCAAAACCTAAACCAATATCTAACACAGATCCTACGCCATTGCCATACGTCATAGTTGGCGATGAAGCGTTTGGTTTATCCGAAACTGTAATGCGACCCTATGCAGGTAGAGGGCTATCATACGAAAAAAATATATTTAATTACAGGTTATCAAGAGCTCGACGTTATATTGAATGCACTTTTGGAATTCTGGCAAACAAGTGGCGCATTTTTCATAGGCCTATAAACGTTAATATAGACTTTGCCGAAGACATAATAAAGGCCTGTTGTGTGCTACACAATTTTGTTAGAACTAGAGATGGTATACAGTTTGAAGATACTTTATATACTGGGCCAATGAGTAATCTTAATACATTACATGCAGGAAGGGGTACACCGTCATCATTAAATATTAGAGACAAATATGCTAATTACTTTGTAAATGAGGGTCGTGTAGAATGGCAAGACACAAAAATATAAAAACTTGAGAGGTGTCAAGGGACACCCGGATAGAACGAAGTTGACCTCACTGGAGGCGAGTACTAGAGGCGAGTAGCGAGGCGTGGTGTTTGCGTGCGTGAGAATCGTGAGATTTTTTTCCGTCTAGCCCCCTTTCACAACGCGCGATAAGGAACTTCGTTCCAAAATTAAAATTTGTTACAGTTCGCGCCAAATAACTAAACTCAAGATGGCGTCGCGTCGGTTGCACATAGTCACTAGCTACTCCGTTACTATGCTAACGTGATATTTTTCCCGCGCCCGATACTTACCTCCAATCACAATAACAACATTTTTATATAGTTTAGTTATTTGGGGTGGACTGTCAATTACAAAATATGTAAACTACCCTGATAAATGTAAAATTAAATACATACTGACCAAAAAGAACCTTTTTTTCCAAAGAATCCTCATTTTCTCCAAAAATATCCACCAGCTCCTGCCAAGCTCCGTTTCTAATAATTTTATTGGAATATTCTGCACATTGGATGTCCCACAAAGCAGGTCTCTTTTCCACCTCATCGATGAATAGCTCGGTGTCGAAGCGATCCATTGTCACCGTCCGATACGCGCGGCTTCCGCAGAGCAACTGAACGCGCTCTAGGTACGTCAAGTAAATAGATCCGAGCGGCAACCGCGCGAATTCATTTTCTAGCGGTTGAGTGGCGGTAGCCGCGCGGTTTGTCAATCCGCGCGGACAGGTATGAACGAATTTATAGGCGCTAATGTAAATAAGATCCGCGCGGTCTAACCGCGCGATTTGCATCCGCACGGATTCCGCCATGTCTGAACTAGCTCTAAAGACTCCACAGTAACAGAAACGCGCGGGAGCAGTGCGATTCTATTTTCTGGCGGTTGGGTTGCCGTAACCGCGTGGCTTGATTAACCGCGCGGTCATGTCAGAACGATTACTTAACCGGTTCATTGCGATGTCAAATTTTCAAACTTCTAGCTGTGGCGTTGAACAAAAATACCGTGACACTGCTGCCGTGCTAAGCGCCATACGATTAAATGACACGGCTCCTGTGTCTTCAGCCATGCGGAAAAGTATGTTTTAGTCATTTTTAGGTGATTCTAAGCCTAAAAACTCTTAGTTTACATTCGAAATCTAACGTGGACGGCAAGGAGCGTTGTTTCAAGTGTTAAAAAGGGGCAAAATAAGTGTATTTTTGGAAATGGAGGGTAAGTTGCTTTTTTAATACAGGTGTGTTAAACCTTTAGGTTTAAAAAAAATGTTTTGATTTTTCTCGTAACAAATTTCAAGTATTTTAAACTATGCAAATGAAAATTTACCAAGTTTGATTAAGTAGTTATTAGATATTGTCATGTTATGTAATAATAATCAAACTTAAGTAGTCAGTTACAATTATTATTGTCAGTATAAAATAACATTTTGCTAAATTCTGCCATTATATTCTGGTTATCTATTGTCTATTTATTGTTTAAGAATTACGGCGTAAGCGTAAATACATTCCCGAGACAGAAATTGAAACTCAATTCGACTATGATGACGAAATGTTTGAAAAGAATTCGCAAACATATTTAGAGGACTGGGAACACTCAGAACACTGGAAATCTATACAAAAGGATAGTTCTACGTGCATAGATAAAGTGATGGTAGACAAAGCAACGTGCATAGAAAAAGAGATGATGGATAGAGCAACGTGCATAGAAAAAGTGATGGTAGACAAAGCTACGTGCGTAGAAAACAATATGGTAGACAGTGCAAAGTGCATAGAAAAAAATAAGGATGATAAGTGTCAGGACCCAACTGTATTGGATATCCATGGGTGTAAATATTTTGGCCAGTTAGTTTCAAATGAATTACTGCGCTTCAAACCATGCGACAGAAATATAAAGATGCAGAAAATTTTAGATATAATAAGAGAACAATTTTAATATTTAACAAATCTTAGGTAGTATAGAGAGTAGGTAAGAGTTAAATAAAACCAGGTTTTAAATTAATTGATATATTAATAAAAATGTTACATAAGCTTATTCGATTCACTTAGAGCGGAATATCTAAAAAAATGATACGATTTTACGAAATATACATATGTATATCAATCTTTTTTTCGTTTAGTGTATGCTACTTGCATATGTTATCTAATACCGTAAAAATAACATATCCAACGTTTTAATAAATTTTAATCCCGCTCAATGTGAAGCGAATCGGAAGACCTTAATGTCAATATATGGCATCAGTTTTAAGTTTAGAGCCTAGCATTTAACGTAGTGCAATTTTTATAAATCTTCATCAATCATTTTAGAGACCACCTGAAACAATCAACCATGCAGATGCATCCATATTTTTCGCCGCGAGTGTATTTAGAGTAGTAATAGTGGTCCACTGAATTTAAACGAGGTAAAATGCCGAGGCGAGCAATCAAGTTTTAAAAATTGAATTTGTAAAAAAGTTTTTAAAGTCGATTTGCAGTTTGTGTTATAGAGAATTTCGTGAATATTTGTGAAATTCTCTGAAACAATTATTTAGGCATAAGCCTGGAAATCCAGGGCAATCAGGACAGCCAAATAAAACAGAAACTCTTTTTTTAGTTTTTAAGTAACAAACTCTACATCTTTTTCTAAGAGTATTGCCATCTGCTCTCTTTGGCAAATTGGCGGGTAAATGGATTTTTCCCTCTGATGGAGGCCGAGAAAGTCTAGATCTATTTGGCATTGGCAATAATTGCTCAATTATATCTTTCCTAAATTTGTAAAATGTAGTTTTATTTCCATCATTTCTAGCGTTAAAAAGCAAAAAGCCATTCACAAGACATATTTGAATTATATGTATAATCACTTTTTTGTACCAGCGTAGGGTCTTATGCTCACAGCAGTAGTAACTGAGCATCTGGTCATGTCGGTCTATTGCCCGCATGTATTTATTATATTTTATTTGTACGGCTGGTTTGTATTTGATTGTGCGTACACGGCGACTAGTAGTCCCTTTATATTCACTGGTGTGTTCACTACTTATAAACAATATTTCTCGTTTATCATGCCACTTGGTGACTACAATTTTTTCCCTGTTGTGCATTATACACGATTCTCCAGGTTTTAACTTAGCATTTTTTACCTCTTCTGGATTCCCAATACGGTTTGCTCGTAAAGTACCAGTAACATATGTATTTTTGCATAAAAGCTCCTCACTTAATCCCACGCTTGTATAATAATTGTCCAAATATAAGGAATGGCCTTTTTCAATGTACTTTTCCATAAGCAAATGAACCACTTTTTTTATGTGATTTCTACCGCCAACTTGTAAATCTTGGGACCCTGCGTACACGTGAATTTTTAAAATAATTCCATTAGCATCAGCTAAAATATATAACTTAATCCCGTATTTATGGGCTTTCCTTTAATATATTGACGGAAGAAAAGTCTCCCTTTCCACAAAATAAGAGACTCATCGATGGTTAGCTCTCTCAATGGATAATATACTGTGTTAACAGTGTCATTGAATAAATCTATTAAAGATTTAATTTTAAATATGCTATCTGTTCTTTCATCATTCTGAACATTTAAAGCTCTTAAAATTTAAAAAAAACCTGTCCCTCGACATGAATAGACGTGGACTTAGGCAGAACAAATAATGAGTGGACCAATAGTCTATCATTCTATTTAGTTTTATTGTTCCCATCAGCAACAGTATGCCTATAAAACGTTTACATTCGTCAACACTTATATCAGTCCATTGTGTAAATCGAGCTCGTGAAGTAGTCGCTGCTGCTTTCAGTCTGTTGCCGCACTTATTAGTGCATTCTAATATTAAATTTATAAATTCGGCATTAAAAAATAAAAAGAAATAGTCCAAAGGATTTTGGACGTGGTCGCCATGTGGCGTCAAAATACCACTGGTTCCCGTAAAGGTAATATCAGGCATATTATTAGGATTACCCGGAAACCAGCCGGTAGTTTCTCCTTCCTCTACGTCCTGTGGATCTATCTGAGAATCGCCAATATTAATTATTTCATCATCCGGATTTGCACTACTCATTTCATCCAAAACGTCATCGTTGTTTCCAATCAAAATTCCGTACAAGTCTTCGTCACGAAATAAATCTAAGCCTGGCATATCATACAATGGCTCATTTTGTTCTGGAGACATGATTCTTCCTAACTCCATGGCTATAGGATCTTCGAGGGATGATGGTCCGCGCATCGACGAACTTTGGAGATCCATATTAAACGGGTTTAAAGGATCCATGGCGGATGATAATCCAGGTTCCGGAGAACTCGGAGAGGGGTATTCCATATTCGTTAGCCTGCAGAAAGAAATAGGTTGCAATTCATAATCTAATCTAAAGCAAGTAAAATGCACCACCAGTTCGATGATCCACCAGCCGCTAATGTCTGGAATCCGGTGTTATTTTACAATTAGCGTCTATTTTAATTTGTAAAAAGTTCTTTAAAAGCAGAGTTACAGGGTACTTTATTTGACCAAAATTAAATATTAATATTAAATAATATTTGGCAGATACGAAATAATATTTTTTCCCGGTATACCGGTACGGTAACAACAATTAGGTATGTAACGAAAAAGCTTACTTGAAATTCACGGCAAGCTGAAATGCGTGTACACAGGCTGAATAACGACACACCGGCACGCTTCTTCACACTGGCAGATCCACTTCAAAACCACAATAGTCACAACGCAAAATCAGAGTCCAGTAACACAAGCCACAGTTGTCATGAATGAAAATCACACGAGTCCGGATATACAAGCGAATGTCGGTAGATTAAACAGCAAATACTCGTAGGTACAGTGCGCACGTCTGATTACTAAGGATAGCAAAACAGAAGTAACTTACAAAACGAAAGACAAAATTAAGATGCGTTCATCACTTTTGTTAGTTAAGTTGTATCCTTCCAAGCAAAAATAAACCATGTACACAAAGCGTATCGTATATTGTGCATTGTACTTCGTAGGGTTTCGTGACTAGCCATCGCTCACCGACCGGGATCGTCCATTGTTTAAAGCAGGTAGTGATCTTTTATCTTTTTCGAAAAAAAAACGATTTATGGCAAATGCGATTCTCTTTCGTAGCATCAAGACTCATATAAGCCATATTGACCCGAAAATTAAAACAGTGTGGTACTTTTCCATAACTTATGATCATAAATCCTGTTTATGGTTTAAGATATTTATTTTCCGAAAAGAGTACGACTCACTTACATAGGAAAATACATTTTGATTTTAAAATAATTATACATCAAGCATAGGAACATTATTAATAACGTTTAAGAATTGTAGGTAGGAGCGATTTAATACAATTTGTGGAATATATCAACGTATGACATGTTTGTGTGAACTGTTTGTGGTTTAAAATAGTGCAGAATTTTAACAATTTATAAAAAAATTGCGATCCGTCTAGCTTTGGACGTTTCAATTTTCAAAAAGGTTGATTACCCCTATGACTCTTAAAATCGTATAATATCCAGAAACGAAGGCTACTAGCTTGATTCACGTGAAAAATTAATATAGTTTTGTTCTGGGTAGATCTCCCTAAAACTTAATTTGAAGGAGTTACCATCAATTTCAACATGACACGGTTCTCGTGCCTAACGCCACACGAAAGAAATTATCATGGCACGGTAGCCGTGCCATCCGCAACGAATCGGTTAATAACTCATACAAATAAGACTCGCGCGATTTCCATGCGATTCTGAAATCGCGCGGGTCCCGCCGTGTCTGAACGAGCGCTAACACCGTTCGCGGCGATCGCCGCACGCGGCAGGTAGCTCGCGGCTGCCGCGCGCGGCAGTCGTCCAATCATAGCGCGGCAAGCCGCGCGCGGCAGCTGCGCTCGAATGCCGCTTTATGTTTGGACACACCTTTACCTTCAATGTTCTTTTCTTTGGCAGTTTTATTCGAAAAATCTTCTACAAACAATTCGCAGATTCCTTCCCAGGCCTTCACTTTTTCTCCTCTATTACTATAAGGCCAGGTTCACACGGGGTCTATTCGATTCGATTTTTTCACGTTTACTCTTTTACCGTATACGAGGCAGGCGTTCACACGACAGCTATCGATTTTAACGGACTGTTAAAATCGAATGAACAGCCAGTTGTTCAGTGCGCGCCATTATGGATCCACGTGTGCCACTACTTTTATATTGGTTTTATAGACGAAAACGCATGCAGCGTCCTCGGAGGTATTGGGTTCATCCTTTTCTAAAGACTGGTCCTCATCGAGAAAGAAGATTCGAAAAGTTTTTCCTGAACCTCAGAAATGAAGAACAACTGTTTTTTAATTATTTTCGCATGTCAATAACTACCTTTGATGATTTACTATCAAGGCTAGAGAATTCCACCCTACCGCGTACTGATACAAATATGAGACTCTGCATAAGCACGAAAATGAAACTCTCCATTTGTTTAAGGTATGTAATTTTTTAATAACTCAAAACTTCTTCTTCTTCTAACATTTTTACACAAAATTATCAAATCAAAATAAAGTGAAAATTGCAATCATCCGAATAAGTAACTGTTGATTATTTTTTTTAATTAAGATAAAGTATCAATTTTAACAACTTAATACAAAAATCAAAAGTTAGTGTAATCTAAAGAACTGTCATCCGAATAGTTCGATAACATTGAAGCCTGGGAGGCTGGACTTGAATGTGCAGGATACGTGTATCTTGTAGATGTATTATTATCTCCGTAGTTCACAGTAAAATATCCTGTACTATGTGGTGATAATTGGGATTGTTGTGTAGTACTGCTGTTTTTTATGTTCTTCATCAGATTAATAACTCCAAGTTGAAAATCTATGACTTGATCGTCATTAAATTTGTCTAGTGTTGGAATTAATCCGTTAAAAAATGAAACATGTCTGTTGATTGTTTCAACACGAGATGAATACGAATCCATAAATTTAATCATTTTAGCGTCTACTGGAGATAAATTTGAACTCAATCTTTTTCGCATGGGTATTTTACTTGTGTTTGATTGTACTTGAAGTTCATTATTTTGAATCGAAGAATCACTACATTTCTTAGAACTTGCGCTCGCATCGGCAGTATGTCCTTCATTTATATTAGAAATAGCTTCATCATCAGCATTATCAGCATCAGCAATATCTCCTCTATTCGTAGCTCCCTGAATACTAGACACTGATGTATTACCCTACATGTTTTTTTTTAAGAAATAACAGTTGTTTGTGATATACATAAGGTTTGGCTGTTTTTACTCCACTTCCAGACATCTTTTGACTTTCTATTTTTTTTTCAGACTTCATTGCAGTATCTCTTATATGTGTCCATTTTTTAACAGTCTTCTTGGCTGAAACAGTAAAATCTGAATAGATAAATAAAATCAAGTATTGATAATTTTTTAATTATGTATTTTTTTCAGGTACTTGGCAACAGGTTGTGCGATGAAAGAACTTCATTATGCATTTAGAGTGGGAACTTCAACAATAAGTAGAATTATTAATGATGTTTGCTCGACGCTATGGAATATTTTAAAAGACGAACTTCTAACAATTCCAACTACAACGGAGTGGGAAGAAATTGCAATGGGTTTTGTACAAAAGGCAAATTTTCCTCACTGCCTAGGGGCTGTTGACGGAAAACACATACGAACTAAGAAACCGGAACACAGTGGATCTTTATATTTTAATTATAAGGATTATTATTCTATTGTGTTACTTGCAATTGCAGATTCGAATTATAAATTTGTATACGTAGACATAGGTTCATACGGAAAAAATTGTGATTCTTTTATTTTGAAAAATTCTAATTTTTGGAAGCAGCTAATTGATGGTTCTTTGTCAATACCAGAGCCCAAACCGCTGACAGAGGGTAGCAATTCCGTGCCTTTTGTATTAGTGGGAGATGAAGCATTTGCTTTACACAATAACTTATTACGTCCCTTCGGAGGAACCCATTTAGATGAACGTAAAAAAATTTTCAATTATCGCTTGAGCCGTGCTAGGAGATATGTCGAATGTGCGTTTGGTATCATGGCAGCAAAATGGAGAATTCTACAAAGGGCCATTGATACTTCAACTTCTTTAACCATTGAAATAGTAAAAGCTTGTGTTATATTGCACAACTTTGTCCGCAGACATGATGGTATTAATTTTGATGAATATGAGATATCAACAATGCAAATGAACAATTTGGTAAGAGAGCGAAACCCACGTGGAGGAATTGAAGCTAATAATATTCGCTCAATATTCGCTGATTACTTCGTATCTCCTGAGGGGTCAGTTCAGTGGCAATATCAACACATTTAATTTTTAATAATAATAAATATTGCGTACTCACCACATTCTTGTCTTTTCTTTTCGTCCCAAGTCTCGAAATCTGGATACATAATCAATAAAATTTCTTTCCAAGCATTTTGGGTGGCAATTTTATTTTTATAATCGTCCAATGATTTATCCCATAATACAGGTCGTACTTCAATTAAAGAAATAAACTCCTCTATCGATATTGAAAATCCGTCCTCCATTTTTACAACCGGCTCATGCCACGACACAAGGACAACTGCGTGCACGCGGGCGGGGGTGTACAGTCTTGAATACGAGAGACAAGTTTGATTGTGTGAACGGTATAACATGAACAAAAGCGCCACTGCGTGTCGTATTCGATAAAAAACGTTTCGAGATGCGGCCTCGTAGTGACAAATTCGGACGGTATACGGGGAGAAATATTTCTCGATCACGATATTTTCTCGCATAGACTCCGTGTGAACAATTTAATACATTTTGTATTGTCACTACGCTATTCGATAAAATCTCGTGTACGGTATACGGGAAAAATGTTGCCGTGTGAACCTAGCGTAAAGCCTTGTATTCATTAGGCAACATTTGTTTATAAACTTTTAAGGCATGTTTATAAACAAGTTTACCGCAAACACTGTTTCTGCAACTTGGCAGTCTACACTTGTCAGTTGTTGCTAGGATGTCGCCCGAGGAGGTAGTGATGCTCTCTGCTGCTTACGTTATAATTCATAAAAGTATTAATAGAAAAAAGAAGAAGAAAAGGTGGTGGATTCGAAACTATCTCTTGAATAGAAGCTATGTATTCCATGACCTCTGTGGGTCTGATGGGTCCTTTCAGAATTTCACCAGAATGTCGCAATCTGATTTTGAAACATTATTGAGATTGATTGGACCATCAATAACAAGACAGAAAACGAAATTTCGGGATCCTATTGAGCCCCAAAGAAGACTAGCTATAACTTTAAGATTTCTTGCTACAGGTGACTCGTATGGCTCATTGTCATATACCTTTAAAGTATCAAAACAATTAATTAGCAAGATCATACCAGAAGTTTGTAAGGAATTGACAAATGTTTTAAAAAACTACATAAAGGTGAGTAAAATAAAATCTCGCAACAATTTACTAAAAAAATTATCTAATTAGATCAGTTTATTGTGTGTCATCTTCCAACTGAGAAAATATTTCTTCAATATTATTGAAGTGCAACTCATCACCAGCCGCAGTATGAACTTGGGCTTCTGGTGTATGCGGTGGGGGAGATGCATAGACATAAGTAGACGTTGATGATGTAGTGCGGTATCCGTCGCCATAGCCATGATATCCACCATCGAAATTGCCCATTCTTGCTTGTAACAGTATATTATTAATGTAATACTTGACTTGTATTAATGCTCTTTGATTTTTCACATTTTTTAGTTCAGATGCCACATACTGGCCATAAATTTCAAATTCGTCCTTTGGTTCCTCCATCTTCTTTTTGGCAATTTTCATAATTTCATACGCTTCGTTGAGACTTTCATCACACTTCCGCTTGTTTGAATTTGAAAGCGGCGGCGGCGGCGGAGTCAATGGCAGCGGTGGTGGTGGTGGCGGTGGCGGTGGCACAGATGGTATACTTGACGGTTGGGTTGCAGCACAGTCATCCTGTGAATTATTATTTGTATTTATTACAGGTTCCAAGTACTGAGCAAGAATGGAAAAACAAGGCTCGCCAGTTCGAATTATTATGGAATTTTCCTCATTGTATTGGATCCATAGACGGAAAACATATTGTTATTGAAGCACCATTCAACTCTGGCAGCGATTTTTTTAACTATAAAGAACAATTCAGCATTGTACTACTGGCAATAGTCGACGCAGATTACAACTTTATATATGCAAACTGTGGTGCTAAAGGCAGGTCCTCTGACAGCGGAGTATTTCTAGAAACACCATTTTACGATGCAATGATTCAAAATAATTTAAACATTCCTAAGCCACAACCTATTTCACCAAATGGTCCGAATCTTCCTTACGTAATAGTAGGGGATAGCGCATTTGCCTTATCTGAAAATATTATGAAGCCTTATCCTGGTCTTCACAATCGTGGGACTTTAAAGCGCATTTACAACTATCGTCTTTCCAGATCAAGAAGGATAGTAGAAAATGTGTTTGGTATATTATGTTCTGTCTTTCGCGTTTTCAGAAAAGCCATACCTCTTAAACCTGCTACTTGTGAAATTGTAACAATGACATGTGTATACTTGCATAACTTTTTAAGGCGCAATAAACAGTCTCGAGCTGTATATACTCCACTAGGCACATTCGATTATGAAGACTCAGAATATAACATTATAGAAGGTTCTTGGCGAAGAGATATTGGTTCTCATAGCAACATGTTAGATTTACAACCTGTTGCAAGATCGTCACCACTAGCTGCTACAGTCGTAAGAGATCAATTTGCTGAATATTTTATTAGTCCAGAGGGTAGTGTACCGTGGCAAAATTCCCATGCATAAAAGTTATTGTTAAATGTACCTATATTTTCCCAAATAAAGTTTTGATTATAATATTGAGTATCGTTTGTATCATTTACTAGCCCGTTTGTTGTGTAGCTGTATAGTTGTGCGTGATGTTCCACCTGTTAGAAATATATTAAAATTATTTAATTATAGTATTCTTTTAATTAATTATTTTGGTTTATTTTCATGATGTGTTATTTTTAAAATAACAAGTGCCTATTTATATAGTCACTGGCTGGTAGGCTTGTATGAGTTAAGCATTAAAAAGAAAAAAAAACGCTCTTGACGTTTGAGTGTATTTTGCGCGGGAATAATAAAATGTAAATTGATTTAAGAAATAGTTTTATTCTATTATACCGTATAATTATGAATACACATATACGATAGATACCTTATGTAAAAGTAAAATAACATTCAACAATACTATACATTTTTACTCACTGTTCTCATAGTATCGGATGTTCCAGATGTAGTTGCACCACATAATAAAAATTGCAGTGGTTCATACCACTGCCATTTACTTCTAAAAACCTCTTCAGCACCGCTGCCAGTCTTGTTTGCTGATTTTTGTTTTTTTTTTTCTCGGGTAAATTGTGACCGCAAAATATGAATCTTGGTTTCTACCTCCTTTTGGGGAATATGCAATTCTGCAGCAATATCGGCCCAAGCATCATTTTTTTAAATTTTATTTTTATAATCTTTATTTAAAACATCCCACAGCAGAGTACGATGTTGATAAATCTCGATGAGCATCGCAATCTGGTCGTTGGACCACACTATTTCCATGTTTATAAACAAGCGCAACACACGTCCACACCTGTCAACTGCTGTTTATAAACTAAATGTTGCGTCTTGCTCCCCATTCAACGTGGGGAGCACAGCAACATGTTTCAGAAACAATGTTTCATCACCTTTTGTTTATAAACTGTTTACAGAGATGATGAAACATTGATAAACACTGTTTATAAACAGTGTTTTTAAACAAATGTTGCCTAATGAATACAAGGCTTAACTATCACTTTTTGAATCCCAAATCGCAGGACGGGATTGTATCTCTGATATAAATATTTCTATATCCATATTTATCTACCTATATGAACTACAGACTACGTGCGTGCGTTACCGTCGGCTCTAAAGGTGGGTACTGACCAACGTTACGAGGTGTAATGTAACATTCGCATCGAGCGTGTACGCATCGAGCACGTTACGCTGTGTTCTAAAATCGGCGTAACATGCTCGTCAAAACTCTGTGCTCCATATTCGCCGCCAGTTCACTCAAGATGGCCGACAGCGAGGCCGCGTTGGTATCTTTGATTCTACTTAATTATTGTTTTATCCAAATTAAGAAGAAGAAAAAACGTTACTGGACATCAAACTTATTTAAAAACAGAGGCGTATGTGGTGGTTTGTCATTGATAGCAATTTTAAAAAACCAAATGATTACTGGACAGTATAAAAACTTTGTACGTATGTCTCCGATCGAGTTTGAAGAACTCGTGAATTTAATTGGACCAAGTGTACATAAAAAGGATACAAATTATAGAAAAGCAATCAGTGTCACCGAACGATTAGCACTAACGCTTCGTTTTTATGCAACAGGAGATTCCTATACTAGTATGCAATATCTTTTCAAGATATCAAAGCAACGAATAGGATTTATAGTAAAAGAGGTCAGCGAAGCCCTTATTGGAGCATTAAAAGAATATGTAAAGGTATGTAGTGTTTTAATTAATTCAGAAAAGCAGTCATTACATATCAAATTATTTAATCAATTAAATCACCAAATTCTGATAAAAATCGTTCACTCATAGCTGGTGACCCATAGTCACTTTGATGGGACGTATTTGATGCAGGTGTTTCAGGGCTTTGCTGTGGCATCGGTTGGCTTTGCTGTGGCATCGGTGAGGCTCTTGAAATTGTTCGTGTAGAGTATCCTTGTGAATAATAATTGTTCGTATTCATGCCAACATAGTCATATTCTCCGCGATCAGCACTAAACAATATATTAGATATATAATGTTGTACATGCATTTTTGTTGTTTTTGAATACGATCTTAGTTTATTTGCCAAAAAAATACCATAGGCTTCACATTCGTCAATTTTGTCCGAAGTTGATTCCGTTTGCTCGGTTTTCTTTTTTAAAATGTTGTAAGTAGATGCCATTATTTCCTCTGGGCTTGGGACAACTGCTTTCTTCCTTTTTTTGGCAGGCGGAGGGCAATCATTGTCGCTTTCATTGGCAGGCGGAGGGCAATCACCAAGCGGTTGTTCTGAAGCACCTTCACCTTCACGTAGCTGAAAATAAATATAAATCATTATTTCAGATGCCAGAAACACCAGAGCAATGGCTGGTTGTAGCAAATGACTATGATACTTTGTGGAATTTTCCACATTGCTTAGGCGCAATCGACGGTAAACATATTTTACTGCAGTCACCGATCAACAGTGGAAGTGAATTTTATAATTACAAGGGTTTCTTTAGCATCGTATTACTGGCAGTTGTTGACGCGAAATATAACTTTTTGTATGTAAACATTGGATGTCAAGGAAGAATATCTGATGGAGGGGTTTTCAATAACTGTGAATTAAACGAAAAACTAAAAATTAATGCATTAAACATCCCTCAACCCACTGCGTTGCCAGCAAGAACAGAAGAAATTCCATTTTACTTTGTTGCCGATGAAGCTTTTGCTCTTTCCGGAAATATGATGAAAGTATATGCAGGATATCATGAACGTGGTTCTAAAGAAAGAATATATAACTACCGACTTTGCAGAGCTCGTAGAGTGGTGGAAAATGTGTTCGGCATATTGTCTGCAGTGTTTAGAGTTTTGCGGAAACCTATGTTGTTAGAACCGAAAACCGCGACATCTGTCGTAACAGCAATAACATGCCTTCACAATTTTTTAAGAAAAGGTAATAATGCTCAGGTATATACCCCTGCAGGTAGCTTTGACGAAGAATCGAACGGCCAAGTCAGATTAGGAAACTGGAGAGAAGGTAACAATGATATGACTAGTATGTTACCCTTGCAAATAAGACCGCGAAGGGCTACAAGATCTGCTCACAATGTTCGTGATGAAGTTGCTGAATACTGCATTCAGCAAGGGTCTGTAAGCTGGCAAAATAATTATGCTTAAAATGGACTTACAGTATCTGTTGTAGCACGAGGTCTATTTCTATCAAGTAGAAATATCATGGCTTTGTATGCAAACCAACTACTATGGTACACTTTATCTGCACCTGAAATTAAAGTTGCAATTAACAAACGTCGACCCAAAGTAGTATATTTCGTGAATATCGTTATCTATGCTAGCAAAATAATTGTATTTATTTTTTATAATAAGTAATTGTATCTGTCACTTGTGGGCCTATGTACTTAAAAACTTAATAAATAATTACGTACCTTGTCCTGTACTAGTTGATTGTTTAATTTTTTGTTTCTCCCTCCTCAATGATGCCAGTAAACTGGTCATTTTTTTTTTACATGTTTCTCTTTCACTGTCGAGTAACAAAGCCAATCTATTCCAAGCGTCTTCTTTCTTGAGTTTGTTATAATGCTCTGGATGAGCTACATTCCACAACACTTCCTCATCTCTGTATTTTTCTATAAAAAACAAAGTTTTTTCTTTGTCCCACTCCATTTTTTAAAATATAGATGAACGACGTTTGATGATTAGCCGGGTCCACACCGGACGATCCATCGATCCCGCGATCCGCGATCCAGGATCGCGGAGCGTGGATCGTGGATCGTGTTAGGCCGATCCACTCTTGGAAACTTGCGATCCCAAATATGCGCTCCAAGCGATCCTAAGGCGATCCGTGATTCAGCCAGTCTAACTCTTGTACGATATGGAGTCACACGTACAACGGCGGCGTCTTGCCGTTGCAGCAGTAACTTTTATTTTGCTTAAATGCTTGCGCAAAAAATCACAAAAAAGAAAACGACGGTTTTGGGTGAAACAAATTTACAAAAATCGCTTGGAATCTGGGACTCAGCTGTACGCAGAGTTAGTGTCAGATAAAGTTGAACACAATTTTGCAAGAATGAATGCTAATCAATTTGAGATATTGTGTTCATTATTAAATAACAAGCTAAGAAAGAATGATACAAATTATAGAGATGCCATTACTGTGAAGGAAAGATTATTACTAACATTGAGATTTTTAGCAACTGGAGATTCGTACGTCAGTTTGCAGTATCTGTTCCGCATTTCCAAACAGTCTATATCGATAATTATTCCTGAAGTTTGTGAAGCCATCATTGACCTGTTAAATGATTATGTAAAGGTAAGTAAAACCATACTTTATTACTCAATAAAAAAGTAGTGTATTACAATCATAATTTAGAGAAGTAACATGTTTACAATTATTAATTATTTTTTGAAAACATGATATAGGTAGGTACTTATTTAATTCGGTGGTGACTGTGGAAGTGAATAATCCTGAGGTTTCAGAAACTGGGACTGCGATGAATTGGAGGCTAGATGAGCAGACGGTGATGTCTGTGGAATTGGAGCTGGATAATTTTGAGGTTGTAGAGACTGGGACTGTGATGAAGTGGATGCTATTGGTGTGCCAGGATATGAATTAGTGTAATATCCATAATTGCTATCCCCATATCTTCCTGTGTCAGCTTGAAAAATAACTTGGCATATAGCATTTTTGACATTAACTAATGTTACTGCATCATATTTCCGCAATTCAGTAGATATATACTGCCCGAAAGCAATGTAAGAATCAGTTTCCGGTTGTGGTGGCTGAGCACATTGTTGCAGAAGTTGGAAAGCCTCTGAAAGAGTTTCATCTGATATGTCATCTGCATTATTAGAAGTAGTTTTCTTTCTTTTTTTTGTTCTTTTGTTTGTTGTTTGGACACTGGATTGTGCATTCTGATCATTCTGCTCTCTACTCTGATCTGTGTGGTGGTTGGCTCTCTCCGGTTGTGTGTCACTAGTAATGTTACTGTTCTCGTTTTCGCTCACTGTAGTATTAACTTCAAGTTCCCCTTCAGTCGTATCAGATTCTACCTGTAACAACAATTATTATTACTATTTACTGCTTATTCTTATTTTCAGCTTTATATTATAATTAAGATCTCCTTTATTTTCAGGTGCCGTCAACTAAAGAAGAATGGCGTACAGTTTCTCAGCAATTCGAGAATAAGTGGAATTTCCCACACGTGATAGGAGCGATGGACGGCAAACACGTCGCTATACAATCGCCTTTTAATAGTGGCAACGACTTTGATAATTACAAATTATTTCCTAGTATTGTTCTTTTTGCATTAGTAGATGCAAATTATAGGTTCCTGTATGTGAATGTTGGGACTAAAGGCAGAATATCAGATGGAGGCGTGTTCAAAAGCACAAATTTATATAAAAAACTTGAAAAAAAAGAGCTAAATATTCCTCCACCGGAGATATTGCAAGTTCCCTATAAAATTGAGGTACCCTATTATATACTAGGTGATAAAGCTTTTCAGCTTAATGATTATACTATGAAACCATACGATGGTACACGGGAAAGGGGTTCTTGTGAAAGAATTTTCAACTACCGACTGTCAAGAGCACGTAGAGTAGTTGAAAACGCGTTTGGAGTACTTAGTTCTGTCTACAGAGTCCTGCGTAAACCTATGCTTTTGGAACCAGAAACTGCGACTAAAGTCGTGCTGGCAACGGTTCATCTATATAACTACTTACGCAGTAATCCTAACTTTATATCGCCAGGAACGTTTGATACAGTACAGGAGAATGGAGATGTAATACCTGGAAGCTGGCGAAATGAACCGCCATCACAATCGCTACAACCGATGGCCGTCGTACCAAGAAGAGCAACAGAAAATGCCACTACAATACGGTCCCACTTAGCAAGACACTTTGTTACAAACCATACAATAGTTTGGCAAAATGAATATCAGTAAACTAATAGCTCACATGTTCCAATGTATCGCGTGTGGTTCCGGGTTCATTTTTATCCGCCATAAAGTCGAAGTCATCATACGCAAACCACTTTGATTTATATGTATCTTGAGCACCTGAAATAAACAAGTTACTCATTAAAATAACCACGTGTATTTCTAACAGCTTAAATGTAAAAAGCGAAATCACGTGAAATCCACAGTAAATATTATGATGTAATTACTTATAATAAAATATATAATTTTAATACCTACAGATAAAAAGTAGCTTTGTTTTCTTACCGGATCCAGTTATACGGCTTTGCTTCTCTCTGTGTTTCTCCCTTCTGTAGCCTCCCGCCAGAGATCGCATTTTTTTCTTTAGGTTCTCGATCGACTTATTTCCCATTTCACGAGAAATCTGACGCCAAGCATCATCTCTAACACCTCTATTGGTGTAATTAGAATCTTTGGGATCCCATAAACATTTAAATTCTTTATAAAGCGATATCAAACGGCGACTTTCTGAGATGTCCATGGCGAGGTGGATCGCGCGAACCAACACAACCGTCCACACCGCGCGCATCACGCAACTGAGGCACCTTTGAGGCTGGCATTGTAAAACCGACCGCACACGGATCGCGCGAGGTACGGAGCGCGCGCTCCAATACGTGCGCATGGATCGCGCGCGGCACGTCCACACCGCCTGCATCTTTGGATCGCGCTGCTGCCGCGCGCGATCGGAGCGCGATGGATCGTCCGGTGTGGACCCGGCTATTCGCGACGCGCGTGCGCTCGTGACTACTTGCAAGAGCGTACTGACTGAACCGCGTAACACACAAAGGGTTCGCCAAAAAACCGACAGCCGGGTGGAGCACTCGCAGCGAGCAACGAGCGGCTCGTTGCTCGCTGCGAGCGCCTTGTTTCTACGTACTGACTGCACAAATGCTCGCTGTGTAACACGTTACATTACACCTCGTAACGTTGGTCAGTACCCACCTTAACAGGTTTACTGAGGTAATAAGGGAGAGAGGGGCGCGGAATCGCGCGAGTGGCGTGTGGCGGCTTTTTGTGTCGGCGTTTAGGCCGGGACTCCACCAAAGCAGAGATGTGTGCGGTGTGCTGTGTGCTGTGCGAGAAGAGATGTTTTTCAGCTCGCGGGACTCCACCAAAGCGGAGATGTGTGCGGTGTGCTGTGTGCTGTGCGAGAAGAGATGTTTTTCAGCTCGGGTGCGGGGCGTTGAGTGCTCAGTACGCATTCTGACACGAAAGGTAGACGATGTCGCTATTATTACAAAAAAAGTATCTTCTTTTACTTGAAGAAGAACTACAGTCTGAAGAAGCAGAATTGATAGCTTTATACTACCTAAACAAAAGAAAACATCGGTTTTGGAAAAGAAGTCACTTGTATTACCATACCAGTCATGGAGAATTTTTTACTCTGTTTAATGAGTTAGATGATGAAAGTTTTACCAAGTCCTACAGACTACCGAGGAATATATTCTACGAACTACATAACTTAATTAAACCGCATATATTTAAGCAAGATACTAACTACAGGAGATCTATCTGTACCCAAGAGCGGCTAGCAGTATGTTTGAAGTAAGTACCTACCTAATTATTTTTTTGTTAATGTGTGTTTGTGTTTATGTGTGTTATCTGCGTTTGAATGTGATCAGTCTTTTTTGAGTGTTTGTTTTTTTTGTGTAAAAGGGCTAAGTGAGAAGTACTCAAAACGAGAATCAAGAAGTACGAGAATACATGAAAAATATTATGTAAACTGAGGTATGTAAGGATTACGAGAAATCGAGATCCGTTGTCTCTTTCTACCCCTCCGGGAGACTGGAGTGATGCATATTATGTAAAAACCAAATATATTTTTATATTATCTTATTTATTCATAAAGAAAACAAAAAAATCAACTGCCGTTCTGGCAGTAGCAAAAAAAACGTAAGGTTATATTAGAAACATAACGTACAAAAAAATTATAACAGTAAATCACATGAGACATATTGCTTTCTTTTCCATATAGTTACAAATTATCATATGTGTCTTCTTCGTTTCTGAATGCTTCTATCTGTTCATCGGTCATGTGCGTATCTTCCAAGCTTGAAACAGGTGCCTGTGTCGAACTTGGACCCGGTATTTGTGTTGAGCTAGGAACCGGTGCCTGTGTTGAGTTAGGACCACCGGCCTGTGTTGATGTAAGAACCGGTGCCTGTGTTGAGCTAGGACCCGGTGTCGAACTTGGACCCGGTGCTGAAGTGTAACCGGGGGAATACCAATTATTTTCATTTGTGTTATACCATGTGTTTTGTAGCTCAAGTTCTTCCAATTCTAAAAGAACATTGAAAATTTTACGTTTAGCCTGAAGCTGCATATATTGAGAAAGCTTTTTTACACTTTTTGATATCGACAGAAAAAAAGTGTCCATTTCGTCAAGGGTATTATTTTTCTCTATCAATGATTGTATTTCTAGTTTTTCTTGGCGTATTCTTTCACGGTTTGCATGGTGCTGTATAAGTAAATTACTTATTTCATCCGATTTTCTTGTTGCATTTCTGCATGTCGAGGCTGAGACGCTTGATGTCGGTGACGGCGAATGTTGTACAGATGGACGATCTTCTGGAGTGCTTCTTGTATGATTGCTTGATGTTTCAAAAAACTCATCGGTTACATTACTTTCCAATGAATTTGTTTCCTGTTCATTTATATTTGTTTGTGAGGTATAATTTGTAGTCCTGTTTCTATTCGTCATATATGGTATCAAAAATTCCATTACCTTCTCATATTTCCATTCACGAATTTGTTTACCACTCTGTCCACTTCTAGTGGCATTCTTCCTTTTTAATGCGTCCCGGTGGCTGTCTCTCAACTTTTTCCACTTAGATTTAGCCGTTTGATGTGTTCCATATATTTTATTGATGTGTTCCATAGACATGGATATTTTTTTACTGATTCAATAAATTGTTCATCCATTACGTTTTATTTAAATTAACTAATTGTTTACGTTGAAAAATACAAACTGCACAAATTATTCACGATAAAAGCGTGTGCTCGCGCGCACGGTACTAGCAAGATGGCCGGCCGGCGCGCGCGCGGGGTTCTGCGGGTTGCTAGCGGGCGAGAGGGGGGAGGGTGACATCGCTCACTGCACGCCGCTCACATCTCTCGTCTCCACTGCGCGTCGTCCGCGCACAGCTCACATCTCCGCTTCCATCGCGACATACAAATATTACACATCTCCGCACAGCGATCTCCACTGAAGCTGAGCGGAGAGGAGACGTGTCAATAACTCAATTCTATTGGTTGTTTAAAAAACATCTCCTCTCCGCTCGTCTCGTCTCCGCTTTGGTGGAGTCCCGGCCTTAGTGGCCGGTGCGGGCCACAAGAAGCAAGCTGCGACGATTTGTAGGCTGCGTGCCCAGTAGGCAAACTGTTCGCTGCCGACTGCGTGAGCCGCAAATTTGTGGCAAACCGAAATTCTAGTGAGCGGCAAACTAAGAACAGTTTGCTGGCGTCGCAAGCAAACTGTTCTGAGCTGCCACTGCCGACTAAACCGAGTTCAGTTTACTTTTGTTGTACGAAGGGTGTGGTTGTGTTTGTCAAGATGGATATTTATGAGGTAATTGGTATTTTAGAAGCGATGGAAGAAGATAAATGTAAAAAGAAGCACTGGGTTCATCCATTAAACCAAAAAAGATTAAGTATTGGACAATTTCACGTTCTTTATCCGGAACTCAGGAAATATCCGGAAAAGTTTTACGACTATTTTAATATGACTTCTCTTACATTTGATAAACTGCTGAACTCTATAACCCAATATATTGCTAAAAATAATATCACAAGAGACACAATATGTCCCGAAGAACGGCTCACTATTACATTGAGGTAAGAAAATATGTTAATTTTAATTATTTTTATTTAAAAATCAACAACGTATAAATTTGTAATATTATACCTAACAAGTAAATATTATTGTTTTGATTATTATTGATTTATCACTTCACAAAATCAGTCTTATTAAATAATCATTTGGAATAGGAACTAGCATTAAGTAGGTATGACTAAGTCATTCTTCATCCTCTTTGTGGTCTAAACCACCTCGCAATATGGCTTCTATGTCTTCTATTTCTGCTGAAGAGCTTGTAGAACTATGTGATGGACTATTTCGAGAACTTCGAATGGTGCTGGTGCCAGCAGAGTTGAAGTTGTTTGAGGTTGAAGGATTGTTCTGAACATTTGATGTATTACTTCCACTCATATAGCCGTACTGATATGGATAGCTATTTGTAAACCCAGTTTGCATTAGAGCACGATCATAATTATTGTGTACGTCATACTTTATATTTTTGATTAATTTCATCACTTCAAATCGAAATTCAAAATTTTGTGTAGGGGTCATTGTCTTCATTTCCGGTAAAATAGTTAGTAAAAAGTTCATATCCGGATCGTTTTCTTTTTTTTTATCCATCGATTTAAGTAGTGCCTCCTGAAACATAGTCAGCTTTTTTGGTTTTGGTGTGCTGCGATTGCCTTCTGAGTTAGTAGAACTACTCATATAATCATTTTCATTAATCTCTGAGTCGCTAGATGTCTCAGCTATAATATTGCTGGACGTCTGGTTGTTAGCTCTAGAAACATTTAAAAACTGCAACATATTCAAATAAGGAGTCTTGCGTTTTTTTGGTGCCCCACTTCCACTTTTAAGTGAGGAATCCTTATTTTTTTCTCTGGAGTGATAGTCGCGTAATCCTTTCCATTTTTTTTGTAGGTCTTGTACTGAAACAAAAATAACCAATAGCTCATATTCTTTCAGATTCCTGTCAACTGGACTAAGTTATGGAAAAATTGCCCAGGAGTTTATTGTTGGCAAATCGACGGTACGGAAAATAATAATAGAAACTGCTTGTGTTATATGGGATGTCTTACAGCCACAGAACATGCCAGAGCCTTCTGAAGAATTATGGCTAAAAATCGCAAGAGGATATTATGAAAAAACAAACTATCCAAATTGTATAGGATCTATCGATGGCAAGCATATCCGTATCCGAAAACCACCAAAAAGTGGGTCTAACTATTTTAATTATAAGAAGTTTTTCTCAATTGTTCTGTTAGCCGTAGCAGATGCAAACTGTTCTTTTATAGCTATTGATGTTGGTGCTTGTGGACGAAACGCTGACAGTAATATATTTAGAGAAAGTATTTTTGGCAAAAAATTGGCTCGCGGGTCCTTAAATATTCCTAACTCTATTAAATTGCCTAACTCAAATGGATTACCCCAACCTTTCGTGTTTCTTGGGGATGAAGCATTCGGATTGCAAAAACATATCTTAAGGCCTTTTCCAAATAAAAGTTTAAATAAAGAAGAGCGAATTTACAATTATCGTCATAGTCGGGCTAGAAGGTGTGTAGAATGTGCATTCGGAATTCTAGCAAACAAATGGAGAGTTCTGCATACACCGATTGCTACTAATGTGAATACAACTATCGCTATCGTAAAAGCTGCTTGTATTTTACATAATTTTGTCATAGCAAGAGAACAATCACGATATGCACGTCTTTCGCGTCGTACCTCAACGACTCTTACAAGTGCAAGTAGCCGAATAATTACTGTATCAAATTCTGGTAAAACAACAAGAGACAACTTTAAAAACTATTTTCTTAACGAAGGAAAATTACCCTGGCAAGAGAAATACTTGTAAGCTATAACGTACAGGACGAAATGGTGTGACGGAGTTTGCAAGACATCCGCTACCTATGTGCGTGCGGCTTATAAAATGGAATGTTGCAAAAATAATAAATACAATGGAACTTACTTCTTTTTCTTTTATTGCTTTCTTCTAAGTTTTGCCAATCAGCGTATAGAATTTCAGCGATTTCATTCCAAGCACTCTGCTTTAATACTCTATTACTGTATTCTTCACTCAATATGTTCCATATGCATGGTCGATTTTGTACCTCGGTAATAAGGCTGCGTGCCCAGTAGGCAAACTGTTCGCTGCCGACTGCGTGAGCCGCAAATTTGTGGCAAACCGAAATTCTAGTGAGCGGCAAACTAAGAACAGTTTGCTGGCGTCGCAAGCAAACTGTTCTGAGCTGCCACTGCCGACTAAACCGAGTTCAGTTTACTTTTGTTGTACGAAGGGTGTGGTTGTGTTTGTCAAGATGGATATTTATGAGGTAATTGGTATTTTAGAAGCGATGGAAGAAGATAAATGTAAAAAGAAGCACTGGGTTCATCCATTAAACCAAAAAAGATTAAGTATTGGACAATTTCACGTTCTTTATCCGGAACTCAGGAAATATCCGGAAAAGTTTTACGACTATTTTAATATGACTTCTCTTACATTTGATAAACTGCTGAACTCTATAACCCAATATATTGCTAAAAATAATATCACAAGAGACACAATATGTCCCGAAGAACGGCTCACTATTACATTGAGGTAAGAAAATATGTTAATTTTAATTATTTTTATTTAAAAATCAACAACGTATAAATTTGTAATATTATACCTAACAAGTAAATATTATTGTTTTGATTATTATTGATTTATCACTTCACAAAATCAGTCTTATTAAATAATCATTTGGAATAGGAACTAGCATTAAGTAGGTATGACTAAGTCATTCTTCATCCTCTTTGTGGTCTAAACCACCTCGCAATATGGCTTCTATGTCTTCTATTTCTGCTGAAGAGCTTGTAGAACTATGTGATGGACTATTTCGAGAACTTCGAATGGTGCTGGTGCCAGCAGAGTTGAAGTTGTTTGAGGTTGAAGGATTGTTCTGAACATTTGATGTATTACTTCCACTCATATAGCCGTACTGATATGGATAGCTATTTGTAAACCCAGTTTGCATTAGAGCACGATCATAATTATTGTGTACGTCATACTTTATATTTTTGATTAATTTCATCACTTCAAATCGAAATTCAAAATTTTGTGTAGGGGTCATTGTCTTCATTTCCGGTAAAATAGTTAGTAAAAAGTTCATATCCGGATCGTTTTCTTTTTTTTTATCCATCGATTTAAGTAGTGCCTCCTGAAACATAGTCAGCTTTTTTGGTTTTGGTGTGCTGCGATTGCCTTCTGAGTTAGTAGAACTACTCATATAATCATTTTCATTAATCTCTGAGTCGCTAGATGTCTCAGCTATAATATTGCTGGACGTCTGGTTGTTAGCTCTAGAAACATTTAAAAACTGCAACATATTCAAATAAGGAGTCTTGCGTTTTTTTGGTGCCCCACTTCCACTTTTAAGTGAGGAATCCTTATTTTTTTCTCTGGAGTGATAGTCGCGTAATCCTTTCCATTTTTTTTGTAGGTCTTGTACTGAAACAAAAATAACCAATAGCTCATATTCTTTCAGATTCCTGTCAACTGGACTAAGTTATGGAAAAATTGCCCAGGAGTTTATTGTTGGCAAATCGACGGTACGGAAAATAATAATAGAAACTGCTTGTGTTATATGGGATGTCTTACAGCCACAGAACATGCCAGAGCCTTCTGAAGAATTATGGCTAAAAATCGCAAGAGGATATTATGAAAAAACAAACTATCCAAATTGTATAGGATCTATCGATGGCAAGCATATCCGTATCCGAAAACCACCAAAAAGTGGGTCTAACTATTTTAATTATCTGGAGGCACGGCAGTGCCTCCGCCAAGTCGAGCCAAAAGATAAGAAGTTTTTCTCAATTGTTCTGTTAGCCGTAGCAGATGCAAACTGTTCTTTTATAGCTATTGATGTTGGTGCTTGTGGACGAAACGCTGACAGTAATATATTTAGAGAAAGTATTTTTGGCAAAAAATTGGCTCGCGGGTCCTTAAATATTCCTAACTCTATTAAATTGCCTAACTCAAATGGATTACCCCAACCTTTCGTGTTTCTTGGGGATGAAGCATTCGGATTGCAAAAACATATCTTAAGGCCTTTTCCAAATAAAAGTTTAAATAAAGAAGAGCGAATTTACAATTATCGTCATAGTCGGGCTAGAAGGTGTGTAGAATGTGCATTCGGAATTCTAGCAAACAAATGGAGAGTTCTGCATACACCGATTGCTACTAATGTGAATACAACTATCGCTATCGTAAAAGCTGCTTGTATTTTACATAATTTTGTCATAGCAAGAGAACAATCACGATATGCACGTCTTTCGCGTCGTACCTCAACGACTCTTACAAGTGCAAGTAGCCGAATAATTACTGTATCAAATTCTGGTAAAACAACAAGAGACAACTTTAAAAACTATTTTCTTAACGAAGGAAAATTACCCTGGCAAGAGAAATACTTGTAAGCTATAACGTACAGGACGAAATGGTGTGACGGAGTTTGCAAGACATCCGCTACCTATGTGCGTGCGGCTTATAAAATGGAATGTTGCAAAAATAATAAATACAATGGAACTTACTTCTTTTTCTTTTATTGCTTTCTTCTAAGTTTTGCCAATCAGCGTATAGAATTTCAGCGATTTCATTCCAAGCACTCTGCTTTAATACTCTATTACTGTATTCTTCACTCAATATGTTCCATATGCATGGTCGATTTTGTACCTCGGTAATAAACCTTTCCGTTCCAAAGGACATACTTAGATTTTTTGTGGTATGGGTAGTTAGGTTAGGTAGGTATGTAATCGATGAATAACAACACGACCACACGCGTCGATTGTTTATGTCCAACTGTCCGCATGAACTGTTTTCGGCAAACTGTATTCACTACGCCGGCGAACTAAAACCATTTTGCCGCTGACTGGAACCGGTTTTGCTCTGTGTAAGAGCCGGTCCACACGGCGCGTTGCGTCAGCGTTGCGTCGACGTAGCGCTGTGGCTGCGTCGTTTTACATACTAATAATCATAGTGTACACACGGTGCGCTGCGTCGACGCAGCGCATACGCGACTGAGCTGCAGCGCACGAGACGCAGCGGGCGGGGGAGTACTCACTTACGGAGCGTTACGACTCCGTCGTAGTAACGCTGCGTTGGCGCAGCGCCCGTGTGGCCGGCTATGCGTAAAGCTCAGAATACACTAAGGGACAAACGGAGTGACATGTTGCGAAACATGTTGCTCGTAAACTACGTAAAATGTCCCGAGACAAATGTCGCGGCACATTTTGCAGGCCACACTAGTCAGTGTTTATAGAAATGTCGCCCGAGGAGGTTGTGGCTATTAGTGCTGCGTACATTATTTTATCGGGTAATAAGAAGAAACGAAAGAAACGGTGGTGGATGCGTAATTATTTACGGGAACGAGAAACAAGAATCAATATCTTAAGTGACCTTCGGTTATCCGATGGATCATTCACTAATTTTACGCGAATGTCATCAGCCGATTTTGAAATTTTATTGAAAATGATCGGTCCATCTATATACAAACGTGATACAAAACTACGGAACGCTGTTGCCCCTCATATAAGACTTGCAATCACATTGAGATATTTGTCGACTGGCGATTCATATACTTCCTTATCGTACACTTTTAGAGTGTCAAAGCAACTGATCGGTAGAATAGTACCAGAAGTTTGTAAAGAACTGATAAATCAATTGAAATGTTTCGTAAAGGTAAGTAAATACATACAGATTAATTTTTAACACCAGTTTTATTCAAATTAGAATCAACAACTTAAAAAATACAAAATATTAGGCTTAATAATACGATGCTAACATTGCGCATATTAAGTGTGTATTGTTATCATTGCTCGTTTGATGACTCCATCGTTGAAATAATTTTTGTTATAGGGTCATCATCCGGACTAAAATTATTACTACCGGAGACGGTACTATAGTTGCGCTGCCCTGCTGGCTGGCTATTCTCATCTACATAATCAGGACTGGCATAGCTGGATGTAGTACTATAGCCGTGATGCTCAGTCGGCTGGCAATTATGGCCGGAACGGTATTTCCCCAAACGTGCATCAATAAGAATATTATTTATATAATATTTTGCCATCAGTATGGAATTTGTGTCTTTCATTTCACGTAGCTCTGACGCTACGTATTGCCCATATACAGAAAATTCATCTTGAGACAACATTTTGCTTTTAGCAAGACTCATAACTTCATACGCTTCGTTCATTCTATCTTCATTTGGTAAAGTTCTTTTGCGAATTCGAGACGTAGATGGCCTAATGATTTGCGGATCTTGCGGTCCTTCCTGATTAATAACTTGCGATTCTAATTCAACTGTAGGCTGATTATTCTCTTGAAGAGCTTCTGCATTTGGAGACTCAGGAATCGTGTCTTGGCTTTGTTGTGTCTGAAAAACATTAAAAATAAAATTTATTATTCCAGGTTCCAGCTACAACAAATGAATGGAAAGAGAAAGCTCGTGCTTATGAAATTATATGGAACTTCCCTAATTGCCTTGGGGCTATAGATGGCAAACACGTTTCTATTATGGCTCCTGCTAATTCGGGTAGTGACTACTATAACTACAAAGAACAATTCAGCATTATTTTATTAGCTATTGTGGATGCAGATTATAATATTATATATGCAAATTGTGGTGCTAAAGGAAAATCTTCGGACAGTGGAGTATTTCAAGAGACTGCTTTTTATAAAGCTTTGACTGAAAATCAGCTTAACTGGCCAGATCCAGAACCCATACAAGAAGGTGGGCCTAGTATGCCCTTCGTACTCGTAGGAGACAGTGCTTTTGCACTAACAGACAACATGATGAAGCCATATCCTGGTAACCATGAAGCAGGGACAATGAAACGAGTTTTTAACTATAGACTATCAAGAGCTAGACGAATTGTTGAAAATGTGTTCGGGATTTTAAGTGTTGTGTTTCGTGTATTCCGAGGTCCTATTGCTCTGCGGCCTGATAATGTTGAACTGGTTGTAATGGCATGTGTATATCTGCATAATTTTTTAAGACGAAATTGTCAATCAAGATCACTCTATACCCCTCATGGGACCATCGATTATGAAAATTTTGATCATGTTATTGTAGAGGGATCCTGGCGCCGAGAAAGTACACCTTGTAATATGTCTAATTTAAATAATATCGGCAGGCGCAACCCACAGTCGGCTATAGAAATAAGAAACAATTTTGCTGAATATTTCGTAAGTGCACAAGGACGTGTACCTTGGCAGAATAATTTTTAGTACATATAAGGGCGGGTACAGACTGCTGCAACACAACATGCAATGCAACACGAAACGAGCATTGCATCAGTGTAGACGCGGGGCGCGCACAACGTGCGCACGAACCGCGCATGTACCTACTCACATCTGTTTCCGAGATGCGCGCGAACGGATCGCTCAGTCTGCTAAAGAACACGCAAAGGAATGGATCGTGACGACCAATTGCGGGCTCTGATGATAGTCAGTGCTTCATTATTAATAGTGAATCATGTGATAAAACGCAGAAGACATCGACGTTGGTGGCGTACAGAGTTGTATAGTCAGAGAGCTGGTGCAAAACTAATGGCCGATATGAGATTAACTGGACAATTTCAAAATTTCTTAAGGATGAGTCCAACGACATTTGAAGATCTACTCAGATTAGTCGGACCAAGAATTTTTCGGAATCGCACACAGTTAAGGGCTCCAATTTCAATCCAAGACAGACTGGCAATAACACTTCGTTTTTTAGCTAGTGGTGACTCTTACACAAGTTTACAGTATACCTTCAGAGTATCAAAACAAGCCATAAGTGGCATTATTACAGAAGTATGCTCCGCCATAATTGAGGAATTAAAAGATTATATCAAGGTAAGTTTTATTCTTAATAAAACAGTAAAAAGTTAAAGAACAGTATTATCACATCAAATCATTAAAGTCGTCATAGGATTGGTTAGATCGATTGGTTAGATTGGTTAGATTCCATGTTCGACCGAATTCCTGGTTTGAAGGGAATAAGTATTCATTTTAGCTGATATATAGGAAGCGAAAGTTGTAGTTAAATCTGGAGCGCCTGAATTTCCCAACTTATTGGCAGTAGTTTGTAATATGCCCACTACATCGGCCAGTACACTGCTGCTTTCATCTTTTTTTGCTTGTTTAGCTCGCGTAGGTTCATACCGTGTACGTGGAGTAGCAAATTCGTTCTGCAGATTTTCTTCATTAATCGGTTGTTGAACCGCCTCCTGAAAAACATAAAAATAATTTATAACTGTAGGTCCCATCTCTTGATATAAACTACTAGATAGTAGATATAACTCTCCAGGAAGGTAGGTATCGTGGCACCGATGGACAAATGTCGAAACGACTAAATATTTAGTTCGTTTTTTAGTCTAGTTCAATATAGCTAGCAATAAAATCAAGAGATGCTCACTATAATGGCACCTCAAAAATTGTCACCAGCGAGTGTTGGGCTACTAAGTACAATGACTGTCTCGTAGCCATAAATTAAATAAAAGTTTTTTGTTTTAGCTTCCAACGACAGAAGAAACTTGGTTGAACATAAGCAAACAGTTTGAAGAGAAGTGGAATTTTCCACACTGTTTAGGGGCACTGGACGGAAAACATGTTGTGCTTGAGGCACCTATCAAAAGTGGAACTGAATTCTACAACTATAAAAACTTCTTTAGCATCGTTCTTTTTGCTTTGGTTGACGCCGATTATAATTTTCTATTTGTAGATGTGGGATGCCAAGGAAGGATTTCAGATGGTGGCATCTTTAAAGATACAAAACTCTGTGAAATGATAGAAGATCGTACAATAAACCTTCCATCACCTGATTCACTCCCACGGAGACATATTCCAATACCATATTTCTTTGTGGGTGATAGTGCCTTTGCTTTAAGTGAAAATCTGATGAAACCATATGCTGGGGCACATCCAAAAGGCACTTCAAAGAGAGTATTCAACTACAGGCTAAGCAGAGCCAGAAGAACTGTTGAAAATGCATTTGGTATCATATCGTCTGTCTTTAGAGTTCTCAGAAAACCAATGCTTTTACAGCCTGATAAAGCTGAGCTAGTGGTTATGGCAATTGTCCTTTTACATAATTATTTGAGACGTCACTCTAGAAATACATATATGAATGACACTGAAGATGAAGTTACGAATGAAGACACACGTAGGCAAAATAATGAAGATATGAGATCACTACTACCTATGAGAAATATTCCTCGACGATCGCCTGCACATTTGAATGCGTTAAGAGATGAGCTCTCCGATTATTTTATGAAAGAAGGGAAGGTTCATTGGCAAGACAGATGTTCGTAAAAGAATCAATCCAGTTTTACTTACCGTGTTCGTTCTCTTTCTCGGTTTGTTACGGTTGTCCAAGAACTTCAAAGAATCAAAGGCAAACCATCGACTTTTGTATGTCTCCGAGGCACCTGAAAAAATAAAATAATAATCATGAAAAAAATTAAATAAAAAACATAATTCAGTCAGTTTTAAACATAGTTGTTTTTAAGTAAACTTGACTAATAATAATTAATAATATTTAATAATTAATTTGTGATTTCAATCCATTAAAATATTGTAGTTGTTGTCAAAGTTGTCATTTTGTAGAGAAAAAAGCCAATTTCAATATTAGTCGGCTATGCCAATTTACATTTCAATACACAAACATTTTTGCGGTTTCTAACCTACGATTGTACTAAGAATAAAGTATATGAATAAATAATAAATAGTAAATTATTATTATTTATTTACCTTTTCCTGTTCCTTTCGATTTCTTTTCCTTCGCTTTTTCACGACGGTAGGATGATAAAATACTAATCATTTTACTGTAACATTTTTCTTGTGTTGTTTCCATCAAATTAGCAATTTCCATCCATGCATCCTCTTTAAAATGTTTTTTATAAAAATTCTCATGTTGTGGATTCCACAAAATTTCCTTTGATCTGTACACTTCAATTAATTGAAGCACTTTTTCTTCACTCCACGTAAATGTAACCGCCTCCTCCGCCGCAGTAGCGTCGTCTTGTTCCATGTTCGCGCGCGTCTAGCCGTACACACCACACAACCTGTCCACACTGACGCTCCGCGCATACTGCGCGCCTCTTTGTGTTCGGGGAAAAAACCGACAAATTTCGGGTCGCTACGCGCAAGAGTTGCAACAATCTGTTCGTGCGCGTAGTAGACGCGGTTCGTGCGCGCAAGGCGTCTACACTATGGGAATTCTGTTACTACATGATACATTGCAGCAATGTGGACGTCAAATTCTTGCATTGCATGTTGCATTACATGTTACATTGCACCAATGTGTACCCGGCTTAAGAGTATTGTACCCCAGACACTACATTTATATTCTTGCATAATTAAAAATTGGATATTAACTAATTACACTTGACTTTGACTTACCGATATCTCCAATGAATCCACGCCACCAGACGTTGTAGCTCCTTTCAACAAAAACTTCATTGCGTCATACGCAAACCATGTACTGGACTTAACATGATCTCGTCCACTACCCGTAGTTTTGGACGATATTATTTTCTTTTTCTCCCGGATAAATTGGGAACGAAGTGTATGCATTTTGTTCTCTATTTCTTTTTTTGGTATGTTTAGGGCCTTTGCTATGTCCTCCCACGCGTCATTTTTCTTTAATTTATTGCGGTAATCTCGATTTGTAGTATCCCATAGCAATCCGTAACTCTGGTAGAGTTCGATCAAATGTAGCACTGTTTCGTTTCCCCACACTATTGACATGTTGAGAGACACGTTGCGCACGCGTCCACACTCAGCGACAACCTGCGCGGCACTGACGCGCAACACGTGCGCCCGCTCTCAGTACGGGAGCTGGCAACATGTCCCGCGTCACGTAAATGTTCCTCAAAATGTTGAGGGGCATGTTGCGGGACACTATGCAACGTTGCAGCGTCACGTATATTGGGTATTGCGCGTCATGTTTCGAGACAAAATGTTCCCTAGTGTATCCGTGGTCTAACGCTGCAAACTGCGAAGAGTGAGCGCTAAACTAGCAAACTGTGAACACTCCATTTAAAATATATGGAAGGACGTACTAAATCGATACGCCGCTAACTCAGAGCCGGTCCACACGGCGCGTTGCGTCAGCGTTGCGTCGTCGCAACGCAAAGGTTTTACGCATAGCCGGCCACACGGGCGCTGCGCCAACGCAGCGTTAGAGCCGGTCCACACGGCGCGTTGCGTCAGCGTTGCGTCGTCGCAACGCAAAGGTTTTACGCATAGCCGGCCACACGGGCGCTGCGCCAACGCAGCGTTACTACGACGGAGTCGTAACGCTCCGTAAGTGAGTACTCCCCCGCCCGCTTCGTCTCGTGCGCTGCAGCTCAGTCGCGTATGCGCTGCGTCGACGCAGCGCACCGTGTGTACACTATGTTTATTAGTATGTAAAACGACGCAGCCACAGCGCTACGTCGACGCAACGCTGACGCAACGCGCCGTGTGGACCGGCTCTTACTACGACGGAGTCGTAACGCTCCGTAAGTGAGTACTCCCCCGCCCGCTTCGTCTCGTGCGCTGCAGCTCAGTCGCGTATGCGCTGCGTCGACGCAGCGCACCGTGTGTACACTATGATTATTAGTATGTAAAACGACGCAGCCACAGCGCTACGTCGACGCAACGCTGACGCAACGCGCCGTGTGGACCGGCTCTCAGTCGGCGGCAAACTGTTTGCCTACTGTGCCCGTAGCCGTAGCGTGTGGCCGCCACCGGCGCCAACCGTGTGCGGAGAGTCTATACAAAATGTATGAAAATTACAGGAAATATGCCAGTGGCGGCGTTTTGTGGTTGTGGCCCGTGTGCGGGAGCCCTAATGGCGGGCGAGTATATACCCATCTCGCTTCACGCGTCTCTTTCTGTCTTTCGGACCTGTCGCGACGTGTCCAAGGATAATTCGAGGCTCACAAGGCTTGCATTTACAAGGTCACAATACTCGTGTATCTGACACGTGTAACTCTATTCGGTACGTTTTATTATTTTTACATTTTAATTATTTCTGATTTTCCTAACATTTCTTATTCTAATTAATAATGAAACAACCTATTCTACTATATTACATACTTATACATAAGTCCCTAATTCCTAATATAAATTGTGTTTTATTTTTTAATCAAAACTCTTATTTCTACAACTTATTCTAATACATTGAATTATATTAAATAACATTGCTAACATATTCTAATTAATCTATTGAAGACGTCGCTAACAGAAGGAATGGCTACTTTCCCGCCCGAACAACATGTACCTGCTGCTGCATAAGAGGAAGCCTCTTTCCACTTAAGAGCTCCGCAATATTTGCAATCTGTACTCATTGTTTCCATATTTATAAGCTTGTGAGTTTCATAATCAAGAGTCTCGTCATACTCAAATGCATCTTCGTCGGACTCCCAGCTGTACCTGTATAAAATGCCGTCAGATATAGTGAAACCTTTATCTGACCAGGGTCTCCTCCTTAAGGGTTCGTCAGCTTCAAGATCGTCGACAATCTTGCACACCTCTGGGTCCTTCCTTCGCTGGTTTTCACGGACGTCAGCTTTGCTTCGCCTCGGCATATCTACAATTGCCATATACATATCGGAGTCCGGGTCTTGCGCAAATGTTGGGCGTGACAGCGTATCTGCCACTACGTTAGACCGTCCGGGCGTGTACTCGATGACGAGGTCGAACTCCTGCAACACCAGAGCCCATCGAGCCAGTCGTCCGCACGGTGACCGTTGGCTCATAAGCCAGCGTAGTGGCTGGTGATCTGTCCTAACAGTAATCTTCGCTCCTTCTATGTAGCTAGGGAACTTACCTACAGCCCATACAACCGCCAGGGCTTCGCGCTCTGTCGTCGAGTAGTTTCGTTCAGCGCTAGTAAGGAGTCGGCTCGCATACTCTATCGATCTTTCATCAAGGCCCTCCCCCTGCATCAAAACCGCACCCAAACAGTATGCACTGCTATCTGTGCAAAGAATAAAAGGTTTCATCTCATCTGCTTGTCGCAGAATTGGAGCAATAACCAAAAGATTTTTAATATGCTTTAATAAATTTGTCACTTTGCACTTCCCTTTGCTCGCGGGCAAACACCTCACTCAACACTTTGTACGCTGGTCGAGGAGTACCATACATGGCCCGCAAACGTATCTTCGCGTCCGCCCACGTAGTCACATAGTCTCGTACGCCGCGCCACCACACGGCGGCAACATTGGCGCACTCTTTATACACTCCCACGGAGTCCAGAAACGCCTCCAGTACTTCTGGGTCGTTTGATGCGCCGTCAAACCGCGCCGTACACGCGGTGAAGTTGCCGCCTGCGGATGGTATTGCCCCGTGGTCTACGAACGACGACGTCATCGCAGCCTTCGTCGGACTCGTCGGGCCAGCCGCTACCTCAGGAGACGACGCCTCGGAGTTCACGACTCCACGAGGCGCCGCGAGCAGCGCGTTGATAGGCGCCTTATTTGCTTCCGCTTGCGTCTTCCCGATGTTTTCCAGGAGAGTGGACAGAAATTGTTCGGAAGGTAGTCCATACTGCGTCGGCGCCGTCGCGCCGGTAACAGGCTCTTCCCCAGTGGAGCTTGAGTCTTTCATTGCAACGACGTCCTCCTTCTCCACAACACGCTGTTGTCTTGTCGTCAGCATTTTCCACTATACAACATTCCAACGCACGTAAAACTTACGTAAAGAATACGTTCGGCCACTAAGTTGAGCGATAATTTATAATAAACTTTTATTTATTATAAAACTTAGGTTAACAAACTAAGATTAAACAAAAGGGGTCTAGACGGAAGACGCTGGCGCGCAGACGCATTCACTCGCGCGGCTCCAAAGCAACAAAGCTTTTTTCTCAAAAAACACGGCGCAAGGCATAAGCTCAGGCGCATGCGCGGTATCCTTGCACATCGTACGATCGCTCCTGATTGGTCAGGCGCCGGCAAGGACATCGTACGATGTTTGGGGATCCGTCGGATAAATCGAACCTTCTTTTTTTTTTAAATAATAAAAACGAAGTGTTCCCGCGCTACACATATATTATATATTTTTTTAGTTACATAGCCCTTATATTAAGCGCCTTCCCAGGGCTGCTGATTGAGAGCACTGTGTGTAGCATAACCCTGCTGTTAAGCAAGATTGTTCCTATCTGGGTTCTCTGTACTGTGAAGCTGTGATTGCATTTCATAATTTAAATCTTCCACACCAAGTTGTAGCACAGGAGCATTTGATTTGTTACAAATGTTGTGTAATATTACACAAGCATTAACCATGCGGCCAGCTACTGCAGGAGAATAGTGTCGTACCCTGTGTAAGCACTGAAAAAGTGCTTTAAGGAGTCCAATTGCACGCTCTATGGTATTCCTCGCTCGCACATGCAGATGTGTATAGTATGCCTCTGGTGTACCGGCTGTTGCATTTAGTATTGGTGTGTTCATTGTCCTCCTTAATAGGGGCCCAGAGTCACCAGAAAAAATATTTATCATAATAATGTGTCTATTAATATTCTAAGTTAGGTTATAAAGTGATTATTTTAAAATTTAAAAATAATCAGTTTACCTAGAAGCCAAATATTTTCTGTGTTAGAGATCTCTCAATGAGATTGAAGAGGATGATGACTCCATATAAAGGAGTCATGGGTAGTTCCACCATGACTTGCATTAACACTGGTAATTTGCATGTTAGAATCACAAATCTGTTAAGACAAAGACTTGATTGTAATTTTTAGTGTTCCTATTTGCATCTTATTTATGTTGTTATCCCTTAATAAGGCGCAAGCCTGTGTGAAAGTAACTACAAAATTGAAGGTGAATTTAGAGTACATTGATACCACTTATTTCAAAAAAATATAGTTTAAAGAGGGGGGGGGGGACATGGAAACCCCCTTTTTTCGGTGGGAAATTAATTTCCCTTGCCCGATTCTGTCTGTACACTTTTGGTCGAAGTGGGAAAATAATACCCCTTGCCCGGTAAGGTTAGATACATTTACTGTACTTTCGTTGTTATTCTAATACAAGTGTTTCTTCCTTGCTTCGGTTGTTATAATTTTTTTTTTCGAATTAATTATTATTTTTATATTTTGATAAATGAAAAAATGACGAATATGGAATCATATCTTTATTAGTAATTTTAAAATTTTAATTAATCCTGAGGTGAAGCCTCATGAAAGGATTTAAAACAGTTTTTTGCACATAGTGCTACTTGACAAGTTGAACACATTATTTTAGTTCTCTTTTCCTCCTTCTTGGTGCTGCAGAAACGACACCTTTTATAGCTATTGCCTTCCTCAGGGAGATGAATTCCAACGTTGAGGAGGCGGATCTCATCAGGCACGCCGAAGTTTGAGCTTTTTTTGTTCTTGAAAACAACTCTTCGATTTTTTTTGCTGGAATAGTTTGAAATCATCTCAAGAGCCAATCGTAATCTAAATTGTCGATGTGAATGCGTATTTACAACGTGGACAGTGTTGTAGGTAATGTAACTGTTAATTATTGACGCATCAAACATAAAAAAGAAAAGTCTCATCCAAAATTTTCGACACTTACGATTGATGGGATATGACGATCGAAAGTGATCAAAGTGATCTACGCCTCCCATGACGAGCGTGTAGCTTGCAATAGCTTTGGGGCAGAGGACCTCTTTCCTTGTCCCATCTTTTTGAGTTCTTTTAACCAATATTGTGGCAGTTGGATGGTGAGCTGTCGTGAGAACAGTAACATCTCGGGTATCAAGCCACTTAATGGCTGTAATAGGTTTTGCAGTTATAGCTGCAAATTGATTCTTTTCCAGTTTTAGATGTTTAGGCTGAGATTTCTTTAGTATATCTGGCAAATCTTTTCTATTTATTCTTACCGTACCTACAGAAAAGATTTTTCTTTCATACAAATCATCCAGCAAATTGCAGCTTGTAAAGAAATTATCAAATGCAAGGAGTGTGTTTTCAGGAAGATTTGTAGAAAGTTTTGCAACAACATTGTATCCTAGACCTTCGTCTTCCATATTGTCTCCTTTCCCCGTATAAACCTCAAATTGATAGAGGTAGCCTGTTTTTGAGTCACAACGCGCCCAGACCTTAAACCCACGTTTTATGGGTTTTTTGGGCATGTATTGTCTTAACCCTAGATTCATAACCTTATGTAAGAGTAGCATTATTCATAAACATTCATCCCACGGACGGCTAAATTTAAGTGGCTGGTTTTGAGGTACTTGTAAATAAAATAAATAAATTAAGTATGACTGTCTTTAATATGTTTAACTAGGAAGGTAACAAAAAAAAAATTGAGTCAAAATTAAATTTCATCGGCACATTCCACACACATGAGGCCACGATGATCCATACACATATACTTTTTGCATTGCTTACATTGAAACCTTGTCATACGCCGTTTTTTATAATCACAATAGCCACAAACCTTTTTTTGAGTACCACTTGGACCAGGTGTGTCAATGGTAGGCGTTTCACCTAAAATTTCGGCGATTTTTCTTTTTAGGCATCTCTTCAAAGTTGGCATTTCGTGTCTTTTACGTAACCATGGTTCGGTCAACTTCTCTGAAACATTCTTCACAAAACATCGTCTGCTTATTGGTTTTCGCCCCAGTTTCACATTATTATGCACGTATATTACGTATGAGTTTATTATTGACATGTTGAGTATGCCATAGAAGTAGCATAAAGGCCATCTTTGCGTTTTTCTACAACAAGACATACTTCCACACATTTGGTCGAACGTATCCACAGCACCCTTCGTGGAATTATAGAACTCGATAATTTCCGGTTTACCAGAAGCTCCAATAGTACCGTTACTATGTGTGGTAGAAAGCAAGAGCACGTTCTTGTTGTTTTTAGGTTTGTAAGATACTAACGTACACTGCCTGTCATAACAAAATACGGATGAACCTATTGGTCTTTCTTTTATCTGAAGCAACTCAGGCGGTATTTCGCGTTTATTTGCCCGAAGGGTTCCAACTATTGTACATTTATATGGTGCCTGTAGTAACTGTAGGGCCAAAGGGACTGAAGTAAACCAGTTATCCATGGTGATGTTGCGGTTGCTCCCCCACAAATTTTCAGTCAAAGTCTTGACATAGTAAGATCCGAGTGAGTCACCATTGGTTTCAGTTCTTCCAACATATGGCATAGCGTTTAGCATGTAATTTGTTTTAGAGTCACACAGCATTAAAATTTTTAGACCATACTTATTAGGTTTTGACGGAATATACATCCTAAATGGACATCGGCCTCTGAAGCCCAAGAGTTGTTCATCTATAGTAAGATAACTTCCCGCTTTGTAACTGTCCCTGCATATCTGAATGAACACTTCCCAGCATTCTCTGATAGGCGCGAATTTATCTTGAGCTTTACGTTCATCTCTGGTTGATTTATCATCAAATCTCAAGCAGTTTAGTAAAAAGTCAAATCTTTCCCTTGACATAACTGATATATAGCGAGTTCCACTGAAAGTAGGGTCAAACAGCTCTAAGCTCGTGAGATGATTGTCTTTTTTTGCAGCTGATAATAAAAGCAACCCAAGCAAAGCTGTCAATTCTTTATCGCATGTAGGAGCAATAGTGGCAGTTTTATCTTTGTATTTCGCACTTCTTATCTCAATTTCATCATTTGTATATATGAGTATCTTACGAATCATATCAGCATTTATAAAATTAGTAAAGCAATCGACTGGTTCCGTAATATCCTTCGCGTTATTAGCTGGACCCTGAATTACATGCACGATATTCCTAGCTGGGGTTCTTGTATTTAAAGATTCAAAAGGCATTGAAGACCATTTATGACCATTTTTTCCTCTTAGGTTACGAGCTGATGGAATAATTATACGTCGCGAATGTGTAGAAACGCCAGAAGTACCTGGTATTTCTTCAGTTTCAGAATCAGAAGACAAAATGACGCCGCTTCGGCGTTCCCGCTGTCGTGATCTGATTGGTTGGACGTCGTTTTCACTGTCGGAATCTGTCGGGACCATTTCATCCAATTCCACATGATCTTCGACATCACTCTCTTCATAATTTTTCTGACTGGTAGAATCATCATCACCAGAATCAGATAAACGATTCAAATAGTCCTCAATTTGCTGATCATTCATCCTAAAATAAAATAAAAAGATTTTATGTAAAATACACACAATGACACACTATGGACGATATAATAAAATGTAACTATAAATAATAACTCATACAGAATAATATAATATACTTACTTTACTCTATAAAATCGCAGAACTCATAAAAACAATGTTTTCAAAATAACTTGCAGTCTCGTCAAATGTAACACTATTCATAAACATTCGTTTCTCAGACGTTCAAGAGTCTATAACTTGTGCACAAGATGTCACTGCGAGGCAAGCGCACCCGCGTTACTAACGGTCATGCTATCTAGGAAGGTACTTGAGAGGTCATCATTCTATCTCTTTCACTCGAGGCACTAAAAACAAATTTACGTTTCGCCCGGTCTGTGGGACGAATGGTTATGAATGTAGGGTTAAGGATGATCGCCCTTTAAATTTCACCATACACTCATCTATTGACTGTGTACTAGAATTAACTGTCTCTTGCTGGAACACTTTATTTAGTTCCGTAATCATTGGTCTCAATTTGTACAGTTTTTCATATTCTGGTGAGTCCCTCCTCGGTTCATTCTCATTGTCATTGATGTGCAAATTTTCAGTGATTTTTTTAAATCTTTTAACTGTCATAATTTTTGAGATTTCGGGATTATTATAAAAAGGATCATTTGACCAGTAGAGTTAGTTATATGTTTAAGTTAAAGACAAAATGGGTATCATTAACACCTTATTGTCGAGTAATTAATGAACATTTTGTAAGCAACCATTACTAAAAAAAATCTCTAAATTACTATTGTGTCTTTCATACCAGTTGAACATTTAATGAATGATAATGTTTACGGCAATGTTTACGGTATTATTGCCAAATGAGTACAATCAATGCACCCTAATACTCCAGGAAGTTGAAACTTGTTGTAAAATCTAAAAAAAAACACATTTTGAAATGAATATCATTTTAAATACATTTAAAAAGCTCTGTGGTTCAACTCTGGCAGCTACCACCGCCACACCTATTCTGTCAGATACTGTCATGTTTGGTTTGAAGGGTATGGTGAGGCATACCAACTTATTCTCCAGGGGTAGCAGCACACCTGTGGCCATCCTCATGTAAGAATACAGTCTTGTCCGAGGTTGATTCTTACATGAGAATGAGTATGTGTATATATTGTTCATTAAGGGAACATAACAAAAAGAAAAGTAACGGTAAACGTTATAATTCCAAAATATTCGTACATAAGTTAATAAAATTATATGGAAACGTAATGGAGACGTAGGCGATCAAAATCCAACTGCGCGCGCGCCGGTAGTGGGGCGGATGGCGGGGATCTCTGACCCCTCCCTCTTCGACATAAGATCGACCTCAAATCGACATAAGACCTTGGATTAGTACTATATTTGGTATGATGATATAGTTTTTAGTACTCTAAAAGATAATTCAGTAAAAGAGTCTAAATATAAACAGGAAAGCTGAAAAAAGGCATATGCCACATTATTCACCGTTTGAACACCTTAATAAAATGTCGGAAATGGGACATCCTACAATATTCATTGGAGTTGTATCGATCGATTTTGTCAGATGTGGTATATCCTACACTGTTAACCGCACACCATCTACTCACTTTCATGTAGATACTACACGCACCACCAAACGATGCCTAATTTAACATTCTACTATATTCAGGTTTTAACTTTTCAAACTTTTCTAATGACTCATATTATTCGACACACCTACATCTGGTAATTACCACATGAACCCTTAGTCCTGATAATACAGCTTGTACATCCGGGAGATACTTTCTATTCCTTCTAAGTATAGTTTATTTAATTTTCTTCGAACATAGTTGGCCTTGACAACTGGAAAACATCTTACATGATCACAGACACTCTTAACCATGTGCTCGTTGTATACACGTTTCACATGTTCATATCGTCCTCGTTTATCTTCTTCTACGACAGACTGTCCGTCATATTTTTTCCATGCTGTAAAAAAATCGTTATAAAACATTATAGATACGACATATCCGACTCTAATATGATTAGGAATTCTCTATTAATAAAGTCGGTTTGAAATCAAATCAAATAATTTATTTTGCTAAATATAGGTAAATACAGTTGTATATCCTCAAAATTGTCCTCTATATTCCACCTCTTAGAGGTATGCAAAATTTTAATTAATACTTAATTGTCTAGGGTCAAATCTTATTCAAATTAAATTTTAATCAGTCAATTTATAATTTCAAAATATAAACATAACAATATTATTAAATTATTATCAATGATATCTTCCACAATATTTGCAAAAAATTTAGAGCCATTAGTACCTAGTACCTTTAATGATTCTTCGGATTCATCTTCATCTGATGAAGACGAATTGTATACTAACAATAATGATGTGTGTAACAGAAATACATTGATTAATAACTATTTTGGTAGATTACATTAATATTGAAAGGAAATAAAAACACAAAATAATATCAAATTTAAGCTTGAGAATATCAATTTCTAAATTTAATTTTAAATTTCCAATTTTTGTTTTTCCTTATTATGTAGCATAAGTTGTTCTTGGAGTTCTTTCTGTTGAACTATGCTTTCTCTTATCTACTCAAGTTCAAGGTTGTGTAATTCATCCAAGACTGCAAGCTTCTTTTCCCTCAAAGCATTTTTAATTATATTACTGTTGGTACCTCCTTGTTTCTTCTTAATTTAACCTGCAGAGAAAATAGTAATTGGTAAGTAAAAGAATTTTCATGATGATTAACAATTAATTGATAAAGAATATTAATAATGAAGTAAATATTACGTCGTAATGGTGGGGCCATCAATGATGAATGAGGTGTACTGCATTCAAAAGATAATTCAAAAGATTTTCTTTTTTATTTTCTGGTAGATGCTCCGAAACTGGGATAATTTGTTTCACTTCAGGATTCTGAAAGAAATATAATAAAATTCTTTAATTTAATTATGACCCTATAGTGTACAACTATATTTATAGTTGTACACTATAGGGTCATAATTAAATTGCACTATAGGTTTTTTGACGGGTAGTTGCAAATAACATACGCGTAATTAAGTGTGCTCCTTATTATCTTTACTTAAAATTATTAATTGACCTAAATTTAATCTGCACATGCGTTAGTTGCATAGTAAACCCTACTATACTCACTATCTACTATCACTTTTCAACTCATTTCTCCTAATCATTTACTTGGGCATAATTGCATCTACCTAAGTAATATGGATGTACAACTGGTGAATAATCTGGAGGAGCTGGAGAAGATATTCTCTTCACGCATGGCTGATTATGAGGCCAAATTGCAGAAGTGCTCAGCTAGTGCAAGTTCAGTGCACCCTGATATCGCATCCCTGTCCCGTGAGTTCACTGAATTTAAGTATTTTGTCTGGCAAACTTTAAGTACAATAAAATCCCAAATGGAACTCCTTTCACTCGGTTTGGACAGACATGAAACTTTCATGCGCAGGAAGGTGTTATTATTCCATGGACTGCCTGAAAAGGACAATGAAAAACTCCATGAGACGATATACAACATTATATCCGACAAAATGAAAGTGACCGATACATCAATGGATAACTTACGTGTCTGTCATCGTCTGGGTACCTTTAAAGGCAAGAGTAGACCAGTTCTTGTCAGGTTCCACGACATCCATCATCGGCAGGCCATATGGGAAAGTAAAGCACTCTAAAAGGCACCGGGGTCACTATCTCTGAGTTCTTGACCCAAGTGCGGCATAGGGCTTTTATGTCAACACGGAAGCATTTTGGCATGAAGAACTCCTGGACGGTTGAAGGGAAAATTATGGTTCTCCTTCCAAATAAATCGAGACGGAAAATTGAATCCATGGCAGAACTTCAGTTGCTTATTGCACAATATCCATCCGAGACCACTGGTGCAGCCTGTGAGTCAAGCCATTCCGCACAATTGTCCCCTAGTAACGCCGCAACTAAGAGTACTAATGCTGCCAGGAAAACCCGACGCCGATAGCTTTTCAATATCCTAGTTGTTTACAACAACTGCTGCCTACTGCTGTCCTGGCAATGAGCGCCAAGTATTTTGTGGTTGATTTGTCAGTGCTCTCATCAACAATTAAAGAAAATCGTTCAGTTTTCAAAATCTCAACTAACTCACTATGAGACAATTTTCCAGTTACATTTTTAATAATAGCTTGTGCCTTTGTTTTTTCGAAAGTTATCTCTTTTGCTATTTCGGAATCTGCGCACACATCTTGGATAAGTATCTTTAGGTCACCTGAAAAATAATAATAATGATTTGAATACATACAGTAAAAAAATGGTTGTGGAGAAAATATGATACAATATAACCTATAGATTATTAAATTACTAATCCTAGCTAGTCACCATATATGAACTTACCAGCAATGTTAAAAGGTAGATTATTTTTTGCCAAAAAACATGCCATTATTTCACCGGTTTTGATTTTGTCCTCAAATGCCTTTTTTGACTGACCTTGACCAAATTGGGTTATAGTATGTTGGTTTGCTGAGCCTAAAAATAAGTGTTAAAATGTGTATAACTTACTTCATTGATTACTGACTTTTATTTAAAAAATAATAATACCCAAAGATCAAAGATTATATCACATAATAATAATAAAAGTAAAACAATAAGCATGAAACTTCACCTTTCACATTAGAAACATGCTTCAAACTATTCGCATGTTTATTTAGAATAAATCTTCCACCAGCGCATTTAAGATCACACTTGCATGCTTTACAATAAAAATATTCATCCCCCTTCGTACTACCTTGTAGCCAACCTGCATATTCCTTTTCTTTTTCCCATGACTTGATATATTTTTGATCATAGTGCCTTTTTCTGACCTTTCGTGGCGGAGTTTCTGACCTTTGACTCCATGCACCTTCTCCGCCACTATCATGGGCATCGCTGCTATCAGAATCCATTACTCTTTAAGATAGACTCTAGGTTGCTAGAGACAGAAGTAGGTCATAACAACTCACTCACAACTCTGTAGTAACTAACAAAATTAGACAAAAACAAATAATATCACAATTATTATATCAAATTCAACTCAATATTTTGATGTAATGCTAACAAACAGCTCGAATGCTTCAAACGCATTTTACGCGGTTTACGCGGTACTGAAGTGTCAATGTCAACTGTCAATCGTAAGTGTTTTTATTCGCCGTTGAGCTAAGTCACAAAGCCATACCACCTCATCCTTCAGTAAGAAAAAAAATGTTTTCAATAATGGCGTTGAAATTTTTTTTTTTACTTGTAATTCATTTATTCATAAATACAATTATTTACATTTACGTGTCATAAAATTATGAAAATAAGAAAATAAAAAAACACATTAGAAAATTTTGAAAAATAGGTAGATTTGAGGCTTAGGTTGGTAGACAGGTAGACTGAGGGCAAAGTTGGTAGATCTACCTAAAAGTTGGTAGATGTGGCAACACTGGTCCCTCGTGTTTGACAACGTCAAGAACAGCCTACGTTCCGTTACCCATATCACGTTTACATTGTCAAGTGACTTGTGTTATTCTTTGTAGTATGTGTGCTGCGTGTTGATCTTTATAATTAATTACTTTTAGCGTCAATTTTGTCCATATTTTTATTTTATTTGTTTTTTTTCTCTCTTCTTTTTACTTTACTTATGTTTTACATAACTATTTCTTTTTGTTTTTTTTTCTTAATGTTTTTTGTGTATTACTAAAATATTGTATCATTTTAATAGATATAATTGTGAATTTCTTTGAACATACCTGATAGTGAGTAATTCGTGGGTTTGTGCATTGATTTAGTTTAATTTTTATTTTTTTTTATTTTTGTAATATACATATATTTATTGTTATATTTGTTATAGTATATATCTGAATAATTTTTATATTATGGATGGTTTAATTAATATAAATGATAGTTTTTTATCATGCTCTTCATCAAACAGCAGTTTTATTAGTGCGGACAGTGACTCTTCTGCTTGTCTAACCTTGCATGATCAGATTTTCGCTACATACGCCAGTTATTTAACCAACTTTAATATTGTTCATATAAATGCGCAGAGTATTCCGGCACATTATTCCGATCTTCTGGCATCTTTAAGCACTGCTCATCTGGACGCAGTACTAATTTCGGAATCCTTTCTTAAACCCTCTCTTCTTTCCTCCCAGTTCAGGTTACCAGGATTTGTCCTAATCCGCAATGACAGAATCGGTAAAGGTTGCGGAGGTGTTTGCATTTACCTACGCGCTGATATTCCGTTTAAAGTGGTTAGTGCTTCCCCTTCTCAATACACCGAGTCAGTGGAATACTTATTTGCTGAAGTCATTATCCATACCTCTAAAGTGTTACTCGGTGTATTGTATTGCCCTAATCTTAATATCGACTATTTTAGCACCCTAGACGATATTTTAGTAGACATGTGTCCTATTTTTGACCATGTCATAATAATGGGAGACTTTAACACATGTTTGTTAAAGAATGATCTCCGCTCCTCTAAACTTCAAACCTTGTTAGCTTCTTACAATCTTCAGATTCTGCCACTTGGGCCAACTCACCATTTTCCTAACTGTACCCCGTCTCTTCTAGACCTCACGATTGTCTCTTCACCTGGTAACGTCGATACACATGGGCAACTCACTTCTTCTTTTTCATACCATGATCTTGTGTATCTATCTTATCGTATCCGTTCTTCTAAGCGTAAATCGCAATATCTAATTCTTCGTAGTTATAAAGGCATTGACTTGGAGGCATTGCGACGTGACGCTGATGCTATAGACTGGACATCGCTTATGAACAGCGCCAGCATCGACGACAAAGTGCGCGAGTTCAACCATCAGATACTCAGATTATACAACCACCACGCACCTCTTAGGCGTGTCAAAGTCAAGCATGCTCCGGCTCCTTGGCTTACCCCGGCTATCAAGCATTATATGGGTCTTAGGAATAAAGCCAAGAAGAAATATAAACGTTGTCCATCAGAGCGGAATTTGGCCATGTTTAAACATCTACGGAATCGCTGCAATCGTCTGTGTAGAGATGCTAGGAGACGCTATTTCCACGACTCTCTTGTCAATCGTAGCTCTGCTGAGGTTTGGAAATTCCTTAAATCAGTAGGAATTCGCAAAACTTCACCTGTTGTTGATAGTGATATGGATCTAAACCACTTAAACAAACATTTCTCTTTAACGCCTTCTTGTTTGGATCCAGTCACTAAGAACAACACGTTACTTTCTCTATTAAATTCTCCCAAGCCGTGTTGTTCTCCATTTAACCTCACGGTAGCTACGGAAGAAGACGTTAAAACATCGATTAAGGCGATTACTTCGACCGCGGTCGGAAATGACAATTTGTGCTCAAAAATGATCTCACCTATCCTTGAAAACATAATTTCTGTAATTTCTCAAATTTTGAACTTCTCTTTATCGTTCTGTACATTCCCTTCAGCTTGGAAACTGGCTAACATCACCTCTGTGCCGAAAAAAGCAAACCCCGTTTCACTGTCCGATTTTCGTCCTATCTCAATCCTGCCTTTTCTTTGTAAAGTACTTGAGCACATTGTCCATAAGCAACTTTCATCCTTTCTTATTGACAACTCTCTTCTTAGCCCTTACCAATCTGGTTTCCGACCCGGTCATAGCACCGTAACTGCGCTGCTAAATGTCACAGATGATATTCGCTGGGCGATGGAAAATAAATCTATAACCGTATTAATTCTGTTAGACTTTAGCAGTGCTTTTACCTCCGTGGACTTCGATATCCTTACTGGTATTCTCAGTTCAATTAACGTCTCAACTTCTGCCGTCACATGGTTTAATTCCTATCTTCGAGGACGGTCACAGCGGGTCCACCAGGGGGAGTATTTCTCGGACTGGTGTGAACTCTCTGCTGGCGTTCCTCAAGGTGGCGTTCTCTCTCCTTTGCTTTTCTCTATTTTTATTAATTCCATTACAAAAATGATATCCTCAAACTTCCATCTTTACGCAGACGATTTGCAGCTTTATCGTCACTTTACGGTGCCCAACGCCCTCAGTGAAATTAGCAAACTGAATGACGATCTATTTCGAATTACCGAATGGGCGAAGGCATTTGGAATTTTGATTAATCCAAACAAAACACAAGCCATTATTATTGGTAGCAAATACTATCGCAATCAAATGTTGAGTGCGCATTTGGAATTATGAGTAATAAATGGAGAATATTCCATCGACCCATCGATGTGTCCCCAAAATTTGCCAAAAACATAGTGAAAGCTTGTGTTATTTTACATAACATCGTGAGGAAGCGTGATGGATATCGAATAGACGATATAATTTTAAGTGAGAGATCATCTCTAGAAACTTTGTCCAGTCCCCAGACAAAATCCACTAATAAAACAGGACGTGGAGTCCGTGCAACCTTTGCTGATTATTTCGTTTCAGATGTAGGTAAATTACCATGGCAACTGTCCAAGATCTAGGTCATAAAAATAAATATTTATATAACTTGTAAATTAATTATTAGCTACAGTAGGGCCGTTAGCAACTGAACGTTGGGGCAATAAATATTTTTACGTAGTAACTATTATCTAATCTGTGTCCTAACGCTCAGTTGCTAATGGTCCTGCTATACGTACCTATACATTAAATAATAATTAATAGTTTAAAAGAACTAAAAAAATACGCTTTATATTTATTTTATTAACAGTGGTCCATCTAGTGGCACTTGGAGGTTCTATGTACATAGCTTGCTTGCATAACAATTATTTATTAGGACAATAATTAGTCATTAGCTAGATGACTTCGTAGTTCACCACTTTACCCAGAGATGGCGTAACATAGTATGGATAATAATTATAATTGTTTAATCGCGAATCCTGAAGGTCCTAGTAAGGATATCGGGACGATTCTTTCATATTATTGCATTGTCATCGGCCCTTGATAAGTATACAAAAATTCAAATTAATCCGACATTTCAAAGTTGGTTAAAATCGCGTTCAAAGATTCCGTTACATACATACATACATACATACAACCGAAGCTAATAAAAGCGTATTAACAAACATACATTATACCTATATTACACTATCACATTATGATACAATTTTGGGGTTATAATTTTGTGAAGTTTGTTTATGAATTTTAGGTTGCTTATCAGATGTAAATAACCCATGTAGGTATTATAATGTACTCGTATGTAAACGTGTAGTTCTGTTTTCAGATTTATTAAAAGTGTAAATTACTTAAATACCAGTCTTTTTTTTCTCATCTTGATTTAAAACTTCATATCCCTCTTCAAGGTATTCACAAACTTCTCGCCAATTATTGTCTCGGAGTATTTTATTTTTATATTCCTCGTGAGTTTTATCCCACAAGCATGGTTTAGATTCTACCAGTTCAATTAATGTAATTATATCGTATTTAAATGATGACGACGCCATGATGACAACCAAACTAGTAAACAAGCTCAAAATGGCCGCCGCGCATCGGGCTCTACGCACACAGAGACAATTTAGATACACGTAGAGCACACATACAAACATTATCGCCCGACGGCTCACGGGCGTCCGATGGTGTCGCCAGCATATCGCTGTCGGCTCCGATATCCGATATCGGAACGGACAATGTGAAAGGCAGGTACATGATTCATACATTTTACTTACCCCGATATCGTATCGGCGTCCGATACCGATATCGGATCGGATAATGTGAAAACGCTCTTACGGTAATCACTACCGCCATGATGTTTTTCCACTGTTGTGTTGCAAGTTTAAGTGTAAATTATTGTTTTTAAACAATTAAACGAACATGATTTGAAGAAAATGAACACCTACGAATTGTTCTTTGCTTGTTTTCTTAGTTTTTAGTATAGTGTACAAAAGGTGGCCGGGAGCCCATTCATTTTGAAACTCCTTTGACATTATTGTTTTTAATAAATTTATGACCGCTGTATTTATCGATTTATTTTTTCTAAATCCCAGTTGTTCGTCAGCTAAAATGTTGAATTTCTCTAAATAATAATATAAATGATTGTTTCTTAGATAACCTTCTCGAATACTTTAGATAATACAGGAATAACAGCAATGGGGCGGTAGTCTACCATTTCCTTACTATCATGTTTTTTGTAAACTGGTTTTATTATTGTTAATTTCAGTCTATCTGGAAGTTTGTTCCACTTGGCGCACCATCTTGTAGTTCGTCTTTGGCTCGTTTACTAAAAATTATAAGTGGCGGGACAAAATATCTAGCTGCGCTAGCGCAACAAACGGCTGTTGTAGTGGTACCACGTTCGCCACTAGTTACGGAACCTACTTGGTGTTTGCCTTTCTGCGCCAGGATTTTTCACGGCTTTCTTTGAACTGATGTGAGCCCTGTCTCATCAACATTAAAAATGTTTCTCGGGTCGTTTATGTTATTTTCGTTCATAACTTTCTCTAATTTCTCAAAAAAATCTTTCACTGTTGGTTTGTTAATCGCTGTAGCTCTATTAAAAGAAGTTGCCCTAGGTTGTCTTAATTCAGGATGTCTCTTTAAAAAATCGTAGTACCATTTTTATCCAGCCGTTTCTTTATCTTTATTAAATCTATGCTTTAAACCATTTCTTTCAGCAATTTTAAAAGCTAAACTTCTAACAACTTTTGGTGTAATTCCATATAAACAACCTTCTAATTCCAAAATATGATCAACTAATTTATTTTCCAAATCAGGAGTAAGATCACCAGTCGAACCAATTATTTGCTTTTCTCCTTTAGCCTTTGAATTTTTGTCGTCAAATCTTCGCTTCAGTGTCGCCTTTGGTACACCATATATCTTGCTCACCTCATTTAGACCAGCTTCTTGTTTGATTAAGGCTTGTAATTCCAGTTTCATACTTTCTTCATTCCATGCATAATATTCGCCACGTTTTGCCATGCCGAAATAGAAAAATAATCGATGAAAATTTATTTTTTAAAAGTTGCTATGCTTGGACCAGTTCAATGAAAGATCCTCCTCGCACTGGTCCAATGATGGCAATTTGCTGCTTAAATACAAATATATATATAAAAAAAACCTTACTTTTTAAAGTATTTTGCTTATAAAATTAGATGAACAAATAAATAAGGTGTGCAAATACTAAAAAACTACATTGCCAACACGTAAAAATCGGGACTTACATGGTAAAAAAGTCTCTGGCAATATTATATCGAGAGCGCGTGAGACAATCCAACGTACGTCTTCCCCAACGAAGCACACGGCGGCACTGGCCGGAGTAGGGGAGTGTAATAGTACAAATAGGTTATGTTTCGTCGACTTGGTTGACTTTTAAATTTGTTCGGTTTCGAGAAACCAAAGCGGTCCAATCAAAGACCCGGTTCAATAATCGCAACCTTACCCTATAAATATTTCCGAAATATAATCTCTCGTATGACGTTCTTCAAGAACTTCCGCTTTCAAAACGATATTTTTTCGTTAAAAGTCTTTGGTAATACTATGACATGTTAAAGATAACAATGAAACTTCCGATGATGAGATGATGACCAGATATCTGATGTGAAGGAACTTTCTCAAAATCTTGTAACATGCTTTTTATTTTTGATGACACTTTATCGTATAGCTCGCTGCAAACAAGTTCCGTAAAATATTTTCTGCCTTTTAGAACATAGTTTTGAACTATATGGTCCATCAATCGTCGGAACCCTAATTGTTCTACGTGTTGAAAAGGTAAATCTGATAAAGCTAACATTTCAGCAATCAAATAAATCATTTTTTATTGATTTGGGGTTTGTATTTTCCACGTTCTAGCTTTTCCCATGTATTCCGTAAAAAGTTTGTTTGAATTCTCTTTTTACCGTTTGCAAAGATGACCCCGGCCGTGATATTTCATCGGTGCTTCTCTTAGCGGAATCTTCCAGTAAGAATAAATCATATTCTTCAGGATGTTTTCTCTGTAAATGATTTTTTAAAGAAGTTGTGGCTTTTCCCTCACGGGAATACTTTCCGTTACAAATTTTACACTTCGCACATTCATCATTTACTATCTCAAAACATTTCCAAATTACACTAGAAAACTTCTTAGTAGTGATGAAACGGATATTCGCATTCGCATTCGCGAATATCCGCATATTTTTCAATATTCGAAAATTATGCGAATGTTTTTAATAATCAAAAAGGAAATTATTATATGCATGCATATGAAATAAAATACAATAGATAACAGTTAAATATTATTATTAAATCATACTTCTACATTCTAAATTTAAGTCTCATTTATGAAAAAAAGAACTTCAGAGCTCTTATCAAGTCTAACATTAATCAGCCCTGTTATAACTAGGTTTGTATTTATTTAGTAGTATATTATTACTTTACAACCATTTTAAATAACATTTACAATTTCTATTTACTAAAAAACTAAACAATTACTTAAAACAAAATTATTAAACTTTATCAGCCTTACAAATAAACGTGTCATAAAATGTTATGTTAAGCATAAATGGAGAATAAGCGAAATTCCTACAAATAAACTTGTAATAGCTTATACATAGTATATCGTCTATATAACCGTCCATACAAGAGTTATACAATCCCTCACCCTTGTTTAAGTTCCGTATAACATAAAATCTTTGACATTCTATAATATAACATCGCTCCATTTTTTTATAAAAATTGTTTGTTAAATTAAATTGAAAGCATTATGATGGGAGTAAGAGCTGTAGAAGAAGTAGAGGAAGTTAATTATGTAATAAACAATTTACATATTGTAAGAAGGACAAAAACTTATAAAAAAAGAGAAAATCCTTTTGAATTATTCAATGATGCAGAATTTCGTATAAAATATCGATTTTCCAAGGAAGGTGTCATGTTTTTGGACCACTTATTTGGTGATTCTCTAGGAGTGGATAGGCGTGGAGGTGGCTTATCTTCCATTTTACAAATATTGATAGCTTTGAGGTACTGGGGCCGCAATCAAGTAAGTTGTATTTCCTAAACATACTTAATAGTATAAATTTTATCAATTTCATTTATTGTTAATTTTTTTAGATACAAGATGATGCTGCTGATATTCATGGTCTCACTCAGCAGTCTGTGACAGCAGTGTGTCGTCGAGTAGCAAGAGCAATCTTAAGCAAAAGATTAAATTATATAAATATGCCTGTCTCTATAAACGAACAGGTTAATCTAATGCGAGAATTTGAAACATTAGCAGGATTTAAAAATGTAATAGGTGCCATAGATTGTACACATATAAGAGTGCCAAAAGTACAAGGAATTCATGGTCAATATTATATTAACCGTAAAGGATACAGTTCATTAAACGTTCAGGTAGGCACATATTAATCATTGTATATACAATTTCGCTATCCTGCTAACGTATTGTTACCTATGTATTTGTTATTTCAGATAGTTTGTGATGCCAGGCTAAAAATTATGAATATTATTGCTCATTGGCGAGGGAGTACACATGACTCTCGAATATTCAATGAAAGTCGATTAAAAAGAAATTTTGAAGAAGGTCGATTTCATGGTAGACTGTTGGGAGACTCTGGATATGCGTGTACCTCATATTTATTTACTCCTTTATTGAATCCAATGACTCTAAAAGAACATTCATACAATCATGCCCACATTAGAACGAGAAATAGTATTGAAAGGTGTTTTGGTGTGTGGAAAAATAGATTCAGATGCTTATTAACAGGCTTCAGGACGTCTTTAGAAAATACCAAAATGTATATAGTCGCCCTGGCGGTATTACACAACATAGCCATTGAATTAAAAGAAGAACCTTTTATTGACAATTATTGTAATGAACGTTTCCCTCAACCACCTGTAACAAATATACAAACAAATACAATGCGTGACGCTTCAGTAAGAGCTCTATTTATAGAAGAAAATTTCTAAGGTAATAAAAATAAAATAATGTCAATATGGTTTTTATTTAGATTTATTTAATATTTCTAATTGTTTAAGTAAAATTTGATTTTGTAGTTTTAAATTTTCTAACATTTGGTCACTTATTTCCTTCATACTTTTTAGCCGTAGTTCATGCTCTTTTTGGAGCCGCTCATTTTCTAATTTTCTATATATTTGCATATCTTCAAATGATGCAGCAGAAAAGTTGAAATTGTCATTTTTTTTTACCTGTAATATACGAATAATTCATACATGAGTTCTTATAGCAAGACAGCGATAAGGAAAGTTACACAAATATCTACATTAAATAACCATTTTTAATTAGCAAACCTAAAAAATCTTATCCAGGGAAACAAAACACAATATATTAATTGAATTTATGGAGGATAGTTAAGTACGAGTAGATTTTTGGTTTCATCAGCTCATACCAATGTAGTTATGAAAAAAATTGGTCTTAACCATTACATGCTTATAGTAATTATTTATATATTTTGTGCCCAGTCCGAACTAGATGATTCACAATAATCTACATAAAATTCGTATTTATACTGCAATCATGAATTTAAAGATGTTATGAGTGTTAATAAATTACATTTTTTATGTATATAATATAATTATTGTAATGATAATACCTTTTTTATCTTTGCAGAGAGTGTTGCCTTCCGGTTGGGTCTTTTCACAGTAGAAAAAGTCGGCGATATGTTTTCCTTTTGTTCTTCCTGTGCAGACAACAAAATAATATATTTGAAATTGTATTTAAAAGTAAATAAATGATACTATTTGAATAAAGTTACTACTACCTTATTGTTAGTATTATCAATGGCATGGTCTTCCTCTTCTAAAACAATAATTTCTGTTGAAAAATCCTGCAATTTGCAAAAACATGTATATATCCATACTCAATATTATAAATGTGAAAGTGTGATTATGACAACACAAGGTACATGTCAACGGTTAGCTGTATTGTGATGAAATTTAGTACACAGGTATACAATGATTTAAAGAGTAGCATAGGCTACCATTTATCTCAATTGCTCATGTGAAAGTTTAGGGTATCAGATATAACCAGTAATATAAAAAAGGAACTGTCAGAGTAAAACTGTTTTAAAAAACAATAAACATAAATAAGATATGCTTACATTGATACCATCACAGTCGTATTCATTTGTATCTATTGTGAATTCATGTGGAATCATATCGGTTATTTCTAATATTTCTGGTGTAGGAGATGGAGGTTTTGGACCTCCTCCAGTTTTCAAAACCTCCTGCCTATAAGTTGCCAACTCTTTTTTCGTGGAGATTTTCATAACCCTCCACTGGTTCATCAATTGTTTTTTATCCCGTTTTCTGGTATTAACGGTGTTAAATCTATAAAAAAATACATAAATGTATAGAAATTAACGCATTTAGTTTTAAGTTGCTTAAAAAGTAGGCAGGTATTGCATGGAAATCTTACTATTCTGTTATTTCAGACCAAGCTTCTAATTTAGCTTTGTTAGTATTTGTACTCAAATCCTTATTTTCTATTATATTGAGATATGGTTTTAGGGTATCTCTCAAAATTTGCTGCAATCAAAATAATTTGGTTATTAAAGGTAAACGAATATCCCATGAATAACCGATATCAATATTAATTTACCTTTTCTTCTTTTTCCCAGTTGATTGACCTCTCTCTCTTGTTAGCCATTATTTACAATCAACTTTTAAAACTATTATTATGTTTTACAATAAACTTTTCAATATTTATGAAAATATACGATGTGAATAATTTGAATATTTGAACTTGAGAAAATAATAAATATGTTCAAATGACATTAAAAACGTCAACTGTAATCTTTGGTGATACAATTGACATAATATCCATAAACAATTGTCTACTTTTTTTGTGAAATGCGACGTTGCCGTTTCGTGCAGTTATACGTAAATTGGGTATAGTTATGACGATGTTATGCCGAGTTTATTTGTTAGAAAATTAAATTTTCTTATGCATAATTTATGCTAAATATAACTATTCATAGCATAACCATGGTATAAGTATATTTTTATTTGTAAGGCCGTATATATCTAATGTATTAAGTATTAATAACCTTTGGCTTTAAAAGTACCTATATTTTTTCATTGCACTTTATGTATCTGAGAAATCTGAGAAATGAAATATAAACTTAAAAAACAAAACAACGAATACTTGACCCATTCATTGCCACCAACGCAAATGGTGCGTTGATTGAAATGACTACATCATGCTACTAACGCACCATATGCGTTGAGTCACCTATTCACGTTTTTATCACTTCACTTAAAAATTGGTAGAAATTGATTTAATTACTTGGCAACAGTCACAACTTGAAATATTTTTAAATATAGAAACACTGTTGGTTTCCGGCTCGCTCTGTCAATTTTGTTTTGACAGCGAAAAGACGGTTGGTGTTAAAAACCTCTATTTTGATTTGGGAATAACTTGAGTTTTATTGAGTGTTCGTTACGTATTTGTTCATTGGGAGATAAAGGTAAGTAATAACCTTAATTCTATCATTATTTTCATTGATTTTATTGCGCATTACTCTAACGAAATCAAATCAACGCATACGGTGCGTTCTTTGGCATAGCAGTAATATTCTTTGTTGGATAGTTTCATGCAGGAGGTAAAATACAAAACATATATATTTGCGTACTATTTTAAATCTGTTTTAATTTAAGCATGTGGTTTACTTGTGTGACAGAAAACTAATACTTTTTCTATAAAAAAATAATGAAATCTCTAAGTAAAACCAATCCAAGTCTAAGGTTATTTAATGCGATTTCTTTACTAATATTGACTTGGATGTGACAACAAGTAAATGTGCATAAAGAATGTTCAACGGCCAGTGACATAAACTCTAACTATATTAATAAAAAAATTACAAAAAAGAACCTTAGACTTGGCTTTGCTTAGAGATTTCATTACTTTTTATAGAATAAGCAGTTCCGTCAACACTTTGCTAGTTTTTACAGGATGTTGTTTTTTACAGAATGATTTTGGTGAGATACTGTTGAAAAATTCTAATCAACACCAATAGTACATTACAATACGAGGACGAAAAATTTTTTTCTGACAAGTGTGAGCTTGCAGGCCGAGCCGCAGGCGAGGACTGCAATCACACGAGTCAGAAAAACATTTTTCGTCCGCGTGTTGTATAAAATTTTATATTACGGGGTCGGAAATGGGGGTTTTGCGCACGCGAAGCGTGCGTAAAACGTCCATTTACGCACGCCGTGATATAAAGTGAAATCAAACTCATCTTGTAGGTCTTGAAGTCATGTAATAATATAGTCACATAAACGGTACAGAGTAACGATATAACAATTATACGTAAGTAAGTTCACACTAGTGATTAGAAGTATTATAACTACACAAGTATCTCCGTTATTCGACTGCTCTTGCTGAAATCTCCGACCAGAATGTCGCTCTCTGTTAATTCGAGCGCCGCCAAGGTGTCGTCCCCACTTCACCTACCCGCATCTGTTTTTAAACTGTAGTATCAAATGAGTCACTTATTACTTTAATGTAACGTTATAAAAATGTGATATCGTTAATATCCAAGCTTCTTATTAACGACGATAACATTCGGCCGTCCTGCTCACACGTTCGTCCTCGATCGTGTATGGTCTGATGCAAGAGCTGCAAAAGAAAACCAGTTGTTTAATGCCTAAGTCCAGAAGAGTTACACATTTTCTTGTAATACCGACTCGCACGTAAGAGGCCCGAACTGTTTATCAAAAACATGGCTTAAACTCTACGCATTTTCTTGCAATACCGACTCGCATGTAAAAAGCCCGAACTGTTGATCCGAACCAAGGCTTAAACTAGGTGATGTTCATATAGAATCACACTAGTTGTGTATTACCTAGGTTATAAATCTGCCCCAACAGTGTTCACCACGGATTTCTGTTGCAGGCATAGTTCATAAGGACTCTTTACATAAATGTCATATGCGCGACAGGTATTGAAGCGAATGCATTAGACCATTGTTAAATAATAAAACACACGGTTTAAACTAGGTGATGTTCATATAGGATCACTCTAGTCATGTATCACCGCAGTTTTTATACCTTGTTTACGATAACATTCGGCCAGTGCTCAACTCAAATTTACTCTAAAAATGCAATATTCACTCAATGTAATACATCCACCCAACATACATACATACATACACCCAACCATATGCATCACCAAGAGACACCCGCGAACATTACACTGCTCGAGGCATCTGCACTAATCCATCTTAACTACAGATAAATAAAAATCAAACTAAAAAAAATTTCCTACACCTACAGTAATGACAACATCTAGCTGCCCACTTTACTTATGTCTGGATTCTAAGTCCAATAGTTAAATCTCCAACAACTATTGATTCGATAAAGTTACGCATCAGAATAACGACGTTTATCTTATTAGTCCATTTCGGAATGCTCAACAACCTGTTCAATAACTGTTATACTGATAGATAGATAGATCTATAGTTGGCCACTAAATGAATCTGTGCGACTCAAAATACTATTATAAAATTATTTTATTACTACTTAGTACTTCTTTTAATTATTACAATGTTATTTTATACAAATAGTTGCCTTTCCAATGTACGTCTTTTATCAACTGATGAAGCAGTATCAAAATAATAATATATCGTGAATATTTGAAATGAATGATATCAAAGTTAAAGACTAAATAATGGTAAACTAACCATGAATTTCACACAATATAACACGTATAAGTTGTATGAACCCAATTTTTTTACGTTATTTATCACAAATTCAAATTATTTCTTTCAAAGTAGGGCCACATAACCCACTTTTGAAAGTCAGAAAGAAATTTCATTACATTAAATTGAATTTATATTCAGTTATAATAATACATACTATTACATGAATTTCAAAATTTAATTAACAAAGCAAAGGACCCATGCGTTCACGTCAGCGACATACTTGTCAATTGTGTATGGCTTAACTACTTAACTTTTTTTTTTTTTTTTTTATTTCACCAAAAGTTTTAAATTAAGATTCCCATAAGGAAGTTATAGTTTGGGCTATTTTACTGTAAAAGTTATGCATTATACTAAGGAAGATTTGCTAGACTTTACGCAAACGTCGTTTTTAAAAAAAAAATCAAATAATGTTATGGAAAGAATAAACACATTAAAATGGTCCGTTAATCTAAACGGAGTTTAAACAGACCTTGTCTTACATTGAGTTCCTCGGAAGCGGATTTTTTTTTCCGTAGGTAGTTATCAAACGGATAGTGTTATTGAATACACACTTGTAAACTACCTACCAAGAAAAATGACTTCAGAAACCGGCCATTATTTAACTATACTTATTTGTGTCTACAACTGATAAAAGATTTTTTTTAAACACGCTTTTATTTTTGCCACGCTTTTATTAACTTGACCTGTATGTATGTAACGGAATATTTGAATTCGATTTTTACCTACTTTGAACGGTCAGATTTATTTAAAAATTTTGAAATACCTATGACATGACATGATTTTAATAATCTTGTCCGATTCTAATTTTGTCTCATCACGATCGTCAGATTTAAAACTATAACTGTTTTACATAACATGTGGCTCCTTATCAATCACAACCTAAAATTTCTATGACCTGAAAAAGGTCTATTAAAGTTGATCATGATTTTATACCAGCCAGCCAAACAAACAGTTAGTCAAACTATCTTATGATACACCTTATTACCGAACAATTCATATTTATTATATATATTTCAAACGCCTCGGCTTCACCTGACTTTTATATAGTTTGTAATAAAAATTATATTAGTGCGTAATATCTATATAGATTATATTAATATAATATGTATCATTTACAACCAACACTCTCAAGGAGATGCTCGATGTTTCTATAGAGAAAACCTAGACATGACGCAATTGTGAACCGTATGAAATTTATATGAAAAGTAAATTATTGTATAAGAAAATCCCATCGAAATGTACCTATGCTTTTATTTGATTACATTATTATTCATTTGGCTATGATATACATATAATAAGAATGAAATCTTCACGTGTTTACATCGAATATATTTGAAAAAGAAAAATTGTCTGTCGGTTTGTATATTTGAAAATGCATTAAAACCAAAACTACGAAGTCGATGTCAAAAGTATACATTTTTTTTAAAAAACATTACATGACCAGGTAATGGACAATTCCAAATTACTAACGTACTCCGTGATCTTGACAGAGGGCATTGTATAATTCAAATTATATTTTGAATCCACATGAACAAAGTCGCAGGCAAGACTCGTTTTAAAAATGCAATTCAAATTATATTTTGAATCCACATGAACAAAGTCGCAGGCAAGACTCGTTTTAAAAATGCAATTCAAATTATATTCTGACTCCACATGAACAAAGTCGCAGGCAAGACTCATTTTAAATATGGTATACAAGAGACTATCTAAATTTATGTAGGCTTCAGTGACCGTTTCTCACTTAATACGTATAATAACTTAATTGCTGTAACTTGTAAATAGAACTAAGCTCAAGTTATAAAAGCATCAATTTATTATTATTATTATTATTATTTTACTTAAAATAATTTATTCTCAATCCCATACAAAGTGGATCCCGTTTATCATTTCGTAAATGGCTCACATAATTAATAATATCGATAGTCTAAGCGTCTCAACGTTTAAGGTACAAACTTCATTTACCAGTATTTGATAGTGCCCAATTTTCAAACCAAAAGGACGTGTAATGTGTCAAATTCAAATTGAAATTTAAAGATTTAAAATTACGAGATGTAAAGAAATATTAATACAAAACGAAACGTTGCATACTAAATTTAAAACAGACATTTAATATTATGTATAAGTGAGTCAGTCTGAAGTAGAATGGGAGATAAGAGAGATATTTTTATATATAATATTCCAAAGACCGCTGCGCATAAGTTTCTCAGTTTTCTTATAGATCATTAACTAATGTGCATTTATACTTTATGGGAGTCAAAACACAGTAGTACACAGTACTGCGTGAATTCGCCTAGAATTGATGGAAATCTAAATTTGGCAACGTACGTATGCTTCTTTCATAACAATTACGTATCAAGTATATGAAATCAAAAGGAAACTTTCATTGATTTATAAATGAAAATGTGAACAATGTAGATGTGAATGCAAGTTTATTTTTAAATATAGTCAATTAATATCCAAAAAAAAAAAAACAATAAACCTTAAACTCATTTACCATTTCCCTCCTGGGTACACTCAGCCACTCAATACCGTGGTCGTGATACTTTTTTGCAGGCAGTTAAATATGTACCACGTAGATATTATACATTTCTGTACAATTATGAATAATCAAAATTTTGCAACTTAATAAACGTGTCACTTATATCAAGTAGGTATACTGTACTCTGTAACTGCGTTTGTTGCTACCGCATAGTCCCTTCCATACAATAAAAACAAACGCATATACGTAAACCCCGTTTGAAACATTAAAAGTTATCAAAAATAAATTCAAATCTAACCTGTATGCAATTTCTGGCGTACATTAGCCTATATTAACAACCATTAGGTTCCCATATCTATAAAGCCTGACATTTAAGATTAAAGATCCTTAAAATATTTTCATAAGTACGTGTATTTCTATATATTTCAAAGTAGGTGTAACTTTAGAACAATTAGGATTTACTTTTTACACCACAGAATTTAACCAAATGGACAGATTTACCACAAGAACTGCCTTGCAAAATTACTTTTAGACACTTCTTCACAGAAAATGCACTTATTTTGAAGTAAACACCTCAGTTTACAATGTTAACAAGTAATTTGATAAGAGTAAAGTTTGTTCACAAAATTTAAGTATATCATTTTCAGAGGGTATTAACATTTCATTGAATTACTAGTCTCAATCTATCCATTTTCTTAATTCAAATGAGTTTTCCCTTACATCAACGACATTTATCTACCCCCATTTTTACTTATTCTACCAAGATGAATTCACATATGACATAATAATGTTTTAACTCACGGTTTTTATTCCTGTGTCAAGTATGTTCGTACTTACGAATCGCCGTCCATGATTGTGAGCTGGTTCTTGTACACTTCTGATGAAATCAAACTCATCTTGTAGGTCTTGAAGTCATGTAATAATATAGTCACATAAACGGTACAGAGTAACGATATAACAATTATACGTAAGTAAGTTCACACTAGTGATTAGAAGTATTATAACTACACAAGTATCTCCGTTATTCGACTGCTCTTGCTGAAATCTCCGACCAGAATGTCGCTCTCTGTTAATTCGAGCGCCGCCAAGGTGTCGTCCCCACTTCACCTACCCGCATCTGTTTTTAAACTGTAGTATCAAATGAGTCACTTATTACTTTAATGTAACGTTATAAAAATGTGATATCGTTAATATCCAAGCTTCTTATTAACGACGATAACAAAAGTTTATTTTTTGTACTTTAAACAATGAAACGAAGAAGAGATAAGATATTAGAGCTAGCTCTTAACGATAAAAAGGATACAATGCCCGATGATAACAAAAGGTTAATTTTTTTTAAATCCTGAAAGTTATTCTTCTGTGTGTTAAAATAAATTTTCATAATATTCATAATAATCTTAAAATTCATAATGATAAGAAAATATAATATTTGTCTTTAAGTTTCTCCTAAATTGATAGATCTTTATTTTTTTAGTTGCATGACACCAAGACGACGTCGCTACTCAATTCATGAAATACCGTCTCCACGAGCGTTAGTATAAACATTAATTTACATCCTAAGTTTTATTTTTAAATTTTTGTTGACTTCTCCTTTTTTCAGATTTGTTACAGTGACAACAACTGATAGTAAAGAAAGTAAACCATCTAAAAGATCAAAACGTGCCAAATCGCTTTTCCCTGAATCACAATATAATAATTCCGAAAAATTGGCTGAACCTCTTGTTGATTCATTAGATGAATACGATGATACGTCGAATCAACGTCATGAAGACACATCTGTATGTAAAGACAGAGTTGACTCATGTGTGATTTCAACGTCATCAGCCAGTCCATATCAACATAATTTTATGTCTCTTCAAAGTCAAGAATCTTCAAATTCAAACTCAAATGTACTAATAGAACCCCAACCTTCTACGAGTAAACTTTCATCACCAGCAAATGAAAACTTTTACTCTTTAAGACGCGGTGTTAAAACGAGAGGAGGTGTGGCGAAACAGAAAGGTATTAAAATAATTAAAAGTCAGAAACTGGAAATTAAAGATGGTAAATGTAAATTGACTGACTTGGTAGAAAAAAATGCGAGTAATGATGACTTAAATTTAGATAGATCATTGCAGGATTTAGATATTATAAACGAAATGAGAAGTATATTTAAAGAGGATAATAAGGAAGAAAAAGTGAAAGTGACCCCACCCTCTAAAAAAAAACGACTCAGTGATGAAGACCTTCTTAAGATACTGGAATTGGATGAAGACGATTTACAAACAGAAGTTGATCAGGAAATTCTATCAGATGATTGCTTATTTTCTGATGCAAGTGAAGACGCGACGCAAGAGAGCGAATATGAGACGCAAATGAGTGAAGATGAGACGCAATCGCAAGTGAGTCAGGATGCGGCGCAAGTCAGTGAAGATAATAATATAAGTTCTAACGGCCCATTACAAGTAAATATTGATGAATGGAAAAGTGAATATGATCATAATATTGCACCAATAGAGTTTAATGGACACGAAAACAACCTCAAAATATTACCAGGAAAAAATGAACCATGGGATTATTTTGAATTGATTGTGACTGATGATTTTTATAAAACGTTAGTTGGAAACATTAACGATTACGCATCTAGGTTACTATCGAATATACGAGATCCTAAGAGCAGAATAAGACTCTGGAAAGATGTAACTGTTCCAGAAATTAAAGTATTTCTTGGAATTTTATTTCACATGGGTACTATCAGACTCAACCGAATCACAGACTATTGGAAAAAGGATCCATTGTTTAATATAACAGCATTTTCGAATCACATGAGCAGAAACAGATTTTTGTTAATCATGAGATCGTTAAATTTTGGAGACGACTTGTCTGATAATAGGCTTTCGAAAATAAATAATTTAATTAAGTATTTCAACCAGCGAATGGAAGAAATTTATTGCCCGTCTAAAAATTTAGCTATAGACGAATCAATGGTTTTGTTTCGTGGTCGATTGATATTCCGTCAATATCTTAAAGGCAAAAAACATCCGTACGGTATTAAACTTTATATCTTAACCGACGAACATGGAGTAGTTCTGAAGACGATTGTATATGCCGGCGCGTCGGATACTCTAGTGGGAGGTGATAATCATAGTGAAAAAGTAGTTCTGAATTTATTAAATAATTATTTAAACCAGGGTTATTCTGTTTACATGGACAACTTTTATAATTCAGTAAATCTTGCACACAAAATATTAAATCTTAAGACGTATTGTACGGGTACTTTACGGGTAAATCGAAAAAATAATCCAAAGGAAGTCACACAAAAAAAATTGAAACGTGGTGATTCGATAGCAAAATTCAATCCTAAAGGCATTTGTGTCATGAAGTGGAAAGACCGGCGGGATGTTTTAATGATTTCATCACAATTTAAATCTAATATGACCAGTGTAACGAATAGACGCGGTGAAACAGTTTCCAAGCCTGAAGTTATAGAAAAATACAATAAATACATGGGTGGCATAGATCACCAGGATCAAATGTTATCGTATTATTCTTGTGAACACAAGACTATTCGTTGGTACAAAAAATTAGGAGTTCACGTGTTCCAGCAAATGTTGTATAATTCGTACACACTGCACAACATTTTCTCGCCTAAGAAAAGTTTTTATGATTACAGACTTCAAGTTATAACGAAGTTGTTAATTAATAATGTACGAGACACTACGCGCGATTCACTACCAAAAAAACCAGTGCATGTTCTTCAACATTGTTCTCGTACTTATGAAGGCAACAAGAGAAAAGTTTTACGACGTCGGTGTAGGCAGTGCTGGGTATCAAAAAAAGTACGAAAAGATACTCCATATTTCTGTCCCGATTGTCCCGAACAATACGGGTTTTGTTTAAACGATTGTTTTAAAGATTACCATAATTATTAATAAAACAATTATCTAACCTAAGCGGAACTGTATTTTTATTTCCAGGTCCTTGTCGTTGTCATAAATATATTCGTCTACACTATAATAACCTTTACGTACAAGCTGTTTTTACAAGTCGCTTGAACATTGTGATGGGTAAATCTCGTATAGGCTTGGGTATTTTATTGTAAAATCGTACTCCAAGTCCCATAAAGGATCGTTGAAACTTACTTAGCCAGAATGTGTCTGTTTCTTGTTAAATGGTTATGCCTATCACTATTCTGTTTAAACATATTTGGATTGTTTTTTATGAACATTATATTACTGTAAATAATTGAACGGCCACTATTAATATCCCTATTTCTTTATATTTCTGCCGTAGAGACTCGCGCGGTTTTACATATTTTTTATTAGGAGTATTTAGGAATAAAGTAGTTCGCTAAAAGTAAAAAATAAAAAGAAACATTTCTTAACAAATAGCTAAGTTTTACCAATAAATTTATAGCTGGTAAGGCCTAGGCAGTCAGTTTATAGTGCGTTGAATCGAATCAGCTGTTTTATGTTTACGGTGGATCGAATTTCAGGATTAGGATTTTTTTTTAAAAATCTCTATATTTTTACATTTTTTGTGGATTTATGGATTGCAAATCTATTTAGCACAGACCTACCCCCGGATAGAGCTTTAGTAAAATATACATTTATATCGGGTATCAGCAGGCAATTAGGACCTATTGCATAATATCAAATAACCGTCGACGCAAACGGTGCGTTGAGTGGCACTAACGAATAAATGTTTATTACCAGTGCCACCAAGGTATATGGTGCGTTTATCGTTTTTCGATGGGTTTTTGTCATTTATGGGGTTTTAATAATTAAAAAACACAATATATTACGCCTTCCCTATTGTAACCAACAAAAACATTATATGGCACCCAAGTGATGTTTTTATAATTTAAGTGGCAATGAATGGGTTAACTATTTGTAATAAACCTTTTTCAAAAACAAAATTATAATTATTTTTATTTTAAACTAAAGTTTCTAATACTTGTTATGTTAACATTTGGTTTCAATTGCAAGTTATTTATTTATATATAAAAATAATGATATATAAGTAAGTAAGAAGGTACACAAAATATAGAATTTCTAATAACATGTTGACTATTTAGTTATTAAAGTTGTTGTTTATTCTTAGTAATTAAATTGAAGCAATGGAATGTTACATTTAAGAAATAAAAGTTTGGAGGCTCTTTCTCCGTGCAGCCTGTTTCGGTGAGGTGTGTAAAGTAGTCCAGCTCCACTAAAAACTCTTTCACTGGGGACACTTGTGGGCGGAGTTACCAAATATTCTCTGGCTACTGGAGAAAGAATGCCATATTTGTTGCTATTTACTTTCCACCAAAGAAGTGGGTCTTCTTCATTTTCAATACGTTTATCCAAAACATATTCATTATTTTTTTTTTATTAATACTTCTAATGGATTAGGAATATCATTATCTAGTTCTTCCTCGCTTTCACTTGAGTCCATCATCATTTTCATAGTTTCTTTTAACGTCACAGATTTTTCTGAAAGGCTGGTGCTGGAGCCCAAGTTTTCATTATCCTGATTCCTTATTTTAGGACGCTTTGGCTTGGAACATGAAGGCAAAGTTAAGTCCTCATCTCCAAGTGAATCAAAAATATTTTTTATGACTTGATGTTTTGTTGAAAGATTTTTGAAGAATTTTGTTTTGTATCTAGGATCAATAAACGTTGCTGTAGCATATAATATGTCGTTTTCTAAGTGAGAAAATCTGTGTCTCATTTCTTGTTTTAAAACAAGTATAGTGTTCCTAATGCACTCGTCAGATGCATCATATTCATCAATCACCTTTTCCAGAGTGGCTAATAATGGAATCACAGATGAGAAGGAAACATTGGCTGCACTTAGTTCTCGAGTTATTTCTTCAAAAGGTTGAAGCAATGTAATCAATTTTTCCACAAGTATCCATTCTTCTGAAGTTAGTTATGAAATACAGCACTGGATTATTTTTATTACTTTTTTTCACCTGACATAATTACTGACATTGTTCTTAATACAAATTTATACTCAGTGCAACAACTAGGGCGATCTGTACAGTTGACAGAAGATGAGATAAAGAACTTCTTAGCCATCCAAATGTTGATGGGTATAGTGCAGATGCCAGCCTATACAGATTATTGGGCTAAAAGGACAAGATACCCTCTCATAGCTGATCTTATGCCTCTCAAAAGGTATCAACAAATACGTCGGTATATTCACTTTGCTGATAACACCTTAGAAGACTCAGACCGTTACTTCAAAATTCGTCCCGTAATGGAAAGAATACGGCAAAACTTTTTGAAAGTCGAAGAAGAAGGAAAATATTCGATTGACGAGATGATGATACCTTATAAGGGTCGTAAAGCAGGTAAAAGAAAGCAGTATGTAAAAATGAAACCTAAAAAATGGGGTTTCAAGAATTTCGTGCGTGCGGGAGTCAGTGGTATTATATACGATTTTCTTCTGTATGGTGGCGATGACACCTTTCGTGGACTGAAATTTAGGGACAAAGAAGCTTCAATTGGTTTGAGGGGCAAGGTAGTGATTGCATTGTGCCAAACTATAACGCAAAAACCGGCCAATGTTTACGCTGATAACTTTTTTATGTCACCTGAACTTACGTATATACTGCGTGAAGAGTAAGGGATTCTAAGTCTCGGTACTATAAGGACTAATCGTCTACGAGGCTGTCAGGAGTTATTGCCAACTGACCAACAAATGAAGAAGAAGAAACGTGGTTCTAGTGCTCAAGCTGTCTGTAATAAGAATAAGTTGGCGGTGGTAAAGTGGAACGACAACAAAGTCGTCACACTTATAAGCTCGTATATAGACGCACCCCATCGAATCTATCAAGCGTTACGATAAAGATGAGAAAAAGAAGGTACACGTAGAATGTCGTCAAATTGTAAAACATTACAATAAACACATGGGAGGGGTGGATTTGGCGGACATGTTAATATCTTTATATAGAACCCCCTTTAAAAGTCATCGTTGGTACCTGGGAATATTTTCACAACTTATTGACATGTGTATTAATAACGCTTGGCTTTTGCATAGACGGGATGGAAAAAATATTATGTTGAAGGATTTTAGATTTCAATTGTTCGAAGGATTGACTAAATCAAATAGAACAGTAAAAAATATAAACGTCACAGAAGACATAGGCGAGGATCTAAAAATCCATAAACCAGTCTCTGTTCGTCCAACAGACAGCGTCCGATTCGATGATAAGGGTCATCTCCCAGAAGCAGGGGATGAAACAATGCGTTGCAAGTATTGCAAAAGTGGTAGGACAACTGTCTTCTGTGTAAAATGTAACGTACATTTATGTTTTGTTGTGGGAAAACAAAAGCGTAATTGCTTCCGTAATTTTCACACAAAATAATTACGTTTGTTTTGTATTTTCTCGTTTTCATTCAAATAAATAGATAATAAATATTAAAAATGTATTTCATTATCAACCTGGCAATGTGCATCACAATGTACAAACAATAAAATGTCAACATTTCGGCATAATTGGCACTGTGCATTGTGATGTACATAGGTTTTCTCAAAACCTAGGATATCTAGATTTTTATTTTTATTTTTTTCGTGTCTTTTAATCATAATTAAGGCCAAATATATCCATAAAGTACATCTTTTCAAGTTTTTTTACTTCCTGCCAAGTTAAGGGTTAAGGTGAATTATAAGGACATTGATAGGTGTATTAAATATATTGTTAAAATTAAGTATCTAGTAACTACGAGTGCAGATTTATTTTATGTGTCTTCCCATATTGCAAAATAATACAATATATAAAAATAACACGCATATTTATAATTTGACATGTCTTCATGATGACATTATGTATTTTAACATAATTATATAGTGCCACCAACTTTTCTGTTCAGTAGACAAATCTGGAACTAAAACAAAGCCGACCGCCATTTTGAAATGTCATTCCGCTGTCAATTCTTTGAAGTGTGAGTGCTCTTTGTTTTTCGATTCGAATATAATTGTAATAAGTGATTAAAAATGCCTAAGCCTGTCAAAAGTGATGCACGGGTCATTATTTTAAAGGTTTTAGATTTCATGAGGGAAGAAAAACTCCTGCTAGCTCCAAAAATACCGTTTGAGAAAGTGACAGAACGCGTCGCAGCTGCGACAGGTTAGTGTTGCTATGAAGTGTTGATAGTTAATTAATAGAAAGTCCCGCGTAAATATTTCAGTTATTTTATTTTACTTAGTTAAAGTGTCACTGAGTATTTTTGGTAGTAAATGTTTTTTTATACTTCATGTATTTATATTTTTGCTACAGGAGTAAGCGAACGATTTGTTTACAAGCTCATGAATGAAAAGAAAAAAGCTGAAGAAAGTAATGTCAAACTATCTACTCCCGGTAAGAATAGAGAAAGAAAAACAGGAAAATTGGACATTGATGATTTTGACATTGGCGTCATACGGAGAAAAATTCATGAATTTTATTCATTTAGGAAAGAAATTCCGACTATACCAAAATTATTAAACATACTTAGAGAAGAAATTGATTTCTCTGCAAAACGTGAAACACTTAGAAAACTGCTGCATAAAATAGGATTTCGTTTTAAAAAAACTAAAACAAATAGAAAAGTGCTATGTGAGCGTAATGACATAACTGCGTGGAGGGCTGCATACTTACAAAAAATTCGTGAGAATGAGTCTGGAGAAAAAAAACCCGTCGTTTATTTAGATGAGACCTATATACACTCATCTCACTCAACTGACAAATGTTGGCAAGGCCCAGATGTTGAAGGTGATTTGGAGCCAGTATCAAAAGGGAATAGGTGGATTATAGTTCATGCAGGAGGCGAAGAAGGTTTTGTAGAGAATGCTCTTCTTGTGTTTAAATCAAACACTAAGAGCGGTGACTACCATGATGAAATGAATAATGATAATTTTAAAAGATGGACTATTAAGAAATTGCTGCCGAACCTGCATAAGCATACTCTTATAGTGATGGACAATGCCCCCTATCACAGCATTTGTGTTAATAAATGTCCCAATTCAAACCACACTAAGGCTGTCATGCAATTGTGGCTGAGGGAGAGAAATATAGAATTTTCTGAGCAAATGACGAAACCTCAACTGCAAGAATTAATAAAGCGTAATAAACCAGCTCCTGAATATGAAATAGATAATCTATTAAAAAGTCATGGCCATTCTGTTCTCAGGTTACCGCCATACCACTGTGATTTGAACCCAATCGAGATGGTTTGGAGTTCAATGAAGAGAAATGTCGCTGAGCGAAATGTTGGTAAATCTAGTGCTGAAATGCCCCAGTTAATTCAGAATGCATTCGATAAAATAACAAAAGAAGAGTGGAAAAACCATTGTCACCACGTAAAAAGAATTGAAGAAAAATACAGGAACAGTGATGGATATTTAGAAGAACCATTCATTATTAAGTTGCATAGTGATAGCGAAAGCGATTCAAGTGACTCTGATGACGAATTATGTAAATCACTTGGCACAGGCACCTCAGGCGCATCGTCATTATTTCGCTCAGGGATGTCTGGTGTGGAGCCCCTCGAAGTTAGAGATCATGACCATAATTATTTTTATAAAATATAAATTTTATTTTTATAAAATATAAATAATTATAGTTAATAATTCTGGACTTTTTATTTTTCCTGTCCTAGAATATCATTTAAGAATTAAAATTTGACATTATTAACCTAATTCTTTTTTTTAGGATGTTTACGAAGGTTATTTATCTTTTTAAATATTTTTTACATATTTTATCTAGTAAAAATCATAGGTCTCAAAGTTGTTGAGCTCCCTCTTCAGTAGGCAAATATAATTATATGGTAACATTGGACGCTGCACTAGCGACCCTGTCAACTGAACAGATAAGTTGGTGGCACTATACAATTTTATCTTGACTCAGGATACTATAGTACCTGTCAAAAAATATGAAAAAACTACTTGCCACATTACCAGCATTCAATATACAAGATTCAGTAATAGACACTATAACGCAGTCCTATTTACAGAGTAAGTAATGTTAGTAGTATTACTGACAATCATTGTTTTAATTAAATATATTTACAATAGAAATACCACACAAAACTCTATTAAGTAAATGTACTGAACAAGGTATTTCTGGCAAAAATAAAATAAAAAGAGGAATATAAAAAGAATTTCACCAGAATATTCAAGGTTTTGCAAATAAATAATTAGAACTGGAATTATTTTTAGAGAAATATAAATATGACATAATGTGTATAACTGAACATTGGTTAAGAAATCACGAATTGCTTATACATTGTAAAAAAATATTATAGCCAGTTCTTTTACCGTCTTTACCGTTTTGCGACGATGCTCAAGCTCAAAAATATTATAAGCTAAATACGCCTAAGGTAAATATGTCATTTTTTTTGGAAATAATTGTAGTTTAAATACCTTAACGATCGTAACGATCACTTATCGGGCTGTCAAATTTACACGATAACGATATGATTGCGATGACAGTCTGTATTTTCATAGTCGAGACTGCCAAAAATTGTTAAATTACGATCGGGACTAATCAACCGAATTCGGTCGCTAAGCAATCGCTATCTATGTCGAGACTGCCGCCGCAGGAATATTATAACAAAAGATCTGCTGACGCGACACCGGCTACTTCCACGATGCGGCGTGAGCACGCGGCACTCAATGCATACCAGTCATCCAGAGGCTGCTATGCGATTATATAATACGTGTGTTACATGCCTAGCGACAAGGAGGATCGCTGACGTTGCCGTGTTCATCGATTCACGTGTAACCCAGATGCAGATTGATTCATCGTTCGTGTCAGCATTTCATCATCTCTTTAATTTATTAGATTCAATCTAGATTAGTTAATTTTAAGACATTATTATTTGACACACAGCATCGGTCAGACTATAATTAGGTTTAAGTTATATTGTAATTTTATAATTAATTAAAGTTAGTTTAAATAGTCTTTGGTTTTTTTAAGTCCTCCGGTTGTCGCTAACGTAATTGGCGCAGTCGGTAGGATAATTTGAAGCAGTAGTAGATAGTCGCAAGTCCAAGAATCGGCTCCAGACGGACATCATCCCGCTGCTTACACTATCAAGTGTTTCATCGAGTTATCCGAATCTACGAGCGACGCAGCCGAGCGCGCACTCAGCAATCAGTGCAGAAGAAAACCACAGATGTAAGTGCTTTGAACCTTTTCTATTAGTGTTGCCTATCCATTACCCACCATTTTCCTTCCTAGAAAATCGGGAGAAGGATCTGTCTCCTCAAGGCAGGTCCTCAGGAATAGCGAACTAGATACATATAGAAAATTAAACGAATCCAACATAGATTCAGATAGTTCGAACGTAGCTTTAAATAGAAATATCAATAGTTAGGATTTAGATTTAAAAGATAGCTATAATAACTCGTTACATTTAATTAAAGAAACCAGTTTACCTAGCTTAAGTGTTAATAGTTACTTAGGTAACTCAAGCATTGACTTATTTACTGCACAAACTGAGAAATACTTAACCTTTGTAGACTCCTTCTCCAAATACGGTCAGGCTTACCATTTACGAGACGGTACAGCAGTCAGTATTTTACAAGGACTATTGACTTATTGTACTCACCACGGACTACCCCTGACGATTGTGACTGACAATGGGATTGAATTCACTAACCAACTCTTTTCTGAATTTGTTAGGCTTCATAAGATTAATCACCATAGAACCCTTGCTAATTCACCTAATGATAATGGTATTATAGAAAGATTCCATTCGACGTTATTAAAACATCTACGTATACTACAATTAAAACAGAAGGACGAAACAACAGTTAACCAAATGCCTTATGCGATACTTGCATATAACAGTTCTGTGCATAGTTTTACTAAGTGTAGGCCCCATGACATAATACGAGGACACTTCGACCCCAGAGATCCCTTAGACATCGACTTAACCGAACATCTCATGCAAAAATACATACTTACTCATCGCGACCAAATGAAGACAGTGTATGAATTGATTAATGAATTTACTACAGTTGATCGCACTAACTTAATGACTAACAGAAATAAAGACCGTGAGCCCGAAGTAGAGTACCAACCTGACCAGCAAGTATTCGTTAAAAATCCCCTAGCTAACAAACAGATATTAGCACCCCGTTATACTCAAGACACTGTGCTAGCTGATCTGCCTATTTACATATACAGGTTCAAAAAGAAAGAACCTATAGCTAAGTCTCGTCTCAAGCGTGTGCCTAAGACGTAAACCTTGTTACAGGTTTCGTCTAAACTTGGATAGACCAAACTCATCACCCAATATCCTTCCTTTACAATTCATTGAACTATATTTAGAATTAATTAGATTAGAAAATACTTTAGCTTCTATTCGTGCATCGAGTACTCACTATAGTATGTTAAGCGTAAAATGATATAGAAGAAATGATAGTGACATTTATAACAATAACGAGGTCCTGGATGCAGATCTGAGAGGTTATTCTAACATAATTAAGCCTGGTAGTTAATTTTATCGGTAAACGCATAGTAACTATTTTTAAATTTGCCGTTATGTCTCCCCTTAACTGTGAATTATATCGATTTTCAATCGTCCCTAACAAGTTACAGCAAACCTTCATCTCTCCTTATCCCTTCCTGGCAACCGATGGAAAATCGTTCATGTACATGGAGGCTGAATGCTCGAAGTTTGGTCGCTACCTTCTTTGCGAAGAAACCATCCACCATCAACCCAGGGGACAACCAGACTGCGTCCAAAGCATCATCGTCAGTCAGACACTGGATGAGTCGTGCAGCCCAACCAAGATCAGCTTTACTTAATACTTAATTCGACATCATCTAAGAAGGACAAGAGTTAAAGCAACTACACATGATGAGGAAGCAGAAGGAAAAAATAATCATGAATATGCCACGCCAAGGAAATCCAGACCTCAAGAATCAGTACCAGCAATATTTGCGTTAAAGGTCCTCAAATAGTTGCTGCTCTGGGGGTGGAGGTGTTACATGCCTAGCGACAAGGAGGATCGCTGACGTTGCCGTGTTCATCGATTCACGTGTGTCCCAGATGCAGATTGATTCATCGTTCGTGTCAGCATTTCATCATCTCTTTAATTTATTAGATTCAATCTAGATTAGTTAATTTTAAGACATTATTATTTGACACACAGCATCGGTCAGACTATAATTAGGTTTAAGTTATATTGTAATTTTATAATTAATTAAAGTTAAATAGTCTTTGGTTTTTTTAAGTCCTCCGGTTGTCGCTAACGTAATTCGTGCGTAAGCAACTCGTACCTCATTTGTTTTTGCTTTGTTTATTTGTTTTCATTGAGTTTAGTCTCGTTTAGTTTTATTAGTCATGAAACGTTCAAGACCAATACCGTCATTGGCATTGACGGAACAGGATATGGCGAATATTAGAGGATACTGGTGGAGAAGGCTATCTCGTCAACAGGAACTTATGTATTCGTAATAATAGAGATATTTTTTATTGTCTTTTATGACATGGAAATGTAATTACATTGAGGAAGGGTTTCAATCATCATCAACCCATTACTGTCCCACTGCTGGGCACGGGTCTCCTCTCAGAATGAGAAGGATTAGGCCATAGTCCACCGCGCTGGCCAAGTGCGTATTGGTAGACTTCACATACCCTTAAGATTTTTTTTTTTTTTTTTTATAAATCTCTCAGGTATGCAGGTTTCCTCACGATGTTTTCCTTCACCGTTTAAGCAAGTGATAATTAATTTCTAATACGCACATTAATTTGAAAATCAGAGGTGCGTGCCCTGGGATTTGAACCTCGGACCCCTCGATCGAGAGGCCGCGTTTCTTAACCACTAGGCTATCACTGCTTTTAAGGAAGAAAGAGGAAGGGTTTAGAAAATAAATAACCGGCAGGTCTGTGTAGCTGGCAATATAATTATAAGTAGTTTGTATGGTTTATGTTTTTCTATTGTGAAAAAGAATGAAATGTAAAACAGTTGACTGAATAAGAGTGTCATGTAAAACTAAGGAGAGAAGAAATATACGTTTTGGCTTGAAAATATAAAACATCTTTTATTTCATTTTATAATCTCAACAGTATGTCATGGCGCCGATATAAAAAATGCTAGAGATGCAATCGGGGTAACCAAAAAACCTAATACACTGATACAGGTTCACCTTATTGATGAAAATGCTATTAATACAATTACGAATAAAATCCCTGACAATATACGAATGTTGCCCGGTACCATGAAAGTACACCAAATCATTACCAACACACAGACAGTCGGATATAAAACAAACTACAGAGATGTCAGTTGTTTTTGTAACCCGCTCAGAGGAAAGTGTTCTTCAGTATGTCATGGCGCCGTTATAAAAAATGCTAGAGATGCAATCGAGGTAATCAAAAAATCTAACACAATGATACAGGTTCACCTTATTGATGAGGATGCTATTAATACAATCACGAATAAAATCCTTGACAATATACGAATGTTGCCCCGTACTATGAAAGTACACCAAATCATTACCGACACGCAGACAGTCGGATATAAAATAAACTACAGAGATGTCAGTTGTTTTTGTAACACGCTCAGAGGAGTGTTCTTGTTTTTCTCTGGGTGAACACTGTCTTCTATCATACAACAGCAATCCAATACAACAACTTCCACTCTCTGTAGTTGAGGATGAGACTGATTTATTATATGACTTAGTTGAACTCGAGCTTCCATCACCCGCACCTTCTTTAGACCAGTGCCGAAGCCTTTAAAAATGGTAAAAAATGAAAAAAAAATTACAATAGAATGAAACCCATTGGAAAAGGAGGGGAATATGATCAAAATGAAAGGAAAAATAAATTACGGTCGATCCGAGTTCGGGAAGTGGGAGGGGGTGAGTTTTTAAGGGTAAAAAATGGTTAATCTTGATTTCCGGCTAATCTACACGTCCTATGCGAAAAAGTTAAATGGCAAAGTTGTAGGTAATAAAAAGATCTACAACTTTTGTATTTGCAATTTTTTCACATAACCTCAAAATTTGGGTGAAAAATTTAAAAAACCAAGTTTTTGGTTTTTTATTTATATATTTTTCAAAAAAAATTTTTTTATACGAAATTTGGTGAAAACTTACCTTATTATGTCCCAAATACACTGTAATTTATTTGATTAAAAATATTTATTTTTTCGCCTTATTTTCACTTAATATTAAAAAAGCATCCTAATTTTCAATCGAAAATTCTGACGTCAAAATATCAGCTTTTTTCAAAAAGTTTGGGGGCTTTTTGTTCGTTGAAATATCTACTTTCTGGTGGTGTAAAAAAAATATAAATTACTATAGGAAATGTTCTCAGAAAATGCAAAAAATTGAAAAAAACCCAAATTCGAAAATTTTTTTTATATCATTATGTACAATTTTGAGGTATTTATTAAAATTTACACTTTAATTACTCAAAAAACGTAAGATTTCATGTTTTATTGATAAATGAAAAAGTTGCAAATTAAAATATACTTCAATAATTAACAAACAAATAAGTTAATAAAGTTAATATTTAATAAGACATCTACAATATTTTGAAAAAGTTGTAGAATCTTATTTAAATAATATTTGTAGATGTCTATTTACTGCTGTTTTAAGATAATTTATATACCTGAGTGACCTTCGGTAAATTTTAGCCCATTGTAAGTTATTTCATAGAGAAGTGGGGACGGACTAGGAGGGTCTGGGCCTTACTACATACCTGCTATTTCGTAGCAGCTGTAAAAACCGTTAGCCAGTATTCGAGATACAGAGCAGTGTACAACATCGTTTTTAAAAATACACGTGCAGGCTCAGTTACTCTAAGTGAATTGTGAGAAATTTACTTTATTCAAAAAATCGTTTGGAATCTACATAGCAAGGTAAATACAATCTGTATTTTAATATATCGTCGTTGAAGTGACAATACCTCCTAACTAACATTTTTTAAGAAATCGACTTTTTTATTGCAATAGACTTAAAATTCTATTTAGCATGGCCTAGTTTTTTTTCTACCTGATATTTCGTTTTTAAATAGCAATTAAAACTCTGTGGAAATAGCTCCTATATGCTCAAGTAAATATTTACGTATTTTTTTTTTGGTAATATCTCCTATCTACTTGTTCAATCGACTACACTCTGCCGTGTTCGTCGATCTACTGACCGGCGGTAGCCGTTTCGCGGAATAACAGAGCGAGAGAGAGATGCTAAGAGCAAGTTTGAACTTGTTTTTATGGCACGGCGTTTTAGTAGTGCTCTGATGCTTCGCGAGATAATACACAATAGTACATTACAATACGAGGACGAAAAATTTTTTTCTGACAAGTGTGAGTTTGCAGGCCGAGCCGCAGGCGAGGACTGCAATCACACGAGTCAGAAAAACATTTTTCGTCCGCGTGTTGTATAAAATTTTATATTACGGGGTCGGAAATGGGGGTTTTGCGCACGCGAAGCGTGCGTAAAACGTCAATTTACGCACGCCGTGATATAAAAGTTATTTAAGTGGTGATTTCTTCATTAAAAGTGTTTTTAATGTGCAATTGGGATATTTAAAGGAATTGTTGAGGAATAGGTAAGTTGTTTAAGTATTTAAATACTGTTCGGCTTGGGTTTGATTTAGAAAAAGTGTTATTCATTTTTTTAAATTGCAGATAGAAGGTATTTCTTTACGAAGTTTCGTTAATCGAGTTAATAATCTTATTTAGGATAATATTATATTAACGGACTAGTATAAATAGTAATGAAATCTTTTACAGGTGTGTGCACCAACTTAAATGATGAAAAGGTATCAAGGTTATAGGGCTAGAAAGATGATTAGTCTCCTAAAATTAAATCCTGAAAATCGTCATGACCAAGAAAACTTGCTGACAGGTAAGTCATGATGGCAAAACTTCTATTGGTCATCTGCTTTCGAAAATAAAAATGTTTATGAATATTGTGGAAGTACGTTTTATTATTTTTAATATAATTGACCTATGCATTTGTTTAATTTTTTTTTAGTGGCTGATTCTACTGTCAAGAGGACTACACATAATGAAAACGCTTCAGAATTTATAGTGGCTGATTCTTCTGTCGTAACGCCTAGTAAAAATTCTTCAGAGTTTATATCTCTTAGTGAATATCCTAAATTGTTTATTCCGAAATCACTTTCTGTCTCAGATCTCACAAGTGATTCAATGTTAATGAAGGAAATACGAGCTTGCTCTGTACCCCCATCAATAAATTTTAATGTCACACCTTCAGAAAATTTACAAGTTGATATGGATAGTCAAGATAGATCCTCATCACATCTTCATCACAGTATATCAGATGCAAGAATAGAATCAGAAAGCCCATCTTTACTTATTAATTTACATTCAGTCACTCATTTTGATCCTCCAGTAACAGCCAATTTTTCAAATGAGAGTGATACTGATACGTTTCAGAGTTCTTCCTGCTCATACGCACCTTCGTCGTCATCAAATGACGAGGAGACTCACAACCAAATAGCTACAACATCAAGCGCTTCTCAAAATGTTTTCTACGGTGATGTTAATGAAGGCAGAAAACGTCGTAAAGTTAGAAATATGAATGAATGGAAAAAAAATAAGAATAAAAGACTGAGAATGGAAGGTAAGGAATATTTAGGATTCACTAAAGAAAGAGGAAGGAAAATGGAACATAATAAAACCCGGCCATGTAAACAAATAGGAGAAAGGTGCAAATCCAAATTCTGCGAAAAAAGCCAAAACAGACTATGCAATAAAATTACGGATGAGTGTAGACAGAAAATATTCAGTTACTTTTGGAATAACCTGAATTGGGATCAGAGAAAGATATACATTACAGGACTAATCAACCGCACGAACGTGTCTCGAAGAACTTCTGACGTTAGTTCAAGACGCAAAGGTACTTTGCATTATTTTCTCCCGCTGGACGCAGATTCCAATAATAAAGTACAGGTGTGTAGAAATATGTTTTTGAAAACTTTTTGCTTGGGGCCTTTCACCATCCAATCGTGGGTAAGGAAATCGGAACTTGGAATGCTACCATGTCAAGACATTCAAAATAGATTAACCATTCGAACTGCTAGGCGAGGAGCGGAAGAGAAAATGTCAAATCTTAATTATTTCTTCGATAACATACCTAAGTTGCCTTCGCATTATAGAAGAAAAGAGACAACAAAACTTTATTTGGAACCTACTTACAGGTCTATCACTGATTTGTACAATCAGTACAAAAAGTTCTGTATAGACACTGCAGTTACCGCTGTTTCTAGATTCACATTTGAAAAGTCCTTTAATGACAAGAACCTTTCCTTATATATCTTGAAAAAAGACATGTGCGACATTTGCTGCAGCCATGCAGTAGGAAACATTGACACAGCTGAATATACCGCACATATTAATAGAAAAAACCGAGCAAGACGTGAAAAGGACGAGGACAAAGCAAAAGCAGCCAGAGGGGAAATTATTCTGCTAACCATGGATCTTGAAGCTGTTAAAATGTGTCCTTATTTGACAGCTAGTGCATTGTATTTCAAAACTAAATTAACGACCCATAACTTTACTGTTTATAACTTGACTACCCACCACACAGTCTGTTACTGGTTTGTTGAAACGGCGGCTGATTTGACAGCGAGTACTTTCACAACGTTTATTATTGACTACTTAGAAAGGTTTTGTATTACTAGTGCTCTGCCGATTGTAATTTTTTCAGATGGATGCACGTATCAGAACAGGAATAATATTTTAAGTAATGCATTACTTAATTTGAGCATTAAGCATGGTGTCAGCATTGAACAAAAATTTTTAGAGCCTGGTCACACTCAAATGGAGTGCGACTCTGTCCATAGTGCCATTGAAAGGAAATTAAAAAACAGAGAGATCCATTTACCTAGTGACTACATTAGAGTCACTAGAGAAGCCCGCACTCATCCCTTTCCTTACGAAACAGTGGACGTCGATCATAGCTTTGTTAAAAATTATGCAGACCCCTCAACCTTTCGATACTCAAGTATTCGGCCAGGACGCAAAGTGGGTGATCCCACAGTAACTAATATTCGTGCTATCAAGTACTCCGCTGACGGAACAATCACAGTCAAATTGAATTTTGACGACGATTGGGTAAATTTGCCAGTAAGGTCAAAAAATAAAGACATTGCCACCTACTGCCAATTAAATACAGAACCACTTCCCATTTCGATTACGAAATATAACCATTTGCAAAGTTTAAAATCTGTGTTACCAGCGGATTGTCACAATTATTACGATACATTGCCTAAGATTTAAATTGGATTAATTTTTAAAATTTGTTTAAAAAGTAGCTAATTTAGTTGATTGTATTGCTGATTAATTATTTGTATTTTTAAATTTATAATTTAGAAAGTTGGTATAGCATTTAAAATTGATCTCACCATTGCATGTCATGTCTTATCATGGCATGTCATAATTTCTACCATTGATTGCCTAAGTCTTAAAATATTTTATTTTTGTTATTAAAATTTAATTTCTACCTAGTTTTGTTTAGTGAATTGTATTTTTTTAATTATAATAAAAGTTAAGTTTGAAATAACTTAAACGCGTTTGTATGGACGATTTGTAACTGGTGAAACCAGTCCTAAAATTCGTTGGTTATTGTGTTGATTATATTGTTGTTAATAACAATTCTCTTTCCTTAATTTTTTATTAAAGTTTTGATTTTTACAGTACAAATTTTATTTCTAGCAATAAATCCTAACTTCTTATTCCATAATGATTTTTCCCTATAATAAGATCAATACCTCCTAACTGACGGTTTTACAAGAATACATCATTTTATTTAAATTGCTGGTTATCAAAATAATACGTAATCCTGTAAACATTAAATTAAAAGTTATATGCAAATCCTGTAATCAAAACCTAAAAAGTGAATCGTTTTTTTCTTCTCCTGTAAAATAAGCATATCTACAGTTAGGAGGTATTGTCACTTCAACGACGATATATTAATCAACTGTAAAATAAAAATAGTAATATTTTCTTTCATAAATAGTATGTTTAACATAGCATAACCTAAAAAATTAAAATTGAATGATATTTTAGTACAAGAATAAAAAATAGTAATTTCGTTTATTTTATACAAACAAATTTAGTTATACTCATGATAAAACTTTGAAGGCATTATTAATTTAATTTTGTCTTTTCAGATTATCAGTATGGATGGATCTGTTTGTATAATCTGCAATAAGTCAGATGACAAGCAAGTGTATGAAATAAAAAAATCAGCTTTGAGTCGTTTAGTGGAGTCTAGCAAGAAGAGAATCGACAATAAATACAATTGGGTTTTTTTCAATTTTTTGCATTTTCTGAGAACATTTCCTATAGTAATGTATATTTTTTTTTACACCATCAGAAAGTAGATATTTCAACGAACAAAAAGCCCCCAAACTTTTTGAAAAAAGCTGATATTTTGACGTCAGAATTTTCGATTGAAAATTAGGGTGCTTTTTTGATATTAAGTGAAAATAAGGCGAAAAATATTAAATATTTTTAATCAAATAAATTACAGTGTATTTGGGACATAATAAGGTAAGTTTTCACCAAATTTCGTAAAAAAAAAATTTTTTTTGAAAAATATATAAATAAAAAACCAAAAACTTGGTTTTTTGAATTTTTCACCCAAATTTTGAGGTTATGTGAAAAAATTGCAAATACAAAAGTTGTAGATCTTTTTATTACCTACAACTTTGCCATTGAACTTTTTCGCATAGGACGTGTAGTTTAGCCGGAGATCAAGATAAACCATTTTTTACCCTTAAAAACTCACCCCCTCCCACTTCCCGAACTCGGATCGACCGTAATTTATTTTTCCTTTCATTTTGATCATATTTCCCTCCTTTTCCAATGGGTTTCATTCTATTGTAATTTTTTTTGGTTTCAAAAATTATCGACCCTGGTCTACTTATAGCATACTAACAGAAGATTTAACTTTATTGGATACATACAGTACGAACAATATGTTAGATTCTGCACTGGGCATCGAGAAATTGCCCTTGATTATTTTGCCTAACTCTCCTGGCCCTAGTTCTGAGAAAAATAAAGTACACATTAGTCCAAAACTTTGCCAATCTAACTTAAGCATGAATATTCGAAATTGCAATAAATGCAGTTGTACAATACACGGCCAGATAACTAAATGTATGGTTTCTAAGAAATTCTATTGCGACGCGAAGATTGCGTCGGTGGCGGTCCCAGTTTTTTTATTATATTTGCGATAAATGATTTCAAGATAGTGAATGAAGTTGTGCTTCACTCTTTTCTAGATTCAATTATATTATCAATTACGATGACTACTCCTAATTTAGACATTTTGTTATAGATTTATTTCCATCCTCGATTGAAAGAAAATATACACGTTACGCATTTCACAGCGACTTTAACTACAGGTTATAACGTCTTGCCTATAGCCAGTCTTCCAAGTCAGCCTAAAGTTGCTGAATGATATCCGTTTTTTCTTAATATTATTGAATATTTTTTTTCAGATCTTCGAACAGTAAGTATGGTGATTGTTTTGGACATTGATAAAATTAACAACCGACCGAATGCAACCTCTAGATGTGGCCGTGTATGGACCTCTTAAAAAATATTTTCATCACGAGTTGAACACATTTCAAAAATCACACCCAGGCCGAATAATAAACCAATATGATATGGCGAAGCTTTTTTGAGTGCAAAAGTGTATAGCAAAAGTGCTTCAGTCCAGAATGCAGTTAATGGGTTTAAAAAACCGGGAATCTGGCCGTATGATCCAAATGTTTTTGGAGAAGAAATTTACGTGCCGTCTACTATGACTGACCGCATTCTATCTGATGTATCGTCCACTATTATAAACTGTTCTGATTCACCATTAAGGCTGGCCGCATATATACGTTTTCCGAATTCGTTTTCCGTATTCGGACATCTGAATGCATGGAATCAATAGAAAATACACTATTTGACGCACACGTTCGCTTTTTAAGCTATTGCATAGCTTTTATCGCGGGCTTTGAGCGCGGCGACCGAATCGAGAAATTCCGTAACGAAAATTAATAACACCTTTGTTGGATATCACGTCTCCAGGCAACCGAGTTGTTGACTGTCAATAGAAAAATATGGATATAATTGAATAAAGTATTATTTTACATTCCTTATTATTTTATTTGATATTGGCGACGAGATGTCGAATGAACTCAAAAACAATAAGAAAATACGAGCCACATTACGTGGGTTAATGAAACGAACCGAAAATTACATTTCGGGAATAGAAAAAATTGTCAATGAAGAAATAAATATACGACTGAATTCTTTACAAGAAAATTTGAACAAATTCTACGCGATTCAAGAAAAAATTTAGTGGCTTACAGAAGAAGAAAATTTAGAAGAGGAAATAAAATACAGGTACGAATTTGAAGAAATATATACAAAGCTAAAATTTAAATTTTTGAATGTACAAAAAGAAAATAATCGGCTAATACCTGAATGTTCTATTATATCGGCAAGAGCGGAAGTTTATTTGATAAACTGTTAACTGTCAAGGCACGCTTGAGACGTACACCTAATACAAAAGGGTTATCACCTTATCAGTTAATGTTCGGCAGAGAGGTAAAAACCTATATGCATGCCTTATTTAAGAAATCCGCCCCACTATCCAGATTACATTACAATGCACCGCCAACGAAGGAGTTCGGACAAGGTGATAAGGTACAAGTCCGCTGTTATACCAACCCAGAAGTTAAATGGGAGTTCGGAGTCGTCATCCAAGGATTAGGTAGATTCCATTATGAAGTCAGAACTGAAAATGGCATACTGGTGCGCCGTCACCTTGACCAAATGCTGCCGGCGCCCCTGGTGGTGTAAGTGAAAATAGCGGTGGAGGACTGTTGGCAAAGAGTAAAATAATATATGAGAAAAGAGTACCCACTTGCGGGATATTTATGCATCTCATTTAAAAGCGCCATCTGTATTTCGTTGCGCGCAATAAAATCGTTGTTCTATACGTACCTATATATGTGTATTTGCCATATTATGCTATAGATGTGTACATACATATATGTTGGTATTATTAGAATACTTATTTTACTTGTACTTAAGTATTAAAAATATTAAAGGGGTTGTAAAAATAAAAGTCAAAGTTGATAAATAGCTCATTTTTTATTTTTATTGTTTTTGTGTTTGTCATAATAACTTTGTGCTACAATTTTGGTTTCGTCGTTACTATTGTATTTTATCTTTCCTGACAATATTCTATTGAGTGACCTACACCAGCAAAATAACACGAATAACACTAAACTAAAAGGCGTCCTTTTCGCACAAAATAACACGTAAACAGCGTCTTTTCGCACAAAACAACGTCCTATCGTAAAGCACTAAACTGAAATTTTCGCACAAAACGTCCTTTCGTAAAATACAGGAAACACTACCTAGAAGACTCAACAGCAAGGCGAAGGAACATGTAGCTCAACTTAACGCACTTACTGGAGATATTCAGACAGTGAATCATGCATTAAAGTCACAAATTATAGCAAACAACAAATACGCGCGCACACGCATTTGCGTCCACCATATTTGTGATTGGAATATGTCAAAACCGTAAAAATTACATTACTGTACTTGCCCGTACGCAAAATTGACCATTTAACTTGTAATCGTATAATTTTTAATAAAAATTAAGGACATATCTAAATAACATGTTTATTGCAATAGCTGTAAATACATTTTTAAGTATTATTTGGTACAATTTATTTATTTTTAGACTTAAATTATACATTTGTAACAAATTTTCTATTAAGCGACATCTGTCGTGACTTTTTTAAACATAACATAGAAATGTAACGCGATAAAATATAGATGGCGTACTTCGAAATGAAAACGTCACAATGTATGGAAGTGTACCCCCCTGACTGTTGGATATCAAGTCTCCAGGCAACCGAGTTGTTGACTGTCAATAGAAAAATATGGATATAATTGAATAAAGTATTATTTTACATTCCTTATTATTTTATTTGATAACCTTAATTCGTCAACTTGAACACAGATGGCAGTAATACACATTTTTTTATAATCCGTGCGGAAATCTTAAAATTGCGTGAAGTATATTTTATAGAGCTATGAAAACGCTCAGAAGGAATTCCAGAAATACAATATATTCTTCCATAATCATCAACATTTACATTAATACATCTTTATCCACTATTTTATCATATCTCCATTATATAAGACATTGCAAATATCTGCTGACATTTCATAACTACAAGCAAGACTGCACATTCTAAAATATAAAATAGAAAAGTATTTAATAAGTGACGTAAAGTATTAACAACCAGCAATATAAATGGAAACATTTGGCCGAATGTTACAGGCGCATCGCATTGATCCATTTAGTCATGAAATGTCAGCTGATTTTGCAATGTCTTTTATAATGGAGATATGATAAAATAATAGTGGATAAAGATGTATTAATGTAAATGTTGATGATTATGGAAGAATATATTGTATTTCTAGAATTCCTTCTGAGCGTTTTCATAGCATAAAAAATGCTATGCAATAGCTTTACCGCGGCAGTCTCCGAGTGCCACACGTATTTTTTTTTCGAACGGAATAAATTCCGCACGTACGTTTCGTGTGCAAGCCGGCGCGTTCGGAGAAACCTACTCGAAAAAACCTAATGACGTCAACGCAGGCGGAACGCAGCACTTGTATACATTTTGTTTGTGCCGGCGCACACGTTCGGAAATTTCTATTCAGTATCGCGCCCGCACCGCGCGCTTCGGACGTATCTATTGGTAAATTTGTAACACAATAATGTGTGAGACAGAAACATTAATATTAGCGGTTGAAAACCCCTGCCTGTGGAATATTCATGACAACGATTACCACAATAGAGATGTCAACGATTTGGCCTGGGAGAATGTATTCAAAGAGGTTATAAAGGATTGGGACACGTGTACTAAAGTGGACAAAGAAAACAAAGGTAAGATATTTTCTTTATGTACTTATACTTTTTATTACAAATCATATTTATTCTTGTAAATTACTTATTCTCTCGTTATATTAGTACGATATTTCCCCTGCCGGTGTCATAAAGTACTCAGCAATATTGTCTCTTATGTTTCGACCTCGGTTGGTAGATCTGTGTTGTGGACTACGAAAAGGTATATCTTCAAAGTAATGTGTCAGAGTATCTTCGAATCGATAGCCGTCTCGTCTGCGTACAAAATTATGTAACACACACGCTGCCTTAGTTACTAATACTGCAAAATCTGGTGGATTCGTCATGCTAGTGTGAAAAATTCTCCATTTATTCGAGAGAATGCCGAAGGCACATTCCACCACTCGTCGTGATCTGAGGCGATAGTTGAATATTCTGCGTTGAGTATTGAGATTACTTCTCGGATATGGTTTCATAAAATTGTTATTGAGTGGAAACGCTTCATCGCCAAGAAACACAAAAGGTAGAGGTGTGTCATTGGTATTCGGCAGAGGTTTTGCTTCAGGCATATTAAGGCAATTGTGAGTTAGCTTTTTTCCAAAATTCCAATTGTTGAAAATATTACTATCGCTGTCTTTGCCATAAGCACCAACATCTACAGCTATAAAACGGTAGTCAGAATCTACTATTGCTAATAGTACAACAGAGTAGAAATTTTTATAGTTACAAAATGCAGATCCACTATGCAGAGGAGAAATCAAACGAATATGTTTCCCGTCCACTGAAACTACGCAATTAGGGAAATTAGTTCTTTTATAATAATTTTCAGCAATTTCTAGCCAACGTTCTTTTGATGATGGTGGCTTCATTTCCAAAGGCTGATACGGTCCTGCTCCCCATTAAATATTCAAAGTGTAACTCTTCAAAATTTTTACCAGTTGCCAGGAATCTGAAAAAAAAAGAGATTTATAATAATGTTAATTATATTTCAGGTACTGAGGCGAAGAAAAAATGGACACACATAAGAGACTACTTTCGAAGAGATTACCAAAAAAATAAATGTGCTCCAACAGGCAGTGCCGCTAAAAAGGTTAAAAAATATGTTTATGCAAATCTGCTTGATTTTCTTATACTAGTCTAGTCTTTGATAAAAGAAATACCGAAGGAAACTATCAATGATATCAATCCGATGATTTACACGATAATATTTCACAAGAATCCCTAGAAGAACACAGCGTGGAACAAGTGGATACAAATATATTACAACCTCCATCACCTATATCAACTCCACCTGCTAAAAGTTTAAAACGAAACAAAAAAGATATCCCCTCCGAAATACTCAGTATCCTACATCAAAACCAACAGAAAGCCAATCAGAAACAACAAGAAGTAGAAGACGATGACATGAAATTTTTATTAAGCTTTAGAACACATAGGAAAAATATGAATGAAAATCAAAAAAATGATTTTAAATTGGTAATGCTGCAGTTGGTAAAAAAAATTAATATTGAGTACAATTCATCTCCATCTTCTTCACTGAGTAATGATAACTTCAGTCAACGTCCAGCTACACCAGCGTCAAGCCGTGGTTATTCCCCCTGTTATTCATATATTCCTGTACCAGAAACTTCACCTAATATGTTATATCCAACGCAAACTCCATTGCCAAACTTTAGTTCATCTTCTTCTCAAAATAAAACCAAGAATTATCAATCTGCCCCAAACAATTCCAGAGTGGTTATTAACTCTATTACACATCTGCCACCGCTTCAATCACCACGTCATCTCTACACATCACCTTCCACATCTCTCCATATTGATAATCATCATCATGCAGAGGATACCGAAGCAGCAACTTATTTAGTACAATCTCAAGGACAAGAAGAAGAAAATAATATTGAAAAATACCTAAAGTTTAAGCAATAAATAAGATTGTTGATTTGTTTTCAGTTTTAAATAAGAACAGATGTAAAAATAAAGATATCTTACCTCAATGTTATGGTTAGTTTTTCTTCCGTATCCAAAGATAATCTCATACAGGTATTTTGCTTGATTAATTTATCACGTATGCCATTATGAAGTTCATCAAAAGAATTTATTGACATCCTGTAGAAATCAAAGAATTTATCTGGGTGTGCTCGTAACTTAGCTCTCTTCAAATAATACGGACTCTCATAGACTCTTCGAGTATTTAGTGGATGTATCCAATACCGACGACGTTTCTTTTTCTTATTTATTAATAACAGAAATGCAATTGCTAATAAATCGTCGTCTTCCATCGTCGTGCGTTCGCCACGCTATCACTATCCGTACTGAAGTAGATACATTCCAAATGAAGAAAAACGAATGTTTGCGCTAGTCTCACGGAATTCCGTTTCGAAATTACGCATTCGGAAAACGAATACGTTTTACGAATGTATGCGGCCCTCGATCACATCGCAAGAGACAATCCTCGGACAGTGCAGAGTGCACCGACAAGAACTTGGACTCGCCATACGAGAATCGGCTGGAGCCGTTGTTGTCAGCGTTCGCTAGAGCTCAAGCTCAGTCGAATCGTGAGCTTATCGAATCTATTTTGAACTCGCACACGCTCAATCAGAGGCTTACCAGCCCCACATCTCCAGGCATATCATCAATGGTTCAGACTGGAAACTTCGCGAATTGTACCGCTCGTTTCAACGGATCAAAGCAGGACTCAGAAGTCGTAGAAGCATTCGTCGTGTAGCTATATGTGTGAAGCTATATGTGTGTACAAGGAGTGCACTAACATCAGTGACGACCATGCACTACGTGGCCTTCCGATACTCCTAGAAGGAGAGGCCGCTGTTTGGTTCAGGGGAGTTAAATCGTCGATCGCATCGTGGGACGACGCACTCAAGCGCCTACGTTCAATGTATGGAGCTCCTAGGCCTCCGCATAAGATTTTTAGAGACATCTTCCACCAGACCATCGCTCCGAACGTGCCTAAATTACCCTATGCCATCGAAGAACGAATACAGTTACATATGATTTACGGTTTACTCAACTCGGAGCTGTACCAGACGTGGCTGGAAAGTCGTGCAAGTTGCCGGAGAAACGGCAAATTATGAAGTCTAACGTACCCAGAGGAACATATCACGAAAATGTGGCCTCTCACGAAGGCCAAGAATTTTCGGCCACAAGTTGGAAAGACAACAAACAAGTACTATTACTTTCCACGTATGTTGGCGCTGAACCAGCGGATACTATAACCCGCTACGAAAAAAAACTAAAGGCCAATGCTCAAGTATCATGTCCTCGGGTCATAAAAGAATATAATGCACACATGGGCGGCGTGATAGCTTCATTGGTCATAAAGTCGAGAAAGTAGACAACGAGGCTCTTCTACCACTTGTTAGCCATGACTGTCATCAATGCTTGGGTACAATACAAAAAGATAAACACAGTGAAAGGAAAACTTCAGAACTAAGAGGCCAAGAAAGAATCTTGGATATCGCTGACTAAAAATTACAACGCGATCTCAGAAACTGGGTAACAGACAGAAAAGCAATTACATGCTTTGTATGATAATTTAAAGAAAACAGCGAGAAAAAACATGAGTGATGACAAGGTAAGCATTTGAAATTGTTGTTTTTTGGTATGATGTAATATAGTCTCCCGGGTAAGGTATTTGTCAACGCTTTCATACACACCGGTCTTCTAATTCTAATAAAAACGATCACTGCTTTTCGCTTCTATCGAGAGCATACTGTATTTATATTATATTTTAATTTCTGTCGGAGAAATACAAGTCTGGGGGAGGAATCTTTTGTCCCAAAACAACTACAATTGACGAAAAAGTTGTGGCTTTATTAACACCTCAATTTTAGCCATTAACTGATGAATTTGACTCATCAGCACCATATCTCACGCTAGGTAAGTCAAAGTACTAGTTAGGGATTATGCTTTGATGATATTTAAGCATGTGCTTTGATTATATGTGTAATAAATACAATAATAACAGAGTAACTAATTTTTACACGTTTTTATCAGCACCAGTACCAAAAAAAGATGTTCCGGTACTCAATGAAGATTCGCAAGCTGACCTTCCAAAAGATTTACTGGTAGTAATCGATGTAAACGACGATCATATGTCTGGAGCGGATTCAACTCCAACAGTTAAATCTTTAAAAGGGCCACCATCCTCTGTCTTACAGGACATAGAAAGCACACCGAAACCCAAAAAACTTACTTAACTGAAATTAAAAGAAAAACATAAGTAATATAACCTCTTCCATCATCAAAAGAAAAACTGATAAACAAGCGAATGAAGATCTTGTAACTAATAAAAGGCTAGAAGTTTATGAAACTCAACGGCAACATGAGCATGAAGCTGAAAAAAAAAACGAAAGTTTTATTAGATTTAGATATAGAATTAAAGATTTTTTTCGATTTCTAAATAATTCTGCTTGATCACCTCCAGGAGACTGAATTGGTATGTGTGATCCGTCTATACAACCAATCTCGTTTGGGAATCCCGCGATATTATAAAATTGTCAAACTTTTTAAACTTAAAGATAAAGCTTTCTAACAGTTATTCGTGTTTAATTTTCTAAATTCAGGACGAAAAATTAATTGTTTTACATAATGCCACCGAAAAATCGGTTCATGACCTGTGAAATTTGTGGAGATCGTGCTAAACGAATAGACAAAAAATAAAATAGATAAAAATAGATAAAAAACTTCATTCGTTGAAATATGTATGTGGTGATCATTTTAAAGATAAGTTCTTTAATATGAAAAAAAAAATCGGCTTAAGAAGTCTGCAGTACCATCAATTAATCTGAGAGCTAATCTGTCTATTACGGTTCCAGAGATAGAGCCCTGTGACAGACGGACAGACGACGAAGTCTTGGTAATAGGGTTACCCTTTGGGTATGCAACCCTAAAAAAGCAAGGACCTTTTGAAAGACCTAGGTATTTACCTACTGATATGAATGATGAAATTATACTTTGTAGTTGGCTTTCTGGGTAAAACAAATGAAACTCATATTTCATCGTTTTTAGAAATTCTACTTCGACCTTTTTAGTACAGTCGGGATTTTGATTTTTAAATTAAATTACTTGTTTCTCTTTGTTTATTGTTATTTTGTTTTTTCATTTCTTTTTATCTTCCTTTATATAAAATATATTTTTTTTAAATAATTGTTTTATTTTGTGTCCACATTTTGTTCAACCTTGTATTCTTAATATTACTTGATTTAGCAATTTAAACATAATACAACATTGGACTTCAATGTGGAGTGACAGCCTTATTTTAAACATTACCAAAAGTAACCATTACCGATACCCATTATTGCTATAGTTTTATCGATATCGATAAATCGATATCTATCGACCGCGCATAGCCCAGCGCTATTTGTTTCATTAGGCTTGGTTGGTACACTAGTCATTTGATGTATATGATGTTTTTAAGTTGGTAATAGTTTTTTGATGTGAAACATCTATAGCCGCACGTAAAAAAGATTTCTGGCGTGGCGACGCTTACCTTTAACTACATAGACAAATGTTCTATAAGGGACAGAGCTATTAGAACAATGTGATAAAAAAAGACAACTAGTGTTTGACCTTGCGTTTCAAGTGTACGCAAACATAAATATTGACAATGGAATATAGTGACCAATGATTACTTCAGTCAAAACGGGACATCGATTTTTTTATCTCAAATACTTTTTACTTGAAAAATATAGTTAAAAATAATAAAAAACACGATTTTATGATAAAATTAACTAAAAAGTAGAAAATAATTTTCAATCTAGGAATCATTTAAGGAAAAGTAAATAGTATAATTGTGCAAAAAATGTGGGGCGCTTTATGAAAACTGATAAATGGAGCACCCCATGTTTTTTTCATAATTATAATATTTACTGTTACTTAATTGACAATGGCAACGGTTCATTTCGGAGACAACGGCACGAAGCATCGAAAAAAGGGACTGTCCCGTTAAAAACGGGACGTATGGTGGTTTTCCCATTGATACGCATGCTTGTCAAAGACAATGAAATAATGGAACAGAAGGTAAAAAATGTCCAAAACTGTCGATAATAGTTTTAGTACATCGTTTACGTAGAAATGTTATAGTACAGTTTAACTAAATAAATTATTATTATATAAATATATAATTTGAAAGAATGTATCTATACAGATGTATCGACTGGTTTAAAATATACGATTTAAAAATTGTTTATATTTATTATCATAGATTAGTAAAGATTACTCACTCCTAACAAGAAAATGTACCCAGTTTTGAGAATTGAAATAGTTGCGTAAAAAAGTTTTGCCACGTCTCCGTGCTAAAATGTCCCTAAAATATTTGAAATAATTATTTATTTATTATGTAAATTACGCAGTATTAGTTATTTATTTGTAAATTTCCTCTAAAAATGTTTTTATTTGTCAAGAATTAAAAAAAAGAACTTACTAATAAGCCGTTTGTGGCTTCATTCAATTTCAAGGCGGCGAAAAATCTTTACTAATTTATGTTTATTATTTTCAGTTTTATTTTACACACGACCATTAATTGCAAAGTTGTGTACATTTTATAAATGTTATGTACTAGCTGACCCAGCAAACATTGTGTTGCCATATAAATAAAAAAAATGTTAAGGGTGAACAACCCTTATCACTTAAGAGATATGAAAAATAGATAGTAGCCAATTCTCAGACTTACTGAACATGCATATAAATTTTGATGAAAATCAGTAAAGCCGTTTCGCAGGAGTAAAGTAACTAACATCGTGACATGCGAATTTTATATATAAGATTCGAATCTTACCGTGGTCTTTTTGAGGATTAATTTCTGGCTATACAAAGATTGTTTATTAAATTATGTTTAGGTTAATTTATTCAATTAAAGAAATTTTAAAATACCGTATACTATCCTATATAAATTTTATGGTAATATTTTTTATTATTTACCACAGGTATCGAAGAAAATTTAGAGATTAGGATACAGAATTTCCCATATATCGCTTTTATTTTATTAAAATAAACTATAAAAAGTTATATTTTGACTAAAAACACACTAATATAAAAATTAAGCAGTGGGATCTTAAACTATAACATACGACATATGAACATCGTGAGCTTCAATAAAATGTCACTTCTGTTCTGTTGATCTATGACCATACATTTTGCGTCTTTATCACTTTCATTGACAAAAACATACTTTGTCTCTTTCTGGTTACTCACGTAATCATGGCGGATCGAACACGAAAAATAAACAAAATTTAATAATTTCTCTTTATTTACGTGTGATAGGTGATTCCATGAAGCTTGTTTCTTTTTCGAGCATAATTTTTGCATTTACGCATTGCACAAGAAGGCATTTTGAGGCTTAAAATTCAAAATAATATCTTGATAATGTTATGTCCAATACTTTTGTAACATACTTCAGTTACCATCGACCAATTGTCACAGTAATACCGTCCTCAGAGGCAACATCGAATATAACTATTACCGAAGTCACTGATTAAACGAATTAAGTAGTCACGATTTGAAATAAATTCGTAAATTTTTGTATTTAATGAAAATAAATGTCTATTCAATAAATAGTCATCGTTATCTGGAAAAAAATCGTAATATTTTATTTTATCATTATGACATATTTAGTTCCTATCACAATATGTTCTTTTCTGCATATTACTTTTACAAAATAATGTCGATGTTTCACATCTGCCAGGCGTCCCGTGACGGCTCACATTTTTTTTTTGTTTAAACTACCGATTTTAACAATATTCAATTTTTGCAGACAAAAGATAATTATGAGTTTGAAAATGTAGCATATTCTTTGAGAAGCTGCATTAATAATATAGATGTTCATCCCCTTCCTCGCAAAGTAACTGCTGATGATATCATTCGTGGAGAATGCGATATTCTCGACCGACTATTTGTCTTTATGCGAAATCTTATTAAAGGATCTAGAATGTTTCTAATGACGATTCGGACCAATTGAAAGTTAAAATAACGTCAATATGTAGTGATATTATTTAATTCTGTCGCTAGAGGTGCTTGTCAGACAGCGAAAAATTTAACCCTTGGATTGGTAGTAAAGTCTTTAACCAACTCTAGGCAAGTAATCACGATACTTAATAGGTATGGCCATACTATTGGATATAATTTAGCAGAAGAATTGGAAAACGAAATGACGTATACATCGTTCAAGATAACAAAGTTATACCAAAAGGTATCACAGCAGCAAATGGATACAGCACTCATGTAGCGTTCGACAATTTCGACCGCTTCGTTGACACCACTCCTGGAAAGGATACAAAGCACGACACAGTTGAAATTATTTATCAATTCTGTAGCGATGAAGCTGATAATTTTGATGATGATGAACCTATAACTTCATCAGCGCCTCAAGTAAATGACAATGAAAATGAAGAAGGACCTACCCGTAAGAGATGATGTTTCAATGAAATATCACGAGAAATTCGAACATATTAATCTAAACCTAAGGCGAGTATGCAGCTGATTACTGTAGATTCGTTTATCAAAACAATGGAGCTATGCAAAGATGCAACAGAAATAGCAACAGATAAGGATTTACTGTGGATAATGTCGTTGTCAAGAATTGATTCTGTTCCTATGTGGTTGGGTTGTAACTGCATGATATCAAGTGACCACAGTGAGGAGTGAGCAAAGCATTGAGTATTTGCCTCCCATAAATTCTTCACCAACATGGTATACAACAGTTAATGAAACATTAAATATGGTTAAAGATATCGCAGAAAAATGTCAGCAGCCAGGAATTATTGTGACATTCAGCGATTGCTAAAATGGCATAATTCAAGAACAAGAAAAACCGAAAAACAATAATATTTTTGTTAATTTAGAAGCGTTCCACACAGAAATGGCATTTTTTAAAGCCATCGGAAAATATATAGACTGCAGTGGATTAAAGGAAATACTAGTGCAAGCAGAAGTATTAGCCGGTGGCTCCATGAATAGCTTTTTAGACAGCAAGCATTTTAATCGTTGCAAGCGTTTACGTCCGCTAACCGATGCTTTATTACAAATATTACATTTTTAACAGTATTTATCCACAAGTAACGTAACTCCTGAGGCGATGACTTAATTGCTGCAAACGCAAATTCAGGACGCATCAAATCAGGATGCGTATGACGTCAACGAAATAATCGAGTTGCCGTATTTATTGAGTCGTATTTTAAAGTTAAACGGTTATAAAGAATTCTGCAATCAGACTTTGATGTGAGAGCATGGGAAAACTGCTCAATTTAATTAGCAATACTGTGGGTTTCTGAAGTTGTACCATCGGTTTTCCAGAAGTATCCCGCACGAGTAACTTTGAACTGTATATGGACTCAATTTTCATGTCTGATATATTTTTTGCGTTAAACCAGCCCAATTATGCCCGATGGTCCTTGTTATATTTGAGCAATTTAATCAATTTGTTTACTACTAATAGCACATACGACAGAATATTGTTGGCTATTTATCTAGTCATCAAACATTTTAGACCTCTAATCGAAGGAATCCTTAACTGTCTATACGGTCACAAGCCTATTGTCTACTCTTTACATAACAATAAAATTGGCAAGAATAACACTCCAAGACGAATTCGACACCTGGACTTCATTATGCAGTTTTGTACTAACATAGAACATATATCTTGGTCTGAAAATATAGTGGCAGATACACTATCTCGCATAGCAACATTTGATACAACACCATACATCGACTATGAAAAGTTAGCTCAAGCACAAAGCAATGACGCCGAATTACAAAGTCTTATGAAGTAGACAACCTTATCATCCAGGATAAAACCATTAGGATAAAATATTTGTTCACCCAGACTTGAAAGACTGCACACATGTATTTGTACGGTGTGACAAGGTTATGAAGCCCTTAACTCCACCATACATCGGCCCATTCAGGGTAATTCATAAGACAGAAAAATATTTTAAAGCAAGCAGACACAGAAAAAATTGTTAGTATAGATCGTCTTAAGCCCGCATTTTTGCTAGACACGCAAAATGTTTCGAGCGCACCGAATAAGAACATGCCAGAGCCTAGCAACAGTTCTCCCGTACGTGTAAGCCGATCAGATCGAATCATCAAGCCTGTCGTAAGATTCACTTGCACAGTGATAACTATCTACAGTTATTAGTGTTCACTCACATTCATCTTTCATTATAAAATAGGAAAAGCGCAGAGCACGCAGGCCAAAGAAGAGATCATTATTGCCCAAAATGGTGGCAAGGATAACTCAGTTTCTGCAGTGGAGAAAACTTCAGTTGAATTTAACAGATACGTCATGCTAGTGTGTATCCTAGCAATAATAATGGCTGTATTAGCAAACGATATCACTAAAGAAACAAATCAACATTAGTTTTGTGAAAAAGTTAGCAGATTCTTATAAATTTTTAGTATAGATTGTTTGTCGCAGTTCTGCTACACTGCGCATTACATAAAAAGTATATGCTTTGAATACAAATATAATTTACAGACTTTTATATTAATTCCATATGTCTTTTTCTAGAATGCCAAGGCCGTTGAATGATAAAAGTATCGAGGCTTACCTTCAGACCCTGGATCAGTCTGAAGACGAGATGGAATCCTCCGGAGGTGAAGAGGCAGATGAAGAAACCTATTACGTAAACAACCGACAACTACAGGCTGATTTAGAAGATGAAGACGATGTTGAGGGTGATGTGCTGGATGGTGGAAACTTGGCTGGTGAAAAATTACCTGAAGAGGATCTGTTTGATAGTGATCCACCGCTTGTAGTAGAAGGTAATAATATTGCTGAAGACAATGGTGACTTACCTTTGGCGAAGGATGACGTCGCAGTGCCACTTCAATGCCGATGAAAGCATTCTCGATTTTCCGGAAACAATACAATACCCCAATAGTATTTCGGGACTGCAGACCCCATACCAATATATTTCGTACTTTTTTACACAGGAAATGAGGAAGAAGTTGTGATAGAAAGTAACTTGTATGCTACCTATATGTACCTTTCAAATCCATTTGTTATTACCAGTACAGATCTGAATAAGTTTCTTGGCATCCTTGTTTACTCTTCTATTGTGAAGTATCCTAACTTTCGCCTGTACTGGTCTGATCAATATGGATATGAACCGATAAAATCTACAATGACTCAGAAAAAAATCGAAAAGATTTCAACTATCCTACATTTAAATGACAATACGACCTACTTACCTCAGGACCATCCACGCCATGACCGGTTGTATAAAATTCGGCCGATAATTGACGAACTGAACACCAGGGGGGCTAGCCATGTTACAAACTTTGCATTCTATTCGTTTTCTATTCTATTCGTTAGCTAATATCATTCTACATATATGATAAGTCTATGGTTATCTATCACATTTACATCAATTAGGTGTCAAATACAATATCGTCTGGTTTCTACACCAGCCAAAATAGCTACATGGCAATGATTAATTATTTAATAGTAATATTACAATATATCATCATAATATAAATAAAAAAATATACCATATTTTATAGCACATGTATTTTATTATTTAAAATTATTTGCAAAAACTAAACTTAATAATGTGTTTATGGACGGTAACTATGGTGATTAGTGATTGTTTACAAAGAGTATACAAATTGTTCATAGCGATATTACTAATGACAGTTACAGCGATTGCATGTATTTTGTATAAAATTACCTACTTCAATTTAGGATACGTATGCCCAAAGGAAAATATCTGGACGTCCAACTTGTTAGGATTTACTGGCTCATGGCACGAAAGTCTCTCAGCAACAAACTTGTCCACTACAAATCCGTACTAAAACCGATATGGTCATATGGATCCGAACTTTGGGGGAACCGCATCCAACTCAAACTTGGACATCATACAGCGCTTCCAATCGAAAATGCTTATGCCACAGAGACAACGGTGAGAGAGAAAGTGACAAATAAACTAAAATCATATACTCGTTCATATAAAGACACTCCAATGAACTTGCTAGTGAACTTATGAATTCCACCCGCACTTTAAAGCTCATCAAAAGGAGGGCTACTCAGGATCTTCTTCCATCGTAGGAGCGGATTCCAAGGAGGCAATTATTATAAATGAAAATGCCACTGGGTGTATACCATACATGCCATGCCAACAAATGAAACCTCATAACCACTAGCTTTATGCTTAGACAGGGAGATTGCTATTGAAACAGGAGATAATAATGAAAAATAGGATACAGATATTAATATTATATTTTCTTTTAAGATGTAAATAAATGGTTTAGTTACAAGTAAAGCTAATATGAGAAGCATTAATAATTATGCAATAAAACAGTTAAACTGAGACAATCTTTTTATTTAAACTCTGGAATAACTCTATGTTCTATCGTATCTATCTATTATATTATATGCTCCTATTAATTTAAAATAGAAAAACGACTGTGTAATACATTTCTATAATATTTTAGGGTACCCTAGTTATAGAGAGCCATATTCAAATTTCAACACATTTAAAGTATACATTTTCAAATGATCAAAAGTAATTAAAGTCTATAGTGCAGTGATAGCGCGTTGTGAAGTAACAAACAGCTGATGCAATATCCGCCATTTTATTAGCGTTTACGTTTTCTACAGGGTCGGCGCGATCGCTCACTATGACATTTATCTTAGAATACGCTTCGCTAACAAATTTGACAAAAAAGTCAAAAGGTTGTTGAAAGGTTGTCAAAGGTTGTCATTTGTATGGAAAAAAGCAATGACATGAGCATTGTAGAATCGCTAGCGTTCTATTCTATCGTGTAACTTGGCTACGACTTTTCTACTTCGCTATTTTGATCACGTGATCATTGATAATTTCATACATTTTAGCGTTTCTATAGCGTTTCTACAGCGCAAGCGACTGTAGAATGTCAACTTGGCTAGGCCCCCAGGTATGCTACTGTACCCTTGGAACAAAGATTGTCGCTTGATGAACAAATGTGTGCAACAAAAATAGGGCACCTGAAGCAGTACCTCCCCTAACAAGCCACATAAATGGGGATTCAAATTATTTGTCATTTGCAGTATTTATGGTTTTGCACATAAATTTGAAGTGTATGCTGGCAATCAGAACCTCCCTCAAATTCAAGGTGAACCAGATTTGGGCCCCAATGGTAACACAGTTACACGGCTAGCACGAATTGTTCCAAGGCGTGCCAATCATGTTATATATTTCGATAATTTTTTTACATCGATCTCTTTGATAACTTACCTTGCAAAAGAAGGAATTTACTCCTTACGGACCATACAACAAAACCGTATCCCCAACAACAAATTACCGGATAAAAATCGCTCATGAAAAAGACAGTGCCAAGAGGACACTATGAGGAACAGGTGGCCAATATCGAGGTATCAAATCAGTGCTGTTGTCTGTAAAGACAACAATATTTCTACCATATCTAGGTATGATAAAGTGACTAAAACAAGAGTACTCATAGATTGTCTACAGGTAATAAAAGATTACAACTCTCATATGGGGGGATTCGGTTTGATGGACAGTTTTCTTGGGCGGTATCACATTACAAGAAAAAGTAGAAAATGGAGAAACCGCTTATTCTTCCATCTGCTCGACATGGCAATAATAAATTCTTGGCTTTTATATAAAAATACATTCAGTACAGTTGAGGGCACTGCAAAGCCATTGAATCTTTGCACGTTTAGGCTTCAGTTAGCAGATAGTCTTTGCAATCTTGGCGCTCAAACAAACAGTAACAAAAGAGGAAGTCCGAGTTCTTCTTCTTTGGAAGCAGAATTTCAACTCAAAAAGAAACGTGGACCGGCGCAGACACAATGAAGAAAGCCTAGATGACATGGATATTTTTTTTCTGTCGATGGCACGAAATTTAAAAAAGCGGTCACCTTTTCTTCAACTTCAAGCAAAGCGTAAAATTGTTGATATAGTTTTGGAAGCCGAAGAATATGAAATACAGAACACATGGTACTAGAATTACGGTTATTCCTCAGCACCGAGTACAAGTGCTCAAGGCAATAATGATAATAGCGCTGCAACGGATATTAATTCGGTGTTTGAGAGCGGTTTTACCTCAGCACCGAGTACAAGTGCTCAAGACAATAATAATAATAGCGCTGCAACGGGTATAAATACCGTGTTTCAGAGCGGTTTTACTTCAGCACCGAGTACAAGTGCTCAAGGCAATAATGATAATCGTGCTGCATTGGATAAAAATTCGATCTCTGAAGGTGGTTATACTTCAACAACGCAAGAAAATTTAAGTCATATGAGTGACTTCAATTAAACTATTTAATATTTCCTTGAAACATTCATTTGATATTTCTGTATTCTATTATAATAACGGTGTGCGTAGTGCCAGCGATCATGAAACAGTTAGAAGGTCTAGTAATCTAAATGAACTCCCAAATTCTGCTCAAATAGTATCAGTCATATAAATTGTGATAGGGTTTATTAGATAAAGCAGAAAGGAATTTAAATATTTTGCTTTACGTATTAATTATAAGATAATAAAGACATAATTTGATAAAAAAATGTTTTACTTACTTCAAGCAACCTGCTAACTTCTCTTCCGTTCCGATGGCCCTTCTGTAATTAGTGTCTGGCTTTTGGATATACGGTTTAATCAAATCATGTAACTCGTAAAAAATATTCCTTGTTACCCTGTAAGATTTTTGAAAACTGTCATCATCAAACTCTTGAAACAGTATGGCATATTCGCCATGATTGTGACATTTTATATTGTTTTTTATCCAGAATCTATGTTGCCGTCAATAATTTAAATATTGAAGAATTAATTGCGTTTCTTCAACTTCTAATTCCTCTTCCTCAAGCAAACTCAGATATAACTTTTGTAAAGATATGACGTCTTCCTTTCGTAGATTGAACTTGACAGTTGACTGGTTTCTATCTCTCACACCTCACATCACATCTCACCGCCATACAAAGCTCACATCTCCTCTCCGCTACACTTCTCGCTCGCAGCGAAGCCGTCTCGGCGCCAGACAAGTGAGCGAGATGACTAGACTCGCCTAAACCGACTCGAGGCGGGTGAGTGAGAGAGATGAATATTGTATATTGTATGAACAGAAAATGGCTGCCTCATTACTTGTCGTTGTGCGTGCATAATGTTTATATTGTTAAGACAGTTATACACGTCGCACTTCATATGAAAGCTGTGTGAGTTGGTTACCAAGTAAGCAATCAATGCAAACATTTTTTTTTACATTTGGTCACATGTTTCCGTCGCATTGTCTTAGTACTAACTAATATGGATATTAGTTTATTATTTGTTTTGACCAAAGCTCACAGCGTAATTGTATTCGATTCGTACACAGCATGAGCACGTGCACGTAGTGATTATTAAAAACTGAACTGAAAACTATTATTTATTTTATTTGTATTTTGTGATAAGGTTTGGGTGTTTATTTTTGGTACAGGTTTTATTGGTGGTGGATTTAGATTTAATTATGAAACGGGCGAGAACCAGTGAAGTTTGCACACATTTTACTGTAGAGGCGGAAGAAAACAAAATAGCAATTTGCAAAATAAGTCAACAGAAGTGTTCTTTTAAAACAGATATTTCGAACTTTAATAAACATATAAAAAGCAAGCAAGTTGCGGTATTAGCGTCATCGTCAAGCACGCAATTGCGACAAATATCAGAATATGACACCGGATACGCTGATACACAGACAAGCAATTTAGAAAGTGGTCAACCTTTGGCCGTGTCTTTAGTTGCTAGTACATCCAACCCAGGTGAGAGCACATTAACATCTTCAACACAACTGGTGCAAAGTAAAATCAATTTACCAGTTATGCATTTCGCAGACAATTCCTCCTTGCCTTAACACCCCTCCAAACTCGATAAGACCATGCCCATTATCAGACACTTAAATAAAAAATTTGGCACTCTGTACCTTCCCGAGCAGCAATGTCGCAATCGACGAGTCGCTTCTTCTACGGAAGGGGCGACTCTCGTTTTTTCAAAAGATTGCCACGAAAAGAGCTCGAGAAGGTATAAAGAGCTTCGAACTGTGTGAATCCAGAACGGGCTACCTCTGGAAAATGGAGGTGTATTCAGGTAAGAGGCATATTCATGCCCCGCAAGAAGCGGGTGTGGTTGCGGTTGAAGGGCAGGCGACGGAGGATGAGCCGGAGAATGCCACATTCCAAATCGTTCTGAACCTTATGAGACCGCTGTTTGGTAAGGGCCACACACTGGTCATGGATAATTTTTACAATTCTCCACTTTGTCGAGGTTTTTAAAATCTACACACCAAACGATGGGCACTCTTTGGCTCAACAGAGAGCTTGTCTCCCAAGGGTTAAAAGGTAAAACAAAAAATAACATGATATCGGCTGAAGTATGCTTCAGCTCCACCAAAGATCTCTTGTGTGGTCGTGTATTGTTGTCCTGAAGTCCTGTTCACCAAACCACTTTTCACCAACCTGACGTCGGCGGAATAGTTAAACACGTATATCATAAATGCAGGCCCAAGATAATATTGGATTACAACCTCTGTAGGGGTGGCATCGATCATAAAGAAGGAAGAGAGAATCAGAAATTTGTGCTGGTATAAGAAACTGTTCCGCCGACCCTTGAACATGTCAATACACAATGCTTCAGTAATCCTTGACCACGACTGCACAGGATCCGACAAGCTCGGTAACCGATCTTTCCGGCTGCAGCTCCTCAGAAAGAAACTGAAGACATACTGTGACACCCCTCGAACACTCCAACCTCCAAAACCCACACTGTCACAGGTGCACTTACTATGCAGATATATTACGATATACATGATATGCATACTACGATATGCATATTACAAAATTCGGGTAAAATTCATCAACCGCACGGAGATCACTGCATACATTTTCTTTTTTTTTTGTAAAATATTTTCTAACCTACCAACGTGTTGGACGACATGTTGCGCAATATCATAGTGGAAACGCGGCTTAAAGAACTTTTTGTAGTTGATATACGTACTTCCACTGTTATTAGGAGCTCGAATCTTGAAATGTTTACCATCTATAGCCTCAATGCGGTTAGGAAAATTCCAAATTTTCTCAAAATCAGTTGCAATTGACTGCCATTGTTGGCTCGTGGGTTTTGGCAATGGGGTAGACTTTAACACTTATCTATGACTTTAATACAATAAATATTGCTTGACAGGTTTCGTGGACTATTTTACGCACAGTAGTGATTCCCATACGATAGCTAAAAGCTAAAGCCTTTAAAGAAGCTCCTGTAATTAAACACCTGTTAGAAAAAAAAAGATGACTTAATAAAGCGTCTGTTGTTTGAAATTATTCTTTCTATAATTCTTAAGCTGGGGATACACATGCCAGTAGCTTGCACACTAGCATACCAGCTCCTTGCAAGCGCCAGCTACAGCAATGTGTATCCACCAACTGGCATGCCTGTAACTGGAAGCTAGCTAGTTGCAAGTAGCTAGCACAACATTTGATTTTCTTGAATGCCAGTTGAGGGAGGGGACGCGGAAGGCTGCTTACCTGGCACGTGTGAACAGACGCGACAGCTACGGGCATGCCAGTAGCCGACTCGCTGTGGCCGTAGGCGCACGTTTTTTGTTTTGATTTCGAAGGTCAAGTTTTTCTTTTGTTGGTTTTTGTATTCAACATGGCACGATGGGGAGATGAGAGAACTATACAGTTCATTCATTTGTACAGAGAATACGAATGTCTTTGGAAGCCCACTAGCTCGCTTTATAAAAACAAAATAGCACGTGCCAATGCCTACAGCAAAATACAAGAAGAATTACATCTGACTGAAAAAGAAATTAAAAATAAAATCAAAAGTCTGCGAAGTACTTACCATCAAGAAAGGAATAAAGTGGAAAATTCAAAACGATCCGGAGCTGGATCCAGTGACATTTACAAGCCCAGTTTGATTTGGTTTAAGGAAATGGATTTTATAAATGAAAGTTTCGAATATAGAAACTCAATCCAAACAGCTGTTGTGAGTACATACTCTTTCTTTTTAACATGCATGCTTACTCTTGACAACAGATGGCGCTGTAGTGTTTTAATCGCGCTATCAGTTATCTTAGTAATTTTGATATTAGCTTTTGATGAATCTTGATTTTTAAGTAATTCCACTTCGTGACAACAGATGGCGCTGTACTGTTTTAATCGTTATCTATCTACTCTACGACCTACGTTAGTTATCTAATAATTTTGATACTATCCTTGGATGAAATCATGATTGTCGTTAATTCATATAAGGACTTAATGCTTGTTTTTTTGTTTTTTTTTAACCTAATGTTGCTACGGAACCCTCAGGACGCGAGCCCGACTCGCTCTTGGCCGGTTTTTAATGTGTCTCAAATGAAAAGGCTTGATGAGCGAAACAAAAAACACACTGTCATATTTATAATATAGGTATGGAGGTATGGATGTAAAATAAAAAGTTCACACATAAGTTTTATTAAACAAAATTACTTAAACAATTACATTTATTCATTTAAAATATTAATCAAACGGTCTTGCCAAGGCACTGTTTCTGTTGTAATGAAGAGATCTGCATATTTATTTCTAATAAGTATCGCTTCTCTAGAATTTTAGATGATGATAACCAAGCTGTAACAGTTTTATCTAAACGAAGCAAAAAATCTATTATAAATCACATTCCTCAGATGACAGCTTCGACAGAGAATTAAGAAGAAGGAATTTTATAGAGACAACTATAAATGCCAATACCTCTTCATTTAAGAAAAAAAATATCACAAAAAAACGTCGTATACGTATCGAATCGTCAAGTTCATCTGAAAATATATTTTGAATTTTCCTAATGATCTCAGATAACATTTGATTATTTTTGTTGATCTCATAGATTTATCGTTTAGTTTTATTAATTTAAAAATGTTTAGCCAAATGGAAAAGCTTTTGTTTGAAATGACAATTAAGAAAGTTTAGATCTATAATATGAAAATATGTTGTTACATAATTATTGTTGATTACCTACATAAATAATGTTGATTAGTGTGACATAGTCAAAGGATAACATATGTGACGTCATTTCCGTGATCAAATTTTAGAAATTTTTATTACGTTTGGTTACGTGAGTTTGATTATGATTTTCTTTGTTTCCATTAATGTGCATTAGAAATCAATACTTTAAAAAGAGAATTGTTATTTTTCCACCTTGTTTAGTACTACTTACATTGAAAACCGTCATATCTGTAATGAGTACCGTCATTCCTGTAAGCTACTTATTTTCAATTCATTTCGTTTTCACGGAAATTACTGAGGCACGATCTCTGTTTCTAATTTTTATAGGAATTATTTCCATTATTTTTGAATATAAACCCAAAATAAAAGATGAATCATGATATTTTTATTTATTTTATTTCCAAAAAATAGAATGACCCACAAACAACTGGAACGAACTGTGAAATCGTCGATTTTCCTACTCTGTACAATGCTTCTAGAGATACAAATGAATCACCTGTAGCTAAAAATCTTAGTGTTATTTCCAATTTGGTTTTTGCCGGGATGGCATTTCGCATGTGAGTATCATTCTTTGTTATTTTGTCGCCAATTTTTCCTAACAATTCATCAAAGGAGAATGCCCATTCTTGGTACTGATTTTTCTCATGCGTCAAAATAAAAGTAATATTAAAATTATTTTTTTATTTTTTTAGATAATTTGTCGATCAGAATAGTTTCTTTGAACAGGAGATTCCATCTCTATCTATATAAAAATGAAACCCGTTTTCCTTGGTCACGGCATCACGCGTGAATGGCTGGACCGATTTCACTAATTCTTTTTTTGTTGTATTTGTTATTATTAGGAGAAGGTTCTTATGGAGAAAAATATTAAGAAAATCTCTCAGAAATATTGAAAAATATACATTTAATTTTGCATATTTTAAAAAACGCGCGTAACGAATGTCAATGTCATTCACAGCCATAGACTATATTGAAAGAGTTTGTTCAGAAACGTGGTTACATAATTAAATTCGAGCATCATTTGTTCGGAAACGTGGTTACTTAATTAAATTCTAATTAATTTTTGAAAATAACTCGCCACGGAATAGTTATGTATAGATAAATATTAATAAATGTACCGATTTTATGACGTTACTAATAACCTATTTAGTAATCTGTGGTAGTACATTGGCTTTAAAAAAAATGTGGTTATCTGTGATAGTGATGTGCCAACTCGGAAAAAATATTACTCGATTTAACTAGAGTGAAATCCAATCATTTATTTAAGTATTTAAAATAATATTTACTATCAATTAAACTATTTTTATTATCAATAATCACAATATTTTCAAGAAAATAAGATAATTAGTATCACAAAGAATATTTTTTCCTTAGTTAAATTAAATGCTTGAATTTTTTTTCGAACTCGAGTTAGAGAGAATTCAACTCGAGTAGATTCGAGTTACGTCGGTTAGGTACTCGAGATAACCATCACTAATCTGTGACATCACACCCATAAGCGCGCCAACAAAGTTAGGTTATGTAAGTTTATAAAGTTTTTGATAAAGTTTGTTTTGTTTTAAAGACTAAGAAGATTTTTGTTTGCTAATAAGTGTTTGTTAATCACGGTAAGTTCACAGCTTCATATTGATTTTAAGTAACTTTTGGTGACTACACAATACTATAATTTGGTATACATGGATAAACAGAAAATGTATGAGAGCTTTTTATTTTTAGTTGGATTTTCGTTTTTAACAATGCCACCAACCAGACGTACAAGCTTAGGCCGCAGAACTCGAAATACGGCAAGTCAAAGAAATATAAGAGCAAATCAAACTGATGAGCAACGCGAAGCGCGAAATGAACTTGAACGGAATCGATATCAAGATAGAAATGTTGTGTTTAATCCCCACAGAGCTGCATTTAGTTATAATGTGGCAATTGATTACATTTCAGAGAAAATGGTTGCTATTGGACTAATGAATATTGTGTGTCCACATTGCAAGGCATTGATATTCAAAAATGAAGCCCCTGGATTGTGTTGCGCCAGCGGCCAAGTCAAATTGACGCCATTGGTACCGCCACCAGAGCCACTACATTCATTGGTTTCTGGAATTGGCCCAGATTCTTATCATTTTTTGACTCATATCCAGCAGTACAATAATTGCTTTCAAATGACATCATTTGGGGCAACAAAAGTTATTCGAGACAATTTTATGCCTACTTTCAAAGTAAGTAAAAAATAGTTTTAATTTGAAATGATGTAAAGTATTGTGGCAGTATTTTGCGAGCCACATGGTGGTACAATTTGCTATACAATTACCTATATACATATTTTTATTCTTGCAGATTCAGGGTCAAATATATCATCGAACAGGTTCCTTACTGCCAGTGCCTGATGAAGACTAAAAATTTTTGCAAATATATTTTATGGGCAATTCAGCAAAAGAAGTCGATCAGCGTTGCGCACACAACAACTCAGTGAAAAGATCCATTGTGGAACAACTTCAAACATTTTTCCATCAACACAATGAATTAGTTGCATTATTCACAACTGCATTAGACCGCATGCCATCAGATAATCACAAAATTGTCATCAGAGCCGATAAGGCACCTGCAGGACAACATGCTGGACGTTTTAATGCGCCAACAATTGATGAAGTGGCTATTGTCGTCGTGTGTGAAAATTTAGAAAACCGAGACATTGTTTTACATCGGCGGAACGATCAGCTTCAGCGTGTGTCTGAAACACATCGATCATATGATGCCTTACAATATCCTATCTTATTTTGGCAAGGTGAAGACGGCTATCATTTTTCAATGAAGATGATAAATCCAGTTACAGGTAAGTTATTAACAATATGTTTTTTACTACATTAAAATATATGTTTACTAACTTAAAATTTATATTATTAACACAAAAAATTGTTTACAGGTGCTGACACGAACAAAAAAGTTAGTTCAATGAATTATTATTCATACAGACTGATGGTTCGGGAAAATGAGGACAATCACATCTTAAAATGTCGGCGTCTATTTCACCAATATGCTGTGGATATGTATGTGAAAGTTGAAACTGAACGATTGACATTTATCAGGTTGAAACAGGCAAAACTCCGTTCCGAGGAATACATTCATCTTCGGGATGCCATTAATGCTGATGGAAATGCACAGAATGTTGGCAGAACAACTATTCTCCCAGCAACATACGTCGGAAGTCCACGTCATATGCATGAATATGCTCAAGATGCTATGTGCTATGTACGACATTATGGCACACCAGATTTGTTTATCACATTCACATGCAATCCAAAGTGGACAGAAATTCAACAAGAATTATTTACAAGCCAATCACCTATTGATCGCCACGATATCACTGCAAGAGTGTTCAAAATGAAATTAAAATCACTCATGGATTTTATTGTTAAGCATCGCGTGTTCGGCGAGACGCGCTGTTGGATGTACAGTTGAGTGGCAGAAACGCGGATTACCACATGCACATATCCTCATTTGGTTGGTTGAGAGGATAAGACCGAATGAAATTGATCATGTGATATCAGCAGAAATTCCCGATTATAATGAAGACCCACTGTTACATGAGGTTATTACAAAAAATATGATACATGGTCCATGTGGAATATTAAATCCCATTTCTCCGTGTATGGTTCAAGGAAAATGTTCAAAACGCTACCCAAGACAATTAGTAGCAGAAACTATTACTGGAAATGATGGATATCCACTTTATCGCCGCCGATCCATTGATGACAATGGAAAGTCAACAATAGTCAAAGTAAATCGACAGGACATTGAAGTTGATAATCGTTGGGTTGTTCCGTTTTCGCCATTACTCTGCAAGACATATAAAGCACACATAAACGTCGAATTTTGCCATTCCGTAAAATCCATTAAATACATTTGTAAGTATGTGAACAAAGGTAGTGATATGGCTGTCTTCGGAGTTGCTGCTGAAAATTCAAATGATGAAGTCACTCAATATCAAATGGGCCGCTATGTCAGTAGTAACGAAGGCATGTGGCGTATATTTTCGTTTCCTATACATGAACGACACCCTACTGTTGTTCACTTGGCCGTACATTTGGAAAATGGTCAACGGGTGTATTTTACAGATCCAAACGTATTACAACGAGTTGACAGGCCACCATCGACAACATTAACCAGCTTCTTTGAAATGTGCCAGAATGATGATTTTGCCAGAACGCTACTTTACTCCGAAATGCCAAGATATTATACTTGGAATCAATCATCAAAAAAATCCAACGACGAAAACGAGGACAGCCAGTTCCAGGTTATCCACAAGAATTTTCCACCGATGCACTAGGCCGTCTTTATGCAGTCCATCCCAGTCAAGACGAGTGTTTTTATTTGCGTTTACTGTTAGTCAATGTTCGTGGTTCAACATCATTCGAACATCTGCGAACTGTTAATGGTGTATTGTGTGGCACATACAGAGAAGCCTGTCAACATTTGGGATTGTTAGAGAATGACACTCATTGGGACCACACTCTCGAAGATGCTGTGATTTCGTCAAATGCTAAACAAATACGAACATTATTTTCTATAATTTTGTCTACATGCTTCCCATCAACACCGGCTGATTTATGGCATAAATACAAAGATCATATGGCGGAAGATATATTGCATCAGATGCGTCTTAGAACATCGAATGCAGATTTACAAATGAACGAAGAAATTCACAATGAAGCATTAATTTTAATTGAGGACATGTACTTGATGCTTACCAACAAAGTATTAACACAAATAGGAATGATAGCACCCAATCGCCCAATGCACAACGCATTTGATCAAGAATTGAGACGCGAAGCCCAATACGATTCCGAAACATTACGAGAAATGGTTGATAGAACAGTTCCCCTTTTAAATCAACAACAAAAATATGCCTACGAAACGCTCATGAACGTAGTGAACGATGGAACTGGTGGATTTTATTTTTTAGATGCTCCTGTTGGAACTGGAAAAACGTTTTTGTTACGAGTATCATTGATTTTGGCCACGACTCGATCGCAAAATGGAATTGCACTAGCCCTAGCTTCATCAGGTATTGCAGCTACGTTGTTGGAAGGCGGTCGAACAGCTCATTCAGCTCTCAAGTTGCCGTTGAACCTTCAAATAAATGAAACTCCAACTTGCAACCTTTCGAGGAATTCTGCCATGGCCAAAGTGCTGCAGCAAACCAGATTGATCATTTGGGATGAATGCACGATGGCTCACAAGAAATCTTTGGAGGCATTAGATCGCTCAATGCAAGATTTACGAAATAACAAAAACCGGTTTGGTGGTGCAATGATACTATTGGCAGGTGATTTTCGACAAATATTGCCAGTTGTTCCACGCTCAACGCCAGCTGATGAACTAAATGCATGTTTGAAGTCGTCCATTTTATGGAAATACATTAAAACACTTAAATTGAGTATAAACATGAGAGTCGAATTGCAGGAAGACCAGTCTGGAGAAGTGTTTTCCAAACAACAGCTCGATATTGGTAATGGTAATATTGCTGTTGATACATCATCTGGATACATTACATTCCCTACCAATTTTTGTAACTTTTGTGAATCAAAGACCGAACTCATGGAGATGGTTTTCCCAAACATTGCTCAAAATTACGTAAATCACGTTTGGTTAAGCGAACGTGTTATATTGGCCGCAATAAATGTTGATGTGAACGAAATGAATTTTCAGATTCAAGAGAAAATAGCTGGCGAATTGATGAATTACAAATTAGTTGATTCCGTTACTAATGAAGATGAAGTTGTCAATTATCCAACAGAACTTTTAAATTCGCTGGAATTGCCCGGCTTACCACCACATAATCTGCAAGTAAAAATCGGATCAGTAATTATTATGTTAAGGAACATAAACCAGCCACGTCTGTGTAATGGCACCCGGCTTGCGGTGAAGAAATTATTGAACAATGTCATCGAAGCCACAATTTTGAAAGGGAAGTACAAAGGCGAAGATGTTTTAATCCCACGCATCCCTATGATACCGAACGACATGCCATTCAGCTTTAAGCGTTTACAGTTTCCAGTGCGGCTTGCATTTGCAATGTCAATAAATAAATCGCAAGGGCAGTCGCTAAGTGTATGTGGCATCAACCTAGAAAATCCATGTTTTTCCCATGGCCAATTATATGTCGCCTAGTTCGCCGGGTCAGCTAGTTTAAGATAAAATAAGACGAAATGTTGATTGTTATTCTTAAAAATTAAAATGTTGGTATTTTATACTCGGAATTTAATAAGATCTATTAGTGTTTTGACTAATGATTTTTCTCATGGGTCAAAATGAAAGTAATATTAAAATTATTTTTTGATTTTTTTACTTAGTTTGTCGATCAGAATAGTTTCTTTGAACATGGGATTCCATTTAAGATAAAATAAGACGAAATGTTGATTGTTATTCTTAAAAATTAAAATGGCGGTATTTTATACTCGGAATTCATTATTTTAGGTTTTTTTACCTACTACCTTTAAAAGTAAATGGAATATGTTAATCGAACTACATTATAGGTACCTACTATCAGTTAAAACCGACCATCAATCTATCGTCGGATATTTTCGATTTAGAGGTTATGTAACATTTCGGTAAATAACTTCAGAACCCGGGTGCTGATCAAAAAAATATTATTGGTGGTAGTATTTGGTTAATTATATATCGTCCACAACAAGTTTCAATTTGATGCAACTCTGGACGGTGGTCCATACTTTCATGGGCATTGTCCTTTCTCTGGGAGCATTCTCAAATGGTTTTTGTAACCGTCATGATCTTCTTGACGCATTTCTTTAAGCAGACAACTACTTACTCCAAAATCTTCTCTTCGACTAATCCAATCTCTTACCCAAACCCGTCTTCGTTTTTTCTTTTTATCTCTCATTAATTTAGCTACACATTCAATTGCTAGTAACAACACGATTTTGTTTAATTCACTTCGATTGTTCTCCATGTTTGGCGCGGTTAGGTAGGTAATCTAACGAACTGTCCTGTGTATACGCGATGGTAATACTAGCATGCAAGGGCACAGTATGCATGCCAGTATTACTTGCAAATGTATCCGCAGTGTGCCAGTTTCTCGTACATGCCAGTAATTTTCATGCCAGCTACTTTTCCGATTTACTGGCATGTGTATCCCCAGCTTTACAGATGAAGAATGCCAGAAAGCGTGGATCTGCCTTCATAAGAATTATAGAAAAACCTTAAAAAAAAGGGTGTAAAAAAGCGGGAACGAAAGAAGGCGACCAATTAATATTTGAAAAGGAACTTGAATTTCTGCAAAAGTTTTTTCAAGATAGACCTCAGCTCTCAAATTTAGACTCTTCTTTCGAAGATACATGCAGCATACAACCTACCGAAACGTCGATTCCAGACTAGCTAGATATGTTCGTCAGCGATCATACATGTCATCGGAAGCAAAGCACACAAAAACAACAGCAGAAAAATTAAAAAATACATCTAAAATCAAAAGAGTGAACAACATCCTATAGAGATATTTTTTCAGGCAATGTCGGCCACGGTGTAGTCTTTGTCACCAAAATTACAATCTGAAATAAAACACGATGTTGTTATCGTCTCCTGGCTGATCACCTACAAATAAAAATACAAATAATTGATATAATATTTGCAAACATAATATATGTCGTAGAGCGTGAAACGAAACATCAAGTCGTCGATTGACTTGGTGTATTCGGAGTCGAGATTGACAACACGGTGATTGTCATGGTAGATGGATGTCATCTGGTTTTTGGTTTTTGGAAACGAGTTTGCTCTGGTTGAAGGATTTTGTTGGGTTTGCGGACGTAAAGCAAGACGCATGGGTTGTCAACCTCAACTTTTTATCCGACCTACCAGCGTATTTCATTGTTGTCGTTCTTTCATCTGCTATGACTAAATACGTCGAGTGTACCGCGATTTTTATTTCTGTGAAATACGACATCTACGACGAGGACAGAAACAAGTGAGTGCCATGACTTCCGCAGAGAGGGGAACTTTGGTTAATATAGCACTAAAAGGAAATGCCCTTGGAAATCACATACTCCCGATGTTCATCTTTCCGTGGAAAAAAATTAATGATCACTTAATACGCGATGGCCACCAATACAATATGTGGAACGATACATCTACCTCGGAAAACAAGTAGGATTCAACAATAATACCAATGAGCTAGAGGTAGAGCGAAGATCAAACATCACTTGGAACAAGTTCTGGAGTTATAAAGAAATTTTAAAAAGCAATATACCAGTAACGTTGAAAAATAAAATTATGGACTTATGCATTCTCCCCTGTCTAACTTACGCATGCAAAACATGGAAAGGAGATGTTTCAAAATGTATGGGCTCCCGGCCACCTTTTGTACACTATACTAAAAACTAAGAAAACATGCAAAGAACAATTCGTAGGGGTTTATTTTCTTCAAATCATGTTCGTTTAATTGTTAAAAAACAATAATTTACACTTAAACTTGCAACACAACAGTGGAAAAACATCATGGCGGTTGTGATTACCGTAATAATGTCATCTGTCATTCTATTTTAACTTGACTATATACATTATATACGTTTTTATATATTTTTACGCGAATGGGCGTAGATATATAAATATTGTATTGTATGTATTGAGAAACAATGCCTATATTTGATAAACATTAATTATATTTACTTTCATAAATCTTGACTAAAAACAAACATACCAAAATATGTACTTCTATACCAATTTATTTTAGTTAAAACATTTAAGTGTGTAAATAAAACAACTTTAAGTACACATTTGATAATATTTTACTTATTCTTCACTTAGATACATTATTTATTCATTTTCAATATCTTCCCTTATCCATATTTTCATCCAATCATGTAGCAGGTTCTGTAATATCCTGTGACGAGCTCAGCCCAAACATCAAACAATGGTCATAATGTGAGCGCAACTACCTACGAGTCCGGTTCGTTGCCCAGCGATGCAGTTGCAATAATAACTGATTATTTTGTCATCCCAAGAATGTCCTTGCCTTGCTAATGCAATTATCTAAAAAAAGAGAAATGTAAAAAGATTAGCTTCTCTAGTTTAAAATTATTAACGATTATTTTACGATTAATACAACTAACTGATGTATAATTTACCTGATGATGTTGAATCCTTGTCAACGCAATCCACAGCCATCGCACGAAAATCACAAGAGTTCATAAAACATAAGCTGGGTAAACAAGTGAGGTAGAATCAGTCCAAAATCGTAAGCAGCACAGAGCAGAAAACATATTCAGGATTAAAATTGAATCTTCTCACCAGTACATATTGATTCAACGATTACATTGGAGTCCACTATTATTATATAATATGTATAATTATATCCACTTTACACATATCAAATTGACAACTTCTTCTTTTTTAATTTGACATGTCCCTTACATCTATAAAACCAGATACTATTTAAAAGGTGGTTTTGTTATAATTATTATAAATAATTAATTAAATTCAGAAATAATAACGGGATACCCAAAACAAAAGCCAGGTTGTAAAGTACTAAGGTAACAATAACTTTACGACAAAAACAGCGAAATACAGAATTACCGACATCCAAAGAGTATAGTAACCTATGTGTGGGGTACACATAGGTTACCTGACCGACATCGACAGTTTTGAAAACTTGACATGACAGTATTCCGCCATATTTAATATTTCAATGAGGAATGCTTATTTTAAATATTTTTAAACAGGAATACTTTAGGTTATCAAAATATATGTGTATTTTTCTTCAATTATACAAATTAATCGTGTTTTTTAGATATAGTGTACATGAGATGGCCGAAAATGAAACATCTCCTTTACTAGAAATATTAAAAATAAAATAACAAAGTGCCAAAGAGGTATGGAGCGTAGTATGCTAAAAATTAAGAAAATACATAAAATAAGACATTCAAAAATAAGACACGTAACAAAGGCTATAGACGCGTTAAGTTACGCACAAAAGTTAAAACTGAGATGGGCCGGACATGTAGCACGTTTGGAAGATAAAAGGTGGACACTGTGGGTGACTACATGGAATGGTCCTTCAGGCAAGCGCCGCGTAGGTAGACCTTATACACGATGGGAAGATGACATTAAAAAGATCGCAGGACAGAACTGGGTTAAAATGGCTAAAAATCGGGAAAAATGGAAAGCTTTGGAGGAGGCCTTCACCTGAGGGGGGTCCATGCAATAATTAAATTAATAAAATGTCAATATTATAAAATAAAATAAAATAATGTATAATTTAATAATAATAATCAATTAAATAAATTGTATAAATGATAATAATGTAATTATGTAAATATAATTTAGCAGTTCCTATTATTACGTTAAGCTGATTAATAATATAAGTAAAAAAATGTAATAATTTAAATTTAATAATTTAATTTAATTTAATACATAAAATTGTAAAACTGTAAATTGTAAAGATGTAATGAGCATGGAATAAAAGGCTTTTTTATTTTTTTTATTTTATTTATTTTTAATACGCGATGGACCTACTGGATCAATTGGTACTGCCAATGGGTCAGGGTGGATGCAAGAAGACTTCTATACATTTCTTAAATATTTTCTAAGAACAAATTTGGCCATCAAAAGAAAATAAAGCACTAAAAATATCGAGTTCTGCAAGGAAAATGTTATAACTTTATTGACTTTTCCACCTCACTGCACCCATAAGTTGCAGCCAATGGACAGACCTGTTTTTGGGCCTGTGAAATAAGCAGTTAACACTGCTTGCCACAATTGCATGCGGTCTAATCCAGGGAAAGTGATGTCTATTTATGATATTCCTGGTATAGTGAAAACATCGTTTGATATATTGATTGAATGATGCTATATTCTGAAATGCCAAAATATTATACTTGGAATCAATCCTCAAGGAGATTTATACGACGGAAACAAGGAAAGCCAGTTCCAGCATACCCAGTTGTGTATTCCACCGATGCGATTGGTCGAATTTATTTAGTACATCCAAGCAATGATGAATTTATTTACTACTGCTATTAGTCAATGTACGTGGCCCAACATCTTTCCTACATTTACGAACTATTGATGGTGAATTGTGTGGATCTTACAGAGTAGCCTGTCAACGTTTGCAATTGCTAGAAAATGACGCTCATTGGGATCAAACTCTCAATGATGCTGTAATATCATCACACGCTTATCAAATATGAACATTGTTTTCTATAACCTCCTGGGATCATTCGTCATATATATATTACATAGAAAAGAAAAAAATGTAACAGTACCATCTGTCGATATTTGCGAGATCTTTTACTTTTATTCAATAGATAGAATGGTGGTCCGCCATTTTAAACTTTGATTGACTGACTGGATGATACTATTTTATTGCATTGTGTATTTTAAGCGAACGATGGTGTCACGGTCGGAAACACGTAGTAAGTAATTTTGAGATTTTTGTTCCAATATCGATGTTTTTATAAAAAATATGTATTTTTATTGTTTATAATAAATCATTTTTACTAAATATAAGTGTGCAATGTTTGTAGTTAACATTAAAAATTATAAAATATCGGGTGAAACTTTTATGTCATACTGGTACCACATGAGTTCCTAATTACTACTGTGTACGGAAGAGTCCCAGTGTAATACTCGTACTTATATGACATAAACATTTTTCCCGCTCGTACTTCATATTTTAATGTTATTCTTGTTTGCTATTACGAGTTTACACGATAACGAAATATCCTAGACTATGCTAGACGACTCAAAGCTAGACTTAACTGATGAAGATGAGCTAAAAGACGTACCATTACAATGTCATGACGGCAACAATCACTCGTATTCTATTTCTTAGTATTCTTCGGATATTGAAGTAAAAAGTTATAAAATTTTGATATTTTTATCGGGTCCTCAATTATAACTACTGGAACGGGCCACCCTAGAGCCTTAAGGATTTACTTTGTGTGAATCAGCAGTCCGCAAAATTTGCGAAATACTTATATCAGGTCAACATTTTTATTGTGTTCATTATTTCACCAATACAAAATTAGAAGACTTTTTGGAAGGAGGTTTTCATACAAAGATAACTATTCAACGAAAACAGAATTGCTAAGTCCTGCGAATTTTCTAATGAAAAAATGCGACGGGAATATCGGAATCATTAACTTGGAAAAATAGTTCTCACATGGTGGTTGGAGAACAAACACACTGAACTCTGTCGTTACACTGAATTTGGCAGTAATTTCGAAAACCAAGGCATATTCATAGAAGGCTAAAATAAAATCCATACCAACCGAAAGTTTCCGTTAAAATACTCGTAAAGTACACAATTTAGTCCATTACTCCAACACTCCAAATATATACAGAAAACCAAAATGTACAGCAACTACAGCAGCATATTGTATTAAATGCAATATATATTTCAAGAAAACATAATTGTTTCTTATAATTCAACAAAAAAAAATCTTTAATCACCAATTTATACTTTTTGTAACCATATTTTGTGTTCAGTTATCAATTGTGTCATAACAAAAACGTACAAAAAATTATTCTTTTTTTTATTTTTACTCTAAAAATGTTTATATAATCTGTTTACTATGACTATATAACAGAACATATTTTAAGTTTATTTTATGCCTGTGATATATGTTAGAAAAAATATATAAGACAACAGACGTTTAAGTTTACTGCTGAATGTGATTGTGAGAATCTATTTTTTTTAAATTGAGTGTAACTGTTTAAAATTATAGATTAATATATCATTCTACACAACACAGACAGTATTTTTATACAATATATTTCTTATACTACCAAATTTTTACATAAAAATATAAGATTAATGTTGTATGTCATATATATATGACACAAATAGCAGTTGTAATTAATAACCATATTTTCCGACTTACATTTTTTATTATATTTTTTTTCTGTATCTGTATCTGTATTGGTCAGGATAAATTTAATTTAAATTCCTAACAACTTTTTTTCCTGGGTCCCAGGAGGAGAATCATATCTACACGCTTCCCATCAAATCCAATTGATTTGTGGATCAAGTACAAAGATTATATGTGTGATGATATTTTTAATCAAATACGGAATAGAATGGGAAATCCAAATATACAAATCAGTGAAGAAATTTACAATCAAGCATTGATTTCAATTGAGGACATGTCCTTGATGATGTCAAACAAACTATTAATTTAATTAGGCCAATCGTCCAATGCATGATGCTTTTAGCCAAGAGTTGAGTAGAGAAAAACTGTATGATCTTTGAAAACTTTGAAAGAATTAAGTCAAACAAATCTTCTACTGTTGAATGAACACCAAAAGTATGTGATACTCTTATGCAAGTAACAAATGATGGAACTGGAGGGATTTACTTCTTAGATGCACCTGGTGGTATAGGAAAAACCTTTTTGATATCATTAATATGTGCAACAACTCGCTCACAAAATTAAATTGCACTTACACTCGCTTCGTCGGGATGCCGCTATCGAATCTTGTAAAAAGAACGAAACAGAAATATTCCATTCAATGAAAGACAATATACAAATAGTCAATAGCAAATAAATAATATTAATGAAATATTCTCTCAGATTGCAAAAACTGAAAATGTATTATTATACATGTCTAAGTTAAATAATTTATTAAATTTAATCGAAGGATCTTTACTCTCTACTTCTGATCTATTAGACATGTCATTAGTTCTAAATCCTAGTGTTATAAGTCCATTAGTCTTTACAATGAGTTATTAAAGCATAGCAATCAAATAAATAAAAATAGGTTTTCCTGTACCTTTAAGTATCAATAATATACACTCAATAATTGATGTGGCTACCCTACTGCTTATTATTATAATAATATTTTTTTTTATTACAAGTTCCGTTGATAACAACTGACCGCTTTATGGTCTATAAAATCTTACCCTTGCCTACGCCACATAATAATTCATTTAAAACATTCCTTGCGTGGTTATACGCAAATTCATGCAGAACCATCTTCATCCAGTAGAAGCCTTAATTTTTAATTGATATTTCTGTTTCATATTATTTCCATTTTCTATTTTTTTTATAATTGTTAAAGATAACCTTTCAAATTGTATTTTAATGTCTCATGTGTAATCTTTCTAAATCTATTTTAAATGTAAATGTAATTATCACCAAGCTACACGATCACCACAAACTACAATGTCTTATGACACTTATTAAAGCTTATTAGTCTCGCCTTTAGAAGAAATTCTATCCAATACCACGAATACATAAGAATCCAAATACGACTTTTCTTAAAGCGAATTCTTTAGATTTGAATAAAAACTAGTCCAACTCAGTTTTCGGAATCAAGCCAAGATTCGACACAAGATTCATTGAACGATTTGTTGAAAAAGTACAAAAATCTATCTATTATGACAAATTAAGCTTCCTAGCTAGTTGAGCCAGTTGAGCTCCAAATCATACCCTGAATTCACTGAATGAAACCATACCCTCCCCTTCCCTTCTCTCACCCTCAGTAAATATATATTGACTTGAATTATATTGAAAATATATAATGACCGGGGTGTTGATTCACCATCATCACAAAAACCTTGGCTGGCTTGGCATCATCAAAAAAATATTAACTTTATTATGTTTAGATCGAGAGTGCTACGCGAACCCACGGATAATCGAAATTGCAACAGATCAAATAGCTCAAATAGCTGTTATTCCAATGACGCAAGGTCTACACTCGACAAGTATGTATCATCATATAATTATCAGACTCCAGGTTCCCAGAGTACGAAACCAGTGATCCGAATCCAGGTTACTCTGGTTATCACACAGCTGATGAATAATATTATGCTTAATTACTAATAATATGTTATTAGTTTTTTTTGTCTTACATATAATATGACACATTATAATAATAAATATGTTGTTTTCTTACCTACACTTCACTTCTATTAACTATAATGTTAAAATCACCATTAGTCGTTTGATATAGGCATGATTCGTAAGCTGCAACGGAACAGTTTAACCTGTATCTTTGCCAGTAATTCGTCAAAACTTCTAGTTGATATTCGAAAGTAATTAAAGAATTTACTTTCGTCAGCCCTTAAAGTGCCATACATAACAAGGATTCTCCTGCAACGGCTCTCTGCTCAATTAATGGATGCACATGGAGTTTTCGTCGTTGCTGCTTTTATTTTTTTGAGATAGTACAAGCAGCAATAATTAATACACTCTCCATTTTGGTCGTCGTCTGAACAGTAAGGCGGTCAGTGAGATACTAAATGAGCCACGCATTTTATTCAACCATGACGTGGGATAGGGAAAAACTTTTAATGTTTATTGATAAATACCGGAATCATGTCATTTTATGGGATCCTAATCACGCTCAACATCACAATCAAATATTAAAAAACGACGTGTGCCGTGTGCTCTGCTGCGTTCGATGAACAGCATGAACTGATGCTGGACCTGCCTGTAATATAAAGCTGAGTGACTTAGAGCAGCGGGCGCTCAGTATAGTATGCACTCAAGCTGCAATAGGGCTTCTTATCATACAAGAAGTTGGCATAGAGGTATAGTGATGGACTCATATGGTATAATTCCACATTTTAATTTTTATTTAACATTTTGTCTAAGTTACAACTCATGATGTTACAGACACATAGGCTGAGACCGCACTGCGATTAAACGCAGACTGAATAAAAAAAGCTGAAAACGCCAAAACGCATACGAACACGCACTGCGGTTTTCTTTTGGCTTAATTTTATTTCAGTCTCATCATAGATTTCAGGCGAACAGCACGTGTTGTGGGGTTAGAGACTGAATAAAAAACCAATGATATTTAAAACTATAGATATGTTACCTGCCCACAAAACAACACAAATAAGTGTTACACTAAACACACAAATACACGTTTTTCTTTTTGCTTACCCGAAAGTAACTCATTCATTCATACGTAAATATGTACGTAAATTTTGCTTCTCTATTACTACTTGTGGAAGGAATACGTTATCTCTATTTTGTCAGTTACGTAATTATAGCGGACCAAGCACGAAAAACAATCAAGATATAATGATTTCTCCTCATTTACTTGTGAAATGTGATTCCATGAATCTTGGGTATTTTTTTGCATAATTTGTACATTTAAGCATTGCCCAAGAAGGCATTTTGAGGCTTAGAAGACTAAAATAATGACGTTAAACGTATACAGTGACATACATACGTGTCAGTTACTACGCCGCCGCGAGAGCGGCTGGAGTCGATTCACTCCAATTGGTGTATTTTGTATATTTCATGTTTTACCCACTAGTAACATATCTTTAGTTTATATCAATGCCCCACCATACAATTACTATGGGAGACAAAAAACCGCGCTTTAAACAAGCCGCGGTCAAAATGTAACAATAAATCAGTCGACTGAAAAAGTCACTAGTGCGTGCACTTGTATAGAAAGCAATATGTTTTATATTTTAGCGGTTTCAGTCTTGCGGTTAAACGCGTGCGTTTAATCGCAGTGCGGTCTCAGCCATAGATTCAATATTAGTGTACAACGCTAATAAGCCTATTTTACCCTTATTTTTAAAATAACATTTACAGGAAGGAGTCCCTGCACCACTACCACCACCATCAGACACAAACTTACCACTATTCCATATACAAGGACTAGAAATTTATAGTAAGTCATAAAGTTACTATTGCATAAATTTTTGCATTTATTTCATTTGTCAAAGACATAATAAAGTCATTCGAATATTATTTTTATTGTAGTTGTGGAGGACTGCAACCCACCTGGGTCATCCCAGCAGCCCCCTTTCTTTCCACCTAGCAGCCCAGTCACAGCCAGAAAACCTTCACTGTGAGAAACAGGTTCTAACAAAATTTGCATTTATTATAGTTGATCCACAATGAAATCCATTAAATATTGTACAGCTTTTATAAAGTTGTTTTATTAGTTTTGTACTATTATTGCCTAGAAGAAAGGTAGACAGCGTCGCTTCCTGTGCCACGTGGACTCCGCTACAATCCTCATTGCCTCCCACTCACTCCAGCCAAATACCCTTGCCTCCTGCGCGTTCCAGTCCGATACCTTTGTCTACTGCCCATTCTAATCCAACTCCCTTGCCGCCCACGCCTCGTCGCCGGCGTTGAGTGCAAGAATTCTCGCCAATCCACACAAGGACCCGCACACAAACACAGTCAGAAATGGCAAGGCAAGCCTTTGTCAGATCTGACTGTAAGTGGCGGGCTTTCCAACAAGAAACGGAGCGGAAGCGAAATCGTTTGAGAGAACGGGAAATAAGAAATGAAGAGAGGTGGCTGGACATAATGGAGCAGTTTGAAGTTTTAGGCAATAGGTTCGCTAATATTTTAGAAAATAAATAAAATAATTGTATATATGTATCATATGAACTCTTTATTTTAATTATTCTGTTCTATAACTCAATCTTCTAGCTAATTGATTCCGTAATTCTCTACCCATTATTAAACCACTAGCTCCTTCATTTTCCATCACCACTTGATGTTTAACTGTTTCTGCAAAGAGTAGGGAACGTATACACATATATTTACATATCGCACCTACGGTGCAATAACGTCACTTATGCAATTTTTTGTCAAAACTGAACTGAGTATGAGAAAATACTTCTAATCCACCTCTTTACTCGGTGCGTTACTGTCACTTGTGTAGTACGCATAGTTTCATTGCGAGGGCACTAGTGTCGTACGTTTTTGGCGCGAGTCTGGACGGCACTGGGAGAAACAACGTTTCATTGGTCAGTTGCGCGCGGCCCCCCGCACGAGAAGAAGCCCCTTGGAGCTACAACGTCGCTAAGGTAATTGTGACAATTTATTTTTATGTTTTTGGAGCAATAATGACACTTTTGTGAAGTAATGACATTGTTTCTCCAATTTTTGTATTTTATGGTTTTAAAGTTAAACATGAGTGACAATATTGCTCCAGTATTTATAGTAGGTACTTAGGATTAATGTTGTTGGTTAATATTTAAAAATATTTATTTGTTTTTTTTTTATGATGATGATTTGTTCCGACATGATTAATTTTAATGCGGCGATTCTAATCACAATATTGATTAAAATAGTCTATAATTTATTACCTGTTTATTATCAATTTAATGTTATTTTTTTTTTAGAATGAACCAACGTAGCAAAAATCTTGTGCTGCTTGCACTTTCAAATGGCAGTGAAAAGTCGATTGAAGTGCAAAACCCAGCCAACTCTACAAGGTTACCATGTTCAGAACCAAAAAGTATATTGTGTCGTAATACGGATTCCGAGGTTCAAGTATCACCATCCATACTAGATGACCCCACAACTCCACAACCCCACCCCACAATCTCAGAGCAGGATGATTATTATTTAGAGAAGCAAGGTAACTCTCCGTCTTTTTTATTTGCGGCTAATGAAATGAATGAAGAAAAGGGTGATGACGTTCAAACGGCCGATTTTTCCGGCACAGATTCAGGAGATGAATACAGGCCTGGCCCACGTTCAAGATCGTCTTCAACCAGTAGCTCCAGTAGCAGTTCCAGCAGTAGCTCTAGTAGTAGCTCTAGTGATACTTCTGTAGAAAACAATATTTCTTATAACGAGAATCTTATACACGAGCAACCAGCGCAATCTATCACTAAGCCGAGAGGCAGAAAGCGTACGCGTAATCCAAAAACCTGGAAAAAAAATGTTGCCAAGCAATTGAAAAACTCTGGTCAAGCGTATATCTCAGTAAAGAGCAAAAAACTTAATCAAGGTAAAACAATGGGACCTACATGTACCTCCAAATGTCGTTTGTCTTGTGCTGCTAAGTTTACTGAACAAAAGAGGATAGAAATCTTTGAGTCTTACTGGAAGTTGGAAAGTATAGAGAGAAAACGGGATTATTTAAACGCTTGTACAAGAACTTTGAAATGTGCTTATCGCCGCATAAAGACTGACAAAAAGTACGACAGAAAAGAAAATACTGCATATTACTTGCTTAATGAGAATAAGGACATCCGCGTTTGTAAAACTTTTCTAATTAACACTTTGGGTATCACACAACGGATCATACGAACTGTTATCGATGGCAAAGCTCAGAATGATGGTTTTATTCCGCCTGATCAACGAGGAAAACACGGAAAACAATGTAAATTGCAACCTGAAGTTATACAAGCAGTAAAGGATCATATCGAGTCAATTCCAAAGGTTGAAAGTCACTATCTCAGGGCTAGTACTAGCAGACAATACATTGATGGGGGCTTGACGGTGGCAGAATTACATAGAAATTACTGTAAAATTCAGAAACAACATAACAAGCCTATTGTGAACTACGACGCTTACTCACGGATTTTTAACCAAGATTTTAATATTGGATTTTTCAAACCCAAAAAAGATCGGTGCGATGAGTGTGAAGCATACGAAAATGCCTCTGAAGAAGAAAAAAATAAATTACGGGATAGTTTTAAGTTGCATCAAGAGGAAAAAGGCTTAAGTAGACATGAGAAAGACAGGGATATGAAAAGATGTCATGAACCTGAAAACAACACAGTTGTTTTCACCTATGACTTACAAGCGGTGTTACCATGTCCTGTTGGCAAATCAAGCTCATTTTACTACAAATCAAGACTGAATTGTTATAATTTAACTATATCGAATGCAAACAAACAAGAAACAACCTGTTATTTTTGGCATGAGGGGTTGGCTAATCGAGGAGCCATTGAAATAGGATCGTGTGTGTTTAAATACTTAGAGCAGATTGCATTTGAAAAACCAGGCTGCGATGTTGTTATATATTCTGACAATTGCTGTGGTCAGCAAAAAAATAGGTTTGTTTTTGCAATGTACTATTATGCAGTGAATCGCTTAAATATTAACTCCATTCAACACAACTTCTTAATTCGAGGTCACACGCAAAACGAAGGTGATGCAGCTCACTCCGTTATTGAAAAATCTGTGTCTAGAGCCAAAAATGCTGGATGTATTTATGTACCCGATCAATACATTTCCCTAATTCGTGGAGCCAAAAAAACTGGTAAACCGTTTGTGGTAAATGAAATGAATTTTAACGATTTCTTCGATTTGAAATCCCTTGAAGAGAACATGAACTTTAATATGGCAAAAAATGTTAATGATTGTGTTATCAAGACCGGCGATATCAAAGGTATTAAATTTACTAAAAATTCTGAAAATTACCAATATAGAACTACATACAAAACTATCAATTGGGAGGAAGCTAAAGCTATTGTTCAACCGAAAAAACTACGTGGCAATAGAGGCAATCGAAGAATAGAGGAAATTGATTTGAAGGCAGCTTATAACAACAAAATACCAATTTCAGAGCGTAAAAAGCGTGATTTACTGCAACTATTGGAGGATAACCTTGTGCCAAGATACTATGCAAGCTTTTATAATAATTTAATTTAACATTTATTTCTTATTTATCTTTTACAAAGCCTATGATGCTACGTTAAGAATAAACTTTTTTTTATATAGGATAAGTAAAAAGACTTGTATTTGATACCTATTATTATTTTAAATTAGTTAGATATAAAAACGGGTACAATGACTGTGATTAAAAAAGAGTAATAAATAGTTAAGTTTAATGAATAGGTAAGTGCAATGATAATGTTCTCCCCTAGTTGATCTGATTCGGGACGATTGTTCAAGTTTAATAAGTAGTAAAAAGTCTGTCATTATAAGTCTGATTAATAAAGTTAAGAAAGTATGTTAAATTTAATAAATATTTTAGAAAATGCACGATGATGTGTTTTATTTGTTATGACACAATTGACCGATTTAATATTTTCTAGATCCATAACGTCACTTCTGCGGGGGTAATAATTTAAAAACTTTTATATTTCCGATATAATAATGAGTTGAGTTTTCGCTGTTATGTTAAAATAAAGATTAAAGTTGTAATATAAGTATTATAAATTTAATTTTTTATTCAAAAATAACTATACATTGTAATTGGATGTTGAACTTTCAAACTCTTCTCCTGAAAAATCACGTCAGTTGTATAAGTGACGTTATTGCACCGTAGGTGCGATATGATATGAATCTGATAATCTCACAAATTGTATGCGATGTAAATTCATTGTATGAAAGTAAAATGCACAGCAAAACTCAATTATTGTAATATGATCGACCACGACAAAGTCGTTGAATTAGTACAATGGGTTAGAAAAACGGAAATTATTGAGAACGGAAAAGGTTAAAATAAAAAAATATATAAAACAGACCGAACAAGTTACAATTGCAGTTTTGATTAAGAAATCTGAAGAAGAATTAAAAGTTTTTAAATATATAACTGAATTGACTGAAACCACTTGGCTTCTCCAAAGGACAAGCATATTACTTCTTTTTGTACTGTGTCTTCTGATCTTCATCATGTTCCTGTAGCTATTTGGGCCCACCTATATCCCATACTTGATTGGGTTCAAAAAGAATCACCTCATATTAAGACAGACCACTTTTTTCTGATGGACCAGCAACACAGTACAAACAAAAAAATCATTTTTACCTTATTGCAACAAGATTTTTCCAACAATACAGATTTGAAAGTCTAACCTGGATTTCCACCATCTAATTGTTCAGCAACCTGGAGTGCTGCGCTACCGAACATTGAGTTGTTTTTGCGACAAATTTTGTGACTGTTACAATTTGAAAACTTATACCCCACTGCCTGAACATGAGATAGAAGTTAACGGCAGCCCAACTTCAGATTTAATCGAATCACTGGGTGAACCAACATAATTGGAGCTCCTAGAAAGAGATTTTATGAAACTGTTTGTTTATCCTTCTACTTCTGAAGATGACGATGATCAGCCTCTTGTTAATAGAAAACAAACTGTCCACATAAAACCAGGTACTTCATATGACATCTCCTTAAACAACATCCACCTATTATTAATAAAAAAATGGTACACATTTGTTAGTAAAAGTACCCAGTAAAACCAAAGTTGAATACACCTACTTAGGCGTTGCAAAAAGTGGTGTGGATGAAGATTGCGATGTTCGGATGATGGTTTATAAAACCATCACCCGAAGCAAGCAGCATAGCTTTTTTTATGATATCTGTTTGTTTTACGTTTTTTGGCTGGACAAGCAGCCAAAAAACGTACATTTATCACGAAAAACTTTTATTTCTTCTCCTGAGGATGGAAACAAGAGAAGGTACGGGAAACTCCGCATCTAATGCTAATAATGAAGAGGAAGGTAAATCAGAAGAAGAAAATGAAGCATCAAATACACATATAGACCAGGGTAGAAGCCTTTAAAAATAATAAAAAGTAAAATAAAATTGTAGTAGGATGAAACCCATTAGAAAAGGAGGGGAATATTATAAAAATGAAGGGAAAAATAATTTACGGGCGATCTGAGGTCGGGGAGGGGATGGGGGTGAGTCTTTAAGGGTAAAAAACGGTTTTTCTCGATTTCCGGCAAAACTAAAAGTCCTATTGAAAAAAGTCAAATGGCAAAGTTGTAGGTAATAAAAAGATCTAAAACTTTTGTATTTACACTTTTTTCACATAACCTCAAAATTTATGTGAAAAATTCAAAAAACCAAGTTTTTGGTTTTTTATTTTTATCTTTTACAAAAAAAATTTTTTTATAACGAAATTTGGCGAAAACTTACCTTTTTATGTCCCAAATACGCTGTAATTTATTTGATTAAAAATATTTATTTTTTCACCTTATTTTGAATTAATATCGAAAAAACACCCTAATTTTCAATCGAAAACTCACCCGTCAAAATATCAGCTTTTTTCAAAAAGTTGGTATGTTTTCTGTTCGTTGAAATCTCTACTTTTTGATGGTGAAAAAAAAATATATGTTACTATAGTAAATCTTCTCAGAAAATGTTAAAAATAAAAAAAAACTCGAATTCGAATTTTTTTTTTTAATTTTTATAAAAAAATTTGAGCTATTTATTAAAATTAACATTTAAATTAAAATTAACATTTATTAAAATTATTTATTTAAATTCACTTAATCATGACATTTATGTTCTCAAACCAGGTTCTGGAAATGTAAAAGACCTATTTTTCACGTCTAATAGTTTCAAACATGAATCCTTAAGAAACATTGTTGCATTTCTGCATTGTTTTTTTGGTTGCGAAAAACATCTGGATTTGCCGGAAAAGGAAAGAAAAGTATCGTCAATTCATTATTAGACGTTAAAAATTTGTAGCATTTGGCCAATGTTTTTTATAAGAAAGATGCGAGTAAAGAAGAAATAAAACAAAATGGATTACAACTAATCAAATCTATTTATAAATGTAAAAATGAAAAAATTACACTGAATCAATTAAGGTTTCAAAAATATCAATTGGAAAAAATTAAATCATCTTTCGTTTTGGCAAACCTCCCACCCACAGAAGGAGCAGCAGAACAACATTGTTACAGGGCATATTATCAGCTTCAAACTTGGTTGGGTAACGAACTAACAGCAACAGATTGGGGCTGGAAGCTATATCAACGTGGAATTATGCCCAAATTTACACAAAAAGAATTAATTCCGGAAATATTGCTCAAAACTATTTGCTGCAGCTGTGAAACTGGATGTAATAGTTTAAAATGTGGTTGCCGAAAACATGGTTTAAAATGCACAAATTTATGTTCAAACTGTCATGGTTCTGAAAATTGCTCCAATATTGAAGAAGAAACCTACGAAGAAGTTAATGATTCAGAAGAAATTGTGGATGAAGAACCAACGCAGTCTGGAAATAATGTTGGAGAGGAAGAAGGTAATAGTCATGAAGATTTCGAAGATCTACTAGAATCGGAGATGTTTGACGAATCTAGCGATGAAGAAATGCCGTCAAAAAAACAAAAACTAATGGATAAGTGATTAGAATTGAAGATAAGGTATTTATGAATCATAAGATTAATGTGTTAAAACTATTGTAATGAATAACGAAATCAGAATAAAGTATCTACATTTAATTGTACGATTTACATTTATATTTTTATATAATGAGATTTTCTATGACATAAATGTAATTAGCATTTAATAAATCAACTTTTTAATTGAAACAAATTGCAGCAATCACATTTTTTAAATGAAATTATTTATAATAATTAAAAAAAAAATTCGAATTCGAGTTTTTTTTTTATTTTTTGCATTTTCTGAGAAGATTTACTATAGTAACATATATTTTTTTTTCACCATCAAAAAGTAGAGATTTCAACGAACAGAAAACATACCAACTTTTTGAAAAAAGCTGATATTTTGACGGGTGAGTTTTCGATTGAAAATTAGGGTGTTTTTTCGATATTATTTCAAAATAAGGTGAAAAAATAAATATTTTTAATCAAATAAATTACAGCGTATTTGGGACATAAAAAGGTAAGTTTTCGCCAAATTTCGTTAAAAAAAAAAAAAATTGTAAAAGATAAAAATAAAAAACCAAAAACTTGGTTTTTTGAATTTTTCACATAAATTTTGAGGTTATGTGAAAAAAGTGTAAATACAAAAGTTTTAGATCTTTTTATTACCTACAACTTTGCCATTTGACTTTTTTCGATAGGACTTTTAGTTTTGCCGGAAATCGAGAAAAACCGTTTTTTACCCTTAAAAACTCACCCCCATCCCCTCCCCGACCTCAGATCGCCCGTAAATTATTATTCCCTTCATTTTTATAATATTCCCCTTCTTTTCTAATGGGTTTCATCCTACTACGATTTTAATTGGTTTTAAAAATTATCGACCCTGGTCTAATAAGCCAGAACGTAACAGGAACAAAGGTGAAAAAAAAGAGAACAATGAAGATCGAGTCACAGATATTCTAGAACAGAAAAGGCAAGCGATATCAAACTTGTTGCAGCATTCGAGAAGAAAAATGAATCTGATAGTAACGACAGTGAAAAATGTTTTGCACTCTCTCTTGTCCCTCTATTGAAAGCTGTCCCTAAAAAAGATAAAATAAATGTTCAAATTAAAATATTACAAATTTTAAATGACGACATTTAACTATTCCGGTAGCAGCTATCAACGAAACTCTTCTCAAGTTAATCCAAAGCATTACATGATCACACGAACCAATAGTTCTCTGTCATTACCATCTTCAAGTCCTCGTCCTCAACAGCGACATGACGAGCATTCTGCGTCATTACCACCTCCCAGCCCTCAAACCCCATCCTACATTATATTATCGTCTCCTGAAGTATCTCTATCTAGTCCTCAAAATACAAAGGTACCATCTCCTGTACATAGTGAGTGTCAAGTCATTTATGTCAAACTTCACATATGAATCCGGAAATTCTGAAGACATATACGACATTTGTTATGATTATAACATTTATCAAACTAAATAACTTTTATAATATAAATATTGTGATTATTATTTTCCTTATACCGCGAACTTCATTTCGGTAATAAATACTGATTAATAAAACTTATGTTTTTATTTCACTCACCTTAACGTTACAGCTTGTCTCTCCTCAGGTGGGATGGATAATCTCAGTCTCGTGTTTTCGTAAGTAATAGCAGGCTTTAACGAAAGCAATAATTTATTAAAGCTTGTGACACTCATCCGGAAGTACCGAAAAAACTTGTCTCTTCAGCTCTCAAGCTCTTCAAGCCGTCATTAACAATGAAGTGAGTATGTATGCTGCCGCCAAAAACTTTAATATTCCATCGACGACACTTTTTGATAGATTAAAAATCAATGTTACTTCAAACGTCGGTAGACCACTGGTCATACCATTTTCTACTGAAAAACGACTGGCAGATGCCATTACAACTATGGAGAAGTGGGGATTTGGTCTATCAAGACAAGAGATTTTGGATATAGTTGGTGAGTATGTTGAAAAAAACAATATAAGCACCCCATTTACCAATAATACACATGGGCCCGGCTGGTTCTTAAATTAAAAAAAAAATGACTGATAAACAGTAACCTAAAATTTGTAAAACTTAAAAAAAACTGACAATGATTTAGTACCCATAGATCTAATCAAAGAAATACAGTTAGTACAGAGACGGGAAATCCTGATGAATACGTCCTGAATGATGCGAAAGAAAAAGTTTATTTTTAGATTATTTAATAATTATGTACCTACTGCGAACTTAACTTCATTGAAATGTACCTTATAGATCTTACCTCAGTGCTTAACAGATAGTTATAGTGCCACCAACTTTTCTGTTCAGTAGACAAATCTGGAACTAAAACAAAGCCGACCGCCATTTTGAAATGTCATTCCGCTGTCAATTCTTTGAAGTGTGAGTGCTCTTTGTTTTTCGATTCGAATATAATTGTAATAAGTGATTAAAAATGCCTAAGCCTCAAAAGTGATGCACGGGTCATTATTTTAAAGGTTTTAGATTTCATGAGGGAAGAAAAACGCCTGCTAGCTCCGAAAATACCGTTTGAGAAAGTGACAGAACGCGTCGCAGCTGCGACAGGTTAGTGTTGCTATGAAGTGTTGATAGTTAATTAATAGAAAGTCCCGCGTAAATATTTCAGTTATTTTATTTTACTTAGTTAAAGTGTCACTGAGTATTTTTGGTAGTAAATGTTTTTTTATACTTCATGTATTTATATTTTTGCTACAGGAGTAAGCGAACGATTTGTTTACAAGCTCATGAATGAAAAGAAAAAAGCTGAAGAAAGTAATGTCAAACTATCTACTCCCGGTAAGAATAGAGAAAGAAAAACAGGAAAATTGGACATTGATGATTTTGACATTGGCGTCATACGGAGAAAAATTCATGAATTTCATTCATTTAGGAAAGAAATTCCGACTATACCAAAATTATTAAACATACTTAGAGAAGAAATTGATTTCTCTGCAAAACGTGAAACACATTAGAAAACTGCTGCATAAAATAGGATTTCGTTTTGAAAAAACTAAAACAAATAGAAAAGTGCTATGTGAGCGTAATGACATAACTGCGTGGAGGGCTGCATACTTACAAAAAATTCGTGAGAATGAGTCTGGAGAAAAAAAACCCGTCGTTTATTTAGATGAGACCTATATACACTCATCTCACCCAACTGACAAATGTTGGCAAGGCCCAGATGTTGAAGGTGATTTGGAGCCAGTATCAAAAGGGAATAGGTGGATTATAGTTCATGCAGGAGGCGAAGAAGGTTTTGTAGAGAATGCTCTTCTTGTGTTTAAATCAAACACTAAGAGCGGTGACTACCATGATGAAATGAATAATGATAATTTTAAAAGATGGACTATTAAGAAATTGCTGCCGAACCTGCATAAGCATACTCTTATAGTGATGGACAATGCCCCCTATCACAGCATTTGTGTTAATAAATGTCCCAATTCAAACCACACTAAGGCTGTCATGCAATTGTGGCTGAGGGAGAGAAATATAGAATTTTCTGAGCAAATGACGAAACCTCAACTGCAAGAATTAATAAAGCGTAATAAACCAGCTCCTGAATATGAAATAGATAATCTATTAAAAAGTCATGGCCATTCTGTTCTCAGGTTACCGCCATACCACTGTGATTTGAACCCAATCGAGATGGTTTGGAGTTCAATGAAGAGAAATGTCGCTGAGCGAAATGTTGGTAAATCTAGTGCTGAAATGCCCCAGTTAATTCAGAATGCATTCGATAAAATAACAAAAGAAGAGTGGAAAAACCATTGTCACCACGTAAAAAGAATTGAAGAAAAATACAGGAACAATGATGGATATTTAGAAGAACCATTCATTATTAAGTTGCATAGTGATAGCGAAAGCGATTCAAGTGACTCTGATGACGAATTATGTAAATCACTTGGCACAGGCACCTCAGGCGCATCGTCATTATTTCGCTTAGGGATGTCTGGTGTGGAGCCCCTCGAAGTTAGAGATCATGACCATAATTATTTTTATAAAATATAAATTTTATTTTTATAAAATATAAATAATTATAGTTAATAATTCTGGACTTTTTATTTTTCCTGTCCTAGAATATCATTTAAGAATTAAAATTTGACATTATTAACCTAATTCTTTTTTTTAGGATGTTTACGAAGGTTATTTATCTTTTTAAATATTTTTTACATTTTTTATCTAGTAAAAATCATAGGTCTCAAAGTTGTTGAGCTCCCTCTTCAGTAGGCAAATATAATTAATTATGGTAACATTGGACGCTGCACTAGCGACCCTGTCAACTGAACAGATAAGTTGGTGGCACTATACTGATAAACTCGTACTGTATTCCTTAATGTTTTCTGTTCCACAAGTTGTTAATAAATATTGCTGAGTTCGAAATAAAATAAGAAGTCAAAAGGATTGCACCAACAAATTAGGAAATAAATCGGAATTATCCCAATAAACCTTACAGAGACCATGTGCTGACAACTCTCTACCATCATCTGCTACTTCAAAAGGTGTCATTGGTAAGTAAAGTAAATAAATCATTAAAATTGTAAGCAATGTGCAACCTCAAACAAAACTAATTCAATGTTTATGCAAACCAAAAAGTGAACAAGACACTCCGTCACCACGCATTAAATTATATTTATACTATCATTTATTTATTTTATTGTAATTAAAACCTGCTCGTAAAACTGTATTTCAGGTCAAAAATGGAAATATCAACATGGCAACAATAAATTTACTAAGAAATTAACAGAAAATCTAGAAAAAATGACTATCAAGTATAAAACTCAACAAAAGAAAATAGAAGCAGCCAAAAAATTATCATTAGATAAAGCTTTTCTGCAAATTATTGAAAAATCACCAGAAAATGTATTTTTTTTACAAAATTACAAATGAAAAGTACTTTGATACCAAGAGGAAGATGATTTACAATTAATGAAAAAATAATGGCTTTAACAATTTTAAAACAAAGTCCAAAAGCACATAAATTATCATATAAAATGTTTACTCTGCCATTAAAACGATGCTGAAGAAATTTAATTTAAAACCAGGTATGAACAATAATATTTTGATGGGCTTAAAAAATATAGCGAAGAATCTTTCCCGTGAAAAGAAGTAAGTAAACATTTTATTTGATGAGATTTCATTTGCACCTGGAATAGAATTTATTTCCTCACTAGGAAAAAATATCGTGTTTGAAGACTTAGGACACCAAAGAAAGGTAAGTCTGGCTGACCATTCACTTGTGTTTATGATTAAAGGCATAAGAACTAAATGTAAACAGTCCATTTGTTTTACCTTTTGTAAGGGAGCCACTAAGGCAGCTGATTTTAAAAAAATACTTTTAAATATTGTAATGGAGATCAATGCAACTGGATTAAAAGTTGTGGCTACTATATGTGACCAAGCCACAACAAATATTAAAGTAATTAGAGAACTAAAAACTTTACCCAAGGAAAAATATTTTAGGGAAGGAAAGGAACATAATTCATGCTCTTTTGAAATTGAAAATGAAAAAAAAAAATCCATTGTTTGATACCCCGCACCTCCTTAAAGGGATAAGGAACAATTTATTAATAAAAAATGCCAGATTTGTTCAGAATGGTAAAACAAAATGGGCAAAATGGGAACACATAAAAATGTTGTTTGACATGGATGATGAAGACGATGAATTTAAATTATTAAATAAAATAACAGAAATGATAACATAACATAATAATAACATGATTAAAGAAAAGATTCCAGAAATGAAAGTCAAATATGCCGCACAAGTGTTCAGCCAGAGGGTGTCCAGTGCCTTAAATTGTTTATCTAGTAAGTACATTATTTTTAAATATCACTTATATGTATATAAATATCTCCTTCACATACTGTAATATTACGTAGAATTAAAATATAGGCTACATTTTGTAGTGGGAAAATGCCTATATTTTATAGAAAATAGTAATATTATGTTGAAATATAATTCATGTACCTACTTAAGTTATCCTAAATTCACAAATTAATAAATTCATTCACTTATTTTTATATTTCGCTTATATTTATCAATTTATTGTTTCTGCCAGAAGAATGCCAATACGTGCAGCAGATTTTTTAATTATGTTTGACAAGTTGTTTGATTCTTTTAATAGTCATTCGTACCAAGGTTCGCCTAAAAATATAGACAATGTTTAAAACATAATTCACCCCACTTCCAACTGTGGAATGATTTGTTGCCTATTTTAGAATCAATTAAATTTGAATCAGTAGTTAGGAGTAATAATTCTGTATCGATTAAGCATGATTCAATTCCATCTGTAAAAATTGGATACATAATATGAAAACATTTAAAGAAATTCCAATCACAAAGTGAAGAATATAATAACTCAAAATTTTAATCAAGACCCTTTACAATTTTTATGAAGTATTAGAAGTAACGGTGTGCGAAATGAAAATCCTAATTGTAATCAATTTATGCATGCTTATAAAACTTTGTTGATTATTAATTTCAATTCTGTACATTCTGTTAGAGCTAATTGTGAAAACGATGATAATCAATCATTTCAATCAATTGTAAATCTTCTTAATAAAAAATTGTCTCGTATAGGTGCTTTATTATCAGTAATGAGAGAAGAAATAAATAACGATTGTTTAATTTATAATGAATCAAAGAAGTATGTCACAGGATATATAATAAAAAAAAATCGAATATTTACAAGAATTGCAAAATTTGCATGAGTGATTTATGTTGATCGGAAATTGATTTGCAATCTCTTAATTATGAAGTTGATTACACAAAAAAATCCTTATTCCATCCTAGGGAAAAAGTAATAATTTAATGACTAATATACGACCTTTTTTTGATGAGCTGTGTCGGTTGTGTCAAGAGTGTGTATGTTTTAGGTTGTGTTTTGTGTATGTTTTAGGTTCCCATTAAATGAAATAGGGCGACTAAAGTGGTTGGACGTTGTTCGCAAGGAAAGAAGGGAAGACGATTCGCATCCAAATTATTGGAGTCGGACTTGCTCTGAACATACCATGGACGATGATAATTAAATCTTACAAAACCAAAGAATCTATTTTTTATTTTGCCTGCATCCGGAAATCATACGAGTACTAGTAAATCATAAAACACTCTTGAATCCCTACCTTCTCCATTCCATGCAACATTCACGCAGAAACACGCACTGAATTACGTATTTTTCCGTTAATTTGGGAGAGGCGATTTCCTGTATTAGCCATAGGGCTTCGAAATAAACTTAGTAAGTTTCTGACACACACAATATGTTGAGGAAGCAAGGCGAAGCTGATCCCCTTGACGTTAAACAGCTTCCAACTCCGCGAGACAATCTTTTACATGAGGGTCAGATAGATCAGCAACCACAACAATACATTAGGCCCTACACAGCGTAACATGCTATCATTAATGATAGAGATGCGGCGAACAGTGGTTTCACCGAATAACCGAATACCGAATAATATTAGGTTTAACCTTTACCGAACCGAATATTCGGCCGAATTATTCGGTTTACCATTTCTTTATTGTCAATTTGCCAGTTATGTGTATTCATTCAAACTTTACAATGTTGATTTAAGTTTTAAAAATGAATTTTAGTTTTAAAATAAATGTTCCTCTCATAATGAGAAGGATTAGGCCATAGTCCACCGCGCTGGCCAAGTGCGTATTGGTAGACTTCACATACCTTTAAGATTTTTTTATATAAATCTCTCAGGTATGCAGGTTTCCTCACGATGTTTTCCTTCACCGTTTAAGTGATAATTAATTTCTAATACGCACATAAATTTGAAAATCAGAGGTGCGTGCCTGGGATTTGAACCTCGGACCCCTCGATCGAGAGGCCGCGTTTCTTAACCACTAAGCTATCACTGCTTAAGCCAAGTAATATGTAGCTTAAGCCAAGTAATATGTATACGTAGGTCAAAGCCCGAGGGAGCTAGTGGATATTATTAAATTACAAACTTCCAAATCAAGATTTAAAATACTTTTACGTATAGTGTTACTAATTATGTAGGCAAATAAATATGTTCATCACTTACATAAATATTTTTTCTGTTATAGGTAACAATCATTATGTCGCGTGTTTATAAACCAGATCCTAGGGGGAAAAGGTATAAAAATTACCGGAACCTGATTTTGTCGCAAGTTTCCTAAAACGTCATAAGAAACAAATTTCCCAAAGATATAGTCAAAATATAAAGAAAATAGGGCAAAATTTTCATCAGACACGATTAATGTTGATTTATCTTCTCCTTTCTCCACTTTTTTATCATTTTATTTTATTTCCTATTTATTATTATTATTATTTTAGTATAGTTGTACCGCCTTCAATTTTTCTGCACATCCCTAAGGTTGACTGGGAGAAAATGCTATTTAGCATTAAGTCCGCCTTTTGCACCACATTGTTTTTAACATGGTCAATAAAGAGTAAATAAATAAATTGAAGATTACTTTAAAAAGTTAGAAGAGTCGTTAGCGGGTATTAATCCGAGAAATATAATTAACTATGATGAAACACTAATTTGACCCGGGACGTAAAAAGATAAGTGATGATAGCCACTTCAGCCGATGGCGCTTTACTGCCACCGTATGTGGTGTACATGGCTCAGAACTTGTACAACACATGGACTGAAAACGGACCACCGGGAGCTAGGTATAATCTCACGCAATCCGGTTGGTTTGATGCAACAATTTTCGAAGACTGGATTAGATCTATCATTATACCTCACTTCAAAGATATAGTTGTGAAAAAGTGCCTAATAGGCGATAATCTCTCATCACATTTATCAATAGAAACAATAAAACTATGCCACGAGCAAAATATATCGTTAATTTTGTTACCAGCGAATAGTACACACCTCACACAACCTCTTGGCGTGGCATTCCTCAGGCCTATAAAGATAGCATAGCGAAATGTAGTATTAAAATGGAGAAAACCGACGGGGAAGCCCAAGCAACGATACCAAAGGGATGTTTCTCTAGACTTTTAAATAAATTAATGGAAGAGCTTCGTAAAAACAGCCAGGCTAATATAATAGCAGGATTCCGGAAAACAGGGATATACCGATTAATGAAGAAGAGGTTTTAAGCAGACTACTTGAAATGCAAAAGCAATCAAAATAAAACTGAAATAGAAAAATCTGTTCTTGATTTTTGCTATAGGAGATGAGATATGGAACCATAAACATAACCGAACCAAAAGGAAAAAAAACTGGAAGTAATACCTGGAAGCAGCGTTGGTATTGAAAGTGAAGACATAGAAGCAGAAGATGTGCAAAGCCAACAAGAAGCCAAAAAGAGAGGAGTAACATCTAAAACACTACTTGACACTATAAATAAATGAATTTGATTTTATAGCGAACAATTCCATAGAAACAATGCCCATAGTGTTGGATGATATGTTAGTATGTGAAAATGTAATTGTTACACATGACATGCAAATAAACGAGAATCAGACTAAATAGAAAATTCAGGGAAATGTACGTTCCAAAACGGCATATAAGCCTTGATGAATAATTATTATAATAGAATCTCTGAGAGATTTGTCAAATGTTATTCATAAAAACTGTCCGAGAATCAATGTTTTCGTTATTGATGACGAAAATATCCTTGAGAAAGACGCTTTAATTGCTAGTGCTAAAGATCAAATAATCACTTTTCCCGGTACATTTCGTGTCCATCAAGTGTCATGCAACATTGAACTTGTTTAAGTTTTTGAGTCGAAGATGTTTATGGACCGGATTCGGAGTCCGAGAACGAGAAGGAGAATCCATTTGACAGTGAACAAGACATTACACCAAAAGTTGGCAAGCACCATATAGAGCAGGGGTAGCCAACCGGTCGATCGCGATCGACCGGTCGTTCGCGACCAGTCGATCGTGGCAAGGCAAAAAATATAAATAGACCAATTGTAACGTACTGCGCAACGTAATTACCAACTACTACAGCATCATCTTGTATTACTTTTCAATCGCTGTTCCGTCACGGTGTTTATTCTCTATTGTACGCATTGAGTCTTCTGTGTTTGGCACGCGATGACCAATAAGCGGGAAGCGTGTGAGATGCGGGGGAGGGGCGTCCCGTGGTCACGTCTCATTCAGTCAGTTGACGACAGAGACTAGATACTGGAATTACGGCGTTTCGACGATTACCGATGTAAATCACGATTAAACTCTGTATCACGCAAGCCTCATAGTTGTCTTCCTCTGATGAAGATGACGATAGTTTCTCCAACTCTATACCTGATAGTGAAAAGGACTTTTCGTCTGATGATACCATGTTTCATGCCATACATAACTACTAACTACTAGCTATTGCTTTTTTGGCTTGGCTACATCGACGTAGTGAAGATCCACCAAGTACTAGTATACGGAATGTTTTTGGAAAAAATCCAAGTTAGCGTCAATTGGTACCCATTTGAAATTTATTAAAGCAAAGGATATTTGTAGTGTACCTAAGCATAACCTTGCGCCAAAAACTTCAAGACAATTTTCTTTCAGTGGTGAAAAATAATTGCACGGTAGTTGGTGATACGAATAATCACTTAATGATTTTTTTTAAGAATCCAAGTATAGTAGAAAGATTGTCAATACATAATCTAATAATTACAAGCAAAGCTACTAACCCTGATGATTTTATTGTGTGTTGTAAATCTGTAATGAGTACAGAAGCATGCAAAGAAGCTGCATTTGCAACAACACAACAACGTAACCGTCCATTGTGGCACGAGCTGAGATATGGAAGAATCACAGCTTCTAAGGCACATGAGGCTGCAAATTGTAATGTTCTGGATGGTACCTTATCTGAAGCCATATTAGGAGCAAGTAAATTGAGGGACACTGAAGCAATGAAAAGAGGAAGATTTTTAGAAAATCAAGTAATAAAAGAAATAGAAAAAACATTACAAATTAAAATTAATAAATGCGGATTAAAATTATGTGCTGATTACCCAACCATGGGTGCTTCTCCAGATGGGGAAAGTAATGAGTACAGCATAGAAATAAAATGCCCAATGACAGAAAAAGCGATCAATCGTCATATAACGTCAAAAAATGAAGTGGCTCCAAAATACACTCCTTTGCAAAAAAAACGGGCGGGTTTGATTTTTTAACATTATTGGTAATAATTTAGTTCTTCAGAGGTTTTAATAGCCAAACTATGTTACTGGCACTTAATAAAGAGTCTGGGTATGAAAAAAAGTTCATTCCAAATTCAAAACTTTTGTTTTTTAAATTATTAATCCCTTTTTCATTTTGTGACACTTTTCGCGGGTTTGCGGTTAAAAGGTTATCAAGCAACTAAAAGTAACTTTTCGTTATTTTTAGTACAACAATTTATGTTTATCGCATAATTCTGCCTTATTGTGACTTAAAACAGATATCTTTGTGTCTATCGTAATGGCAGAAAAAGCAATGAGAGCTAGTAAAATTATAGCGCTGCTGGAAGAGGGGTGTAGCCAATGTTACGTCTCACAGCGGTTAAACGTGAGTCGTTCAACCGTACAAAGAACCTGGACTCGATACCAAGAGACAGGTTCCGTTCAGAGAAGGCAAGGTTCTGGGAGAAAACGTTGCACACAGCCGCGAGACGATCGCTTTTTAGTGACTCAGGCGCTGAGGAACCGCAAATGCAGTTACATAGACCTCAAAAGAAACCTTGAAGAGGTACGAGGAGCACAAGTTAGCCTATGGACTGTGAGGAGAAGACTTTTAGCTGCTGATATACGTAGTCGACGACCAGCGCGGGCCCCCAAGTTACTCCGTGAGCACCGGATTGCGCGGTTGAGGTTCGCTAGAAATTGCCTATCTTGGACACCAGGTAACTGGAGTAGCGTACTCTTCTCCGATGAGGCTCGAATTTGTCTGCATGGTGAGGACCGACGTCGGCGAGTGTTACGAAGACCAGGGGAACGCTATGCCGATGTGTGTTTTGAAGAAATCACCCCTTATGGTGGAGGGTCCGTTATGTTTTGGGCGGGCGTAACTTCCAACTATCGTACCGAGATAGTATTCATAGAAAATGGCTCACTAAATGCGCATAGGTACATAACAGAAATCCTTTCTCAAAATGCACAACCCGCACTGACTGTAATTGGTGAAGATGCCATTTACATGGACGATAATGCTCGGGCCCACCGTTCTGGCGACGTAGATGCTTATATGCAAGAGGTCGGTATTCGTCGTTTGGATTGGCCAGCGCGGAGCCCCGACCTTAACCCCATTGAGCATGTTTGGGACCTCCTAAAAAGGCGAGTACGATCTGTCCAACCACCTCCACAAAACATCAGAGAGCTTAAACGTGTAATCTCGACTGAGTGGGAACACATTCCACAGGACACCATCAAAAGCCTGGTGGGAAGCATGCCAAGACGATTACATGCCGTAATCGCTGCAAGAGGAGGTCATACTCGTTATTAATTTTTATTTTTTAATGTCTCTTTTATTAAAATACCATAAAAATACTCGTAGTCTTAATTTCATTATACCCATAAAAATGTCCATTTTAACACGGCTCTCTGTTTACATTGACTAAAACACCGATACCAGGATAAAAGTGTTAAAAAACTAGATTCTCATTGATAATAAGAAATTTCTAGTCATCCAAGCTAATGACATACTAAAAATATAATAATATTTACCCATAGAAAAGCTAAGGTAAAGTGTGTGCCCGTTTTTTTTGCAAAGGAGTTTATATGGCACAGCTAAAATTACAAATGCATTTTTCCAACAAAGCAAAGGGCCTGTTTTGTGTTGCCCATAATGATTTTGAAAATACAAAATGGGTAAATATAATAGAAGTAGGGTATAATAAATAATTTTGTGAATCTTTGTTGGAAAAATGCATACTATTTTGGCATCAAGCTATTTTTCCTAAAATAAATGTGAACTGAATGTGAAATAAAAGTAATGCACAATTGATTCATTTTTTTATTAAAACATCCTGCATATTAATTAAGCCACAGGCTAATATTATCACTTCATCCATGATGGGAATTAAGTTACAGTCTATAGAAGCATGAGGGAGTAGCATGTGGTATTCTCTCAGCCTATTTATAACCCGTTCCACATGAATTCTTAATGCAGCTATTTGTTTAGATACTCTTACTTCTTCTTTGCTGCTGGCAGAAAACTTTGAAACAGTAGGTGGTCTGACGAGAGTACATTTTTTGGCTTCTAGTAAATGTGATATATTTTTAAATCCTCTGTCAGCCATCACTGCTTTATTAGGGGGCAAACAGTCCAAGTAGCCACAATCTTGCACAATTGCAAAATCTGTTGCTCTTCCACCATATCCATCAGAAATAAAATTAATTAATCCATCTGGTGTACATGAAATCAAGTACTTTAACGTATTGCATTTTTTGTATTGTGACCAAGTATATGGAGATCAAAAATGACCCAGAATTATATGAATTAGAAAAAGAAAAACAACGTAACAAATCCAAAAAACGTAAAGAAGAAAAGAAACAGAAATCTATAACAGAAAAAAGTCCACGTGAACAGAGAAAATTACGTAATAAACAGGGTAAAAAAGATCAAGCTACATCAGCACTTAAAAATATAAATGTTGAAGTTATTAACGTTGAAGCTGAGGGAACTCCCCTAGAAATCACTAAATGTATTGAAGATCCGATACGTTTATTCACAAAACAAGATATTAAAAAATCAGAAATGAAGATTAAATATCATGAATTAAAAAAAAGAATGAGATTGACCTGTATTATAAAAAATCAGCAGAAAATAATACATAATCAAAAAATGAAAATAATAAGGTTGAAATCAATAATTAAAAATAGTATTATATCTAATAATAAAAATTAAGGTGACAGACAAATAGTAACTATAATAGTAAAATCAAGAAAAGACACCAAATTTCTTTTACTTCGCCAACAAGTAATAGAAAGCATTGAAAACTTTTACAATGATGACGCTGTTAGTACCATTTCTGCAGGGCAAAAGGAATTCATAACACGGAATAAAAGAAGAATGCAATAAAGGTACCTTTCAGCCCCTCTGAAAGTCCTACACAAAAAAATCTTGTCGGAAACAGATGTTAAGATAAGTTATTCGTATTTCACTAAACATCGTCCATTTTGGGTGCTTCATCCTAAACCTATGAATAGAGAATATATATGAATAGAGAGTATATTTTTTTCAGTGCCACTTTGGAAGACACTCTCTACCAGGTTAGGGTAGAGAGAAAATTAACTCAACGTCGAATCGCCGCTCTGCCGACAAGTGCTCGTCAGGAACTTGTCGCCAGGAAGCGTGAATCTCATCTGGAGCGCATGCTTATGCCTGACGCACCACCGCGCAAACGACAAACAAAGTAAATATTTCCTTCATGTAGTTATTTTTGTCTTTTCCAATCACGGGCATCTTAACAATTCTATTCTATTTGCAAGATAAGTAGTGATCAATAACTTACCATTTATTTTTCAGAAGGATATCTCCTGAACGTCAGCCATGTATCATGGTTGATCTGTCAGCCAAAGGATTTGTTGGTAAGAAGGTTATTTCATAGAATCCATTAATATTTTGCTGTTAAATTTATATTATATCATAATCATAACTTATTTATTCGAATTCAACTCCACAGATGCTATAGAAAGTGAAGCTTCGACGTCTGGAGTGGCCCATTCTTCCGGTAAGACTGTTATTCTGAATGGTTGATTAGTCCTTTGTTGTTTAATGTAGATTACATCATAAATTGTTTTTTTTTTAGAAACTTACTCCGCAGAAACAGCTGAGGTTGAAGCTTCGACGTCTGGAGGGGATCGTGTTTTCGGTAAGATAATTATGTCAAACACTCTTTTTGTAAGTACTTTGCTGTTCAATATAGCTTAAAACATAACTTGAAAAAAAATCTTAAACCTTTTCTACAGAACTCTACAGAACTTCTACAGAAAAAAACTCTTTTCTACAGAACCTACTAGAGCTGAAGCCTCCACTTCCCGTTCTTTGGGTAAGATAGTTATTTGAGACTGACTTCTTTCATTTGTTATTTGAGATAGACTACAACATAATATATTTATCTTGTTTGTTACAGAATGCTGCCCCGTAGTTATAGAATACGGTAAGTTATGGTTTTCTCGGCGTCTTAATAAGACTTAAAAAAATGGTTTACAATACAAGTGTTTTTTGTTACAGTTGACGAAGCTGCGCCTGTGGAACTGGACAGAATCGGTACGCCAGAGGCAGATACTGTCCCCAACTCTCCGTACAGTTCCCCAAGTCGATTGTCGACAGCAAATAATCTACCATATGCCATATTAAGGCCAACTAAAAAAAGACCATACCCGAAAAGCTCTTCCGAATCGGAGTAGTGATTAAGTAGTTTAAGTAAATAATTGTAACTGCTATTTTGCCTTTTTTGTTCTAGAAATTGGTTCAGAAGTTGTTGTAGCCACATCATCCTTGCCTCACATCTCTTCATCCTCGAAAATTGGTAATTATTAATGACTGATATATAGTGATAGAGAACTTCTTAAAGTAACGAACGAAGGAACACTAAATCAATGCCGTTTCTGCATATCATAAAAAAATTGTAACGTATTTTTTAATTCCAGGTATAAACGACGACAATTTCGAGGGTTGTATAAACGACTGGTTGAGACTGACTGACTTATCAGACAATGACGATGACTTAGACATTGACGTTGACGAATGCCTCATCCCGACTGTACAAGAGCGTAACGCTGCAGTTGAACCCGCATGTGACAGTGACTTGACGCAATTTCAAGCGGAAGTGTTATGGAGGGAGGACGACGCGAATGACCAAGCTCTTCGTGACATTACGACTGACGACTGTTACACTTTCGCTTGGAGTAACGATAGGACGACTTTTTTGGGACGACGTGAGACATTTACGGGTACATCGGGACCGACTTTTGAGGTGACTGACCAGACTCGAGCTATTGACGTTTTTGACAAGATGTTTGACACTGACTTCATTGACCATCTATGTGTTGAGACTAATAGGAACGCGGAACAAAAGATTGCTTTGCTGCGTGAGCAAAATAAAATGGCTCCGCAATCCCGATTTCACCGTTGGTCTCCTACTGACAGGGACGAAATAGTTAGCTTTTTAGCAATAATTATTTTACAAGGTCTCTACCCCTTACCAGAGGAAGAGGCCTACTTCACGTACAATGGTTTTGGTACTATGCCATATTTTGCTAAAATTATGACATATAACCGTTTCTTATTGCTAAAATCCTTTCTTCATTTCGTCGACAATCTGACTTGCCGGGACACGACTAGACTTAGTAAAATACGACCTGTTGTTGACTATTTTAATGCAAAATTTTCCAGCCTATACATGCCTTCACAAGAGACTATCTCTCATTGACGAATCTCTTTTAAAGTGGCACGGGAGGTTAAATTTTGCACAAAAGATTTCGTCGAAGGCCGCACAAGTCGGAGTCAAAACCTACGAGTTGTGCGAATCTTCCAGTGGCTATCTTTGGAAGTTTTTTGTATACGCTGGAAAAGATAAAGCAACCTCGACTACTGACAACACTGATGAACAGAATTCACAAACAAATGACAGACCAGTCGGGGACGAGGCAACTAGATTTACTGATGACGACACAAATGACAGACCCGATAATGACGGACCAGCTAATAGACTTATGACTGGTGATAGCGGAGACCGTCCCACGAACGCTACTGCCAGAATTGTTTACGACTTGATCGAGCCACTGCTTCATCGTGGGCATACTGTAATAATGGACAATTTTTATAATAGTCCATTATTACTGCGTAGCCTGAAAAAACAAAAGACGGACTGTTATGGAACACTAAGACTTAACCGAGAATTCGTACCCGATTCAATAAAGACTGACAAATACAGAACTTCGACAAGGTGAAGTAGTGGCCACGTACTGCTCCGATTTGGCAATTCTGGTATGGCGAGATGCTAACTTAGTTAGTATGATCTCTACATACCATAATCTCCAAATCGGAACACAAGACAAGTACAACAGACTGACGTACAAACCAAGCATAGTACTCGACTATAACAGGAGCATGGGGGGAGTTGATAGGAAAGACCAATTCCTGTCAGCTCAACCTATAGAACGTCTGAGGAACAGAATATGGTATTAGAAACTCTTCCGCCGATTGTATAATGCAATTTTTAACTGGTGGCGGCTTGGCGGAAGATTTACTTAGAAGACACAGACAAATTGACTTAACGACTGAAAGCCGACGTTTGAATATTAGATCAAACACGACTGGACAAGTGACGACGACATTAAGACGCAACACTCGACACAAGACGCAGGCCAGACCGATGGTTGAAGCTAACCACTTCCCAATTCGGACTGGCTCAAAAAACACCTGTTGCTGGATGTGTCCTAAAAAGACCAGGACAATTTGGAAATGCGAGGAATGCGATGTGAACCTTTGCATCGAGGGATGTTTCAAGGCGTATCACAAACCTTGATATTGTTATACATCTTTTTTTTATTATTTGATTTTTTATTTTTTATTATTTGTTAAATATAAAACACACCTACAATATTTGACTATCATTTTTCAATTATTTAATAACAATAAAAAACCAACCTATTCCTAAAACAAATCCTAAAACCGTCTGTGGGAACCCTTAAGCGGGCGGCCATCTTGCCGTCATTTCGTTATCGGAAGCGATAAAAACAAACAACGCATTCCTGCAGCAATCTGTGCAGGAATGCGTTGTTTATTTTGCTTTAATGTGCGACACTGTTCATTCCAAGTAATGATATATTGGTGTCAAAAAAAAGCTTATTTAATCTAGTTAAGGGCTCGAACACAAAACTGCGATGCGAATTCGCAACGCAGAAAATTGCGATGCGAATTGCAGCGATGCGATATCGTGCGGCGTAGTGTCTCTCAGGGTGACGAACAACAACAACCACTGTGCGATGCGAATCAATTCGCAAGTTCTTGCGATGCGTCGAGGGAGCTCGCAGATTTTTGCGATCCGACGTCGCATCGCAGTTTTGTGTACGAACCCTTAATAATAAGTAAACAACAATGAGAAAAGTTAACCCTTTTACTGGTGGTGGCAATATGTGTGCCACCAACTTTTTAAATTTTTTTCTCGGTTGGCAGCACTGTGATTTAAAAAGTACCATCTGTGCGTGAAACGGAACGCATCATAGATCAGATAAAAAAGAAACCATAGACTCATCTGACATCTGTCAAATGTACATGTGCCATTACCAGTTCACGTCGCGCGCGATTTTTGAACACGCCGGTGATGTACCGGTAATGGCATATATAAGCCGTCGGAAATATCTGTGCACCTTGCTGGAATGCGCTTCCCCTCGCGCTTCCCCGCACCTCACGCCGTTCTCGCCTGTCTAGTACCGTTGCCAACGCAAGCGCCGACGCACGTGTATTCTTGCTTTCGTCATCGCATTATTTTTTATTATTTCTCCGTTTGGTGAAATATTAATAAAGTACCTATTTAGTTCTGAAAAATGGGTAGGACTATACATAGTGCAGAGCGGAATTTAGTGCTCAAAGTAATCCAATTCTTTGAAAATGAAAAACAACACGGTTCTTTAATTATTCCGGTTGAACAATCAATAAAAAGGGCGTGTGCAGCGACTGGTTTATCTAAAAGGACAATAATGAATATAAAAAGTGAAGCAAAAAGATTACAAAGTTTGGCAGAAACAACGAGAGAGGTGAATGTTCAGGAAAACATTAACACAAACACGTCCTTCGATCCACAAGATCCACAACCAAGTACTTCAGCTTCAGTTACCACGGACACTATCAAGCTCTCAACACCGGGAAAAAAGCGTAAAAAATACAAAAAGAAAATAGATCTAGACAATTTTGAATTATGTGCGATACGCTCTTTGGTTGAAAGTTTTTATACCACAAGAAAAGAAATACCAACTTTAAAGAAGATTCTGAGAATAGCCAAACAGGAGCTCAACTTTCCCGGCCAAAAAGACGCCCTAAGAAACATACTTATAAAATCTTTGGGGTACAGGTTTAAAAAATGTAAACGAAAACGTGATTTATTGATTCAAAGACCTAAAATAGCAGCCTGGAGAGCAAAATATCTTAGGAGGCTAAAAGAAAATGACGAAGGTGGTGCCGAAAAAAAAACCAGTGACATTCATCGACGAAACCTGGATACATTCGCACTACACTGTCTCGAAGTGTTGGCAAAATAGTAGTGATTCCAGCATTAGAAAAAATCATTCTCCTGGTCAGCGCTGGATTGTGGTACACGCAGGTAATGAGAACGGTTTCGTACAAGGAGCTGAGCTCCTCTATAAGTGTAAATCAACAACCGGCGATTACCACAATGAAATGGATGCGTCCAATTTTACAAAATGGATCAAAGAGAAATTGATACCGAATCTTCCACCAAACGGAATAATTGTCATGGACAACGCGCCCTATCATAGTAAGCAGGCGAACAAGCCGCCAAATTACAGTGCACGTAAAAACGAAATGCAAACGTGGCTGCATGAACATTACATCGAATTTAATGACAAAATGACTAAAAGAGAACTTTATATGTTGATTAAAAGAAATAAGCCAATAAAGGTATATTTCATCGACGAAATATTTAGAGCTCATGGGCATGAGGTATTACGTCTGCCACCATACCACTGCGATCTAAACCCTATTGAGTATATTTGGAATTTGATAAAGCAAAGGGTGGCAGACAAAAATGTAGACCAATTAGAAAAAGACATAGAAAGATTAACAAAGGAAGCAATCCAAAATATATCCCCGGAAGATTGGAAAAAAGAATGCAATCATGTTGATCGCCTAAGAGATAAGTTTTGGCATAACGACAGGTTGTACGAACTTGAAGAACGCGAATTAATAATTTCTTTAGGAGGAGAAGATAGTGATAGCGAAAGCGAAACCCAAGATAACATTTTAAGTAATGAAGAAGATGATGACAACGACAGCGTTACAACAATGTCTGGTGTTGAGGCTTTTTCAGAGTAGTATCGCCACGTCCGTTTCTGTATATTATTTACTTAAATGGAAATAAAACTTTTTTGTTTCAATTTAATAGTTTTATTTTTTTATCATTATTCATTAATTTATAAAGTAGGTACAGTTTGAATTCAAAGTTATATGAAATTTTAAAAAATAGACGAAATATTGACACTCTAATAAAAAATATATCTTATCTTTTTAAATCTCGATTTTTTTGCTATCTCTCCAGTTCGCATGACGTCATTACGCCGGGTGCATAGATATTTCCGACGAGTAATATATTGCCACCATGTTTGAAGCTAATTTTATAGACAATTAGTCATTAGGTTTTTAAAATATGCTATTTTTACCAGTATTTATGTCGCTAAACTTTTTTGATATTTTATTAGATTTTCATGGTAACCAATTAGTACTTTTTCTCCATTTTTTAGACGATGAGTAAGTGAAACCTACCTTTGACAGACTGCGAAATAGAAGATGAGCTTGAGAACCTGTTCGGTGTACCAGATGGCACTATATCTGAAGACGACGAAGAAGAGTCAGATGCCGAGGGCTCTAAGAATTCAGACTTGCTTTCTATACTAGTAGGTGGTGATGTTATGCTTAGCTCGTCAGCGTAAGAAAGACGAGAGAGTCTCATCTTAGTACATTCACATACTCTGATTGATCAACCTTCTACATCCAGGGCAGTTCATTCTCCTTTGGAAACTGAAAGATATCAGCCACCTGTACTGCCGTCATAAGAAAAAAAGACGTATCTAACACTTTTGCCAAAATTGAGTTATGTACATATTCGGAATCAGTAAAAAAAGACGCATCTGCTGGTATTTTTGAATTTTTTCTATTCCAAACTGGAACCCTGTTAATGATTATGAAATAGGACGCATTTGAGTATTATCGAAAGTATTACTAAAATAAAAAACCGCTTCTGGTTTTTACTACGTTGAAAAAACGCATTTACGTTGAAGCGTCTTACTTTCTTCCAAAATATTAACTTGATCCTAAAATGTAAAAACGTTTCTACACGATACTAAGTAAAAAAGTCAGTTCTGCACAGATACGTTTTTTCATTTTAGTATTAAGAAAATTAGGCAGGGCGCAAGTGGCAGATGTGTTTTTTCTACTTAGTATCAATGTTTGTGCGGAGGGGAGTGGGGGTCGCAGTTGTGAGTCCGATCGGCAGTTGCGCCTAAACATCGAAGAGGACATCACGTTGCGTTCGCGCACGTCGCGACTATTCAACACGTGTAATTATTATTCGCATCCTAAGGTAAGTTTTCGTAAAGCTGTATTTAAACAACTTTTTCACCTTATTTGCTTTAACCTAAAATATTTATTTAGTTTTTAGCTCTGATTCATTTTAGTGCACACTGCATTTTGACACTAAAACTAATCGGAGCCAAAAACTAAATATTTTTAATCTTGTAGGTTCCGAAAAGTAATGCCTACTACAATTAATTTTATTACGAGTTAGTTTTATCTTGCAATTATTTTGTAACAACATATAAAGAAATAAACAAACAAGGTCGCTTTCATTAAAAAAAGTTTATTTTTTTATTTTTTAGAATGAGTTGCAGTCGGTCCTCAAAAATACTGGCATTGTTGGAGCCATCAACGAGTTCCAACCAAGAGTCACATGACATTAATAATGATAATCTATTTCAACATTTACCGGAAACAAACAAAAGTATACCAATTTATGACAACCTACAGTGTAACTTAGACGGAGAACTAGATTTCGATTCAGATGATTCAGTTTTCGATAAAGATTATGTACCACCAAATTTAATTTCCGCTGCTAATTCCAATGATTCAGATTTTTCATCAAATATTATCCCAAATTCACAGTCTCGTAATATAACTGTGCCTGAATCGCCTGAATGTTGTAATGACGAAAACACACCACAAGATTTAACTAAAAAAGGAAACCCTAGGAAACGTAAGAAGTATGATCAATCAGTAGCAGAGAGGCGGGAACTTAAAAAGCTTAATGACATGGAATCTAAATATAAATTAAAACCAGGATGTGATATAAAATTATGTAAAAAGAAATGCCATGAAAGTTTCACAGAAGATGAAAGAAAAGATCTCAATAAGTTTTTTAGAAAACTATCTTGGAAGGATCAACAATATTTTATAAGAAATAATACATCTAAAGAAGAACCTAAGAGGAAGACTGTTAAAGAAAATCGAAAAATAGATAGAAACACCACCGTCACGTACTTTTTGTCTAAAGATAAAGGGACAAAATTAAAGGTTTGCAAAATTTTTTTTTTAGAAACGTTGGGTTTCAATCGGAGAAATGATAAAGCTGTAAGAAATGCTTTAAGCGGCGTATACAATGGAGAACCATTAGATGGACGTGGATCTAATCCTAATATCAATAAGATAGATGAAACCAAAATTATAGAACATATCAATTCATTTAACCCTTCCGTATCTCATTACCGGCGAATTCATGCACCAAATAAAAAATATTTACCATCTGACCTAACCGTATCAAAAATGTATCAAGATTTTTGTGAAAAGCAACCTACAGATAACCCAGGTACTAACCAACAGGTTTCTTATGAGTACTACAGGAAAGTTGTAAAGAAGTTAAATATATCTTTTACAAAACTTGGACACGAAGAGTGTGAGATATGTGAAAAATATTTTCTTCACAATGCATATCATAAAGAGCTAAGACACAGGAAATGTGAAGATTGTCGCAGTTATGAGCATCACCATCAGAAGTATGTAACAGCTAGGCAAGAGTATAAAAAAGACGTCAATAAACAAAATACATCTAATATGAACCCAGAAACTGCATATTTTTCGGCTGATTTAGAAAAAGTTATCATGCTTCCACGTATTGAACAATTTAAAATTGTCATGTTTTGTCCAAGAATTATAATTTTTAATGAGAGTTTTGTCCCTATAGGTGACAAAAAGAGAAACCCAGTTTGTCAAACCTTTGCTGCTATATGGCACGAAGCGGTATCAGGTCGTAAAATGAGTGATATAGCGAGCTGTTTCAAAGCTTTTTTACATGCCAATAGAGATTTAAAACACATAGTTATCTGGTTAGATAACTGTGCGTCACAAAACAAAAATTGGACGTTATATTCATATTTGACTCATCTTGTGAATTCAGTAGAGGTCAATTTTGATTCTATAAAACTAAAATATTTAGAGGTGGGCCATACTTTTATGTCCGCTGACGAATTTCACCACCAGGTGGAATTGGCTATGAAAAAGAAGAAACATCTCTATGATTTCGAAGATTTTCATCAAACAGTTGCGAGCACTAGGACAAACATTAACGTCAAAGTAATGAACTTGGATGATTTTTGTCAATTCGAAGACTGTTCTTCGTCGTACAAACTACAAAACACTACACCTCGAGCTTACTTAAGTGATATGTGTGAAGTAACATTTCACAGAGGCACCCACATCATTCAATATAAGACTGATTTCACTAGTGAATCCGAATATTCTCTAGATTTCTTAAGATTAAAAAATATTAAAAGTGGGATACCACCACCAAAAGTGAAATCAAAATACAGAGGTATTACATATGAACGTAAGACGATGATCATACAAAAACTGACTCCTTTGATGCCAGACAACAGAAAACCATTTTGGTATAATCTACCCATTAACAATGATAGTGTTGATCTCTCCCGAAGTCATGAAGAAGACTGATTTAAAACTAAATGTGATTTAGACTACCAAATTCTTAGATTTAAGTGTTTTTTTCGAATTTGTAGTAGACAGATATTTTATTTTACTTCATAATATTTAACGTTACATTATTACTAACTGTACTTTGTTGTTGTTAACTTAAAAATATTTCATTGTAATGATTGTGTTACTTAATTGTTAGTTATTGATTATTATTATCTTTTTAATTTATTTTTTCTGATCTCATTCATGTTTTAGTTATAGTTTTAATGGTTTTAAGAACAAATTTTGATTGATTATTTCTAAAAGAAATGTTACAATGAGCGAATTATTTTGATAGAACTAGATAAGCTCCTATTCATTTGTAAAAGTTCCTTCCTGATTTTTGGAAAGGAAAGGAACGTTCCTTATTTAAGAATGAGTATGTATATTTCTTAGAGGATTATTATGTTTTTGTTTTTACCAGAGAAACTGGGATTTTTGTTAAGAACTTTTTTCATAAATAAATGTTATTTCTTACATACGAGTACATTGCTGTTTTATTTTATCTTAACAAATTAAATACATTATGATCTAATGAGTTTATTTTAGGCAAAGTAGTCATATTTGTAAACTAGACGGATTTTGTCGCATCATTTAATCAGGTATTACTAAATTGAAAAGGTGGTATGATGGTAGAAAAGGCTTTTTCTTTTGGTAATTATCGTATTATTACTAGGTAGAAAAAACGTTTTCAAAATTGGGTACTTGACAGTTATAACAATAAAATATGAAATATGTTGGATATGATAGCTTATAAGTAAACATAAATTATGCAGTATTTCGTTTATTTTTTAATATGTTCTAAGTATTTTAATTTTTAAAAAGAAATTTTCGATTTTTTATCTGTGGATTTTAAATCCCAAAACGGCGACAGTGCTGCCTCAAATGTCATGTGACGTCACTACATCGAAACCTGTCGATCACATCGAAACCTGAAGTATGTGTAACGTCGAAGTTTATTTCTATATTTTCAATGTGTTGACGTCACGCTACGAAATGACACTTGACCGCCTGTTTTGGCGTAACGTTCCGTTTACCGTAATAAAAATATGTTTTTTATTAATAAATAGCCCTTTTTCGAAAAAATGATCAATGAAAGGCATATATAATACGTATATGAATTCATTAAAACAGTTTCCCAAAAAGTGTCAAGTAGCCAATTGCTAAGTTGAAAAAGCGTATCTAGCCAGAAGCGTCTTTTCTATTTCGTATGATTAATTTTTCAATATTTTTTTTTCTACAGAGAAAAGGAAAATTGCATTTATTTATTTAATCATATTAATTTCATCTTAACCATTTTCAAAGTTAGTAAGCTGAAAACAATTCTCACATTTTTACACCAAAATAACATGAAATATTTTATAATGTTAGGGACAGCAACTGATTTACTTTTTGGATTGCAAAACATTTAATTTCTCCAATATTAGATTTTCGTAGAAACGTCTTTTTTTGTTATGACGGCAGTGTACCTGTACCGGAAGAGAGAGAAATTACAAACCTTTCAGATTTTACTTCTTCATCAGATGATGAATCAAACGCTGATGACATAGATTGGAAAAAGCAAACTTGGCAACAAAGTCCTAACTTAGAAAGTTTCGATTCTTCACCTTTACGCTCTAGCAGAAACCTACCAAACAGAACAAGGCCAATAGTATATTTCGAGTTATTTTTCGATGAAGAAGTAATGAGTAATATAATGTTACAAACAAATAAATACGCAGATCAACTAAATGCACGAAACTGGAAACCTGTAACAGTAACTGAATTGAAGGCATTTCTTGGCATCGTAATACAGATGGGTATTCATGTACTTCCCGCCATCGAGGACTATTGGTCAAGTGATCCACTATTACATGTAGTAGAGATAGCTGAAACTATGACATTGCAAAGGTTCCAAAAAATATTGAAATATTTACATGTCAATGACAACATGACAATGCCGATCCGTAATGATGAAAACTACGATAAATTATATAAGTTGCGGCCGCTTATCGATCGGTTGAACAATCTATGTCAACAAAATGCGACGACATCAAACTCACAGTCAATAGATGAGTGTATGGTAAAATTCAAAGGTCGCTCTAGCCTAAAACAATATATGCCCATGAAACCCGTGAAAAGAGGGTATAAAATATGGTGTAGAGCGGACAGTGATACAGGGTATTTGCATCAATTTCAAGTTTACACAGGCAAGACTGATAGTACAGAGACAGGACTGGGAAGTAATGTTGTAAAATCACTATGCGAACCCTTATTGAGAAATGGGTACTCTGGTCACATGGCCTTTGATAACTTCTTTTCGAGTATTGGCCTCTTGCAAGATTTATACAATCAAGGGGTTTACAGCACAGCAACGATTAGAAGCGATCGCGTAGATTTACCTATATTAGTAAAGAAACCTAAACAGACTGGAAACAGAGAAGAAGATCAGAGGATCACAGAAGCTGCTAAAAGGTCAAGTACTAAGCTAAAAAAAACTGAAGAAAGGAAAATGGAAGTGGAGAGTCAAGGGGAACGTAGGATTTGCTGTTTGGAAAGATACCAAACAAGTGAATGTTGTAAGCACAGCATTCCATCCGAAAGAAAAAAGATTTTGCAATAGAACTCAAAAAGATGGGTCAAAGAAGTCTATAAAATGCCCTCAGCTTATACCAGAATATACAAAACGGATGGGTGGTGTCGATCGCTTCGACCAAAAAAGAGCCCAATATGCCGTAGGTAGACGAAGTCGCAAATGGTGGACACGAATATTCTATTTTTTGATAGATGTTGCAATAACCAATGCATTTATATTGCACAAAACGAACACCCGAGTTCACAATGTTATGAGCCTAAAAGAATTTAGAATTGCTCTTTCAAGGGAGCTGGTGGATAACCAAACCTTTAGAAAAAGAACTTTCCAATCGATGCCTAAACATATAACCAAAAAGAAACGAGTGGACGAAAGTAATGAAAGACAAAAAAGACTTTATGGAGTACCTGAGGAAATCAGATTTCAAAGATTAGGAGAACACTGGCCTGAAGAAATATACACCTATAAGAGATGTCGCTACTGCAGCACCAAAGTAACTAATAAGAGGTCTAAAATAGAATGCGAGCGGTGTAAATAGTCCAGGAGGAATTGGCGCATGAGTACCAAAAACTATTCCACCTCAATTTTTTTATGCGATCCTCTTTAAATTGTCCTACTGGTGATATAAATGCATGTTGCCATGGGGCAACCCCGTGCCATATTGTTTAAACTGAAATTGTTTAAACAATTGCAAGGAATTGTTATTTTTCAACCGGACAAATTTTTTTTATATTCTTTATTGAAATACGAATAAAAAAAGTCCTATGACTTTTCACGATAAAGTTAATATTTTTAGAGATATGAATTTTTAAAGGTTCGAAAAATCTCAAATTTGGGTACTTTTGACCCATGAAAAATATATTAAAAAAAAAATATATCAATAATATTTTTTTTTTAATTCTTTATACAATAGTTAATAATATTCTTAATAGAGACTTTTAAAAATTTTATTGTTTATACCTGTTTTATAATTGTTAATTTCACGCGCTCACAAGTATGCGCCGCTTACCTTTAAGTATCGCAATCATATAAACACCATGATACATATACATATAAGTATTTTTTATTTTATTAATTTTGAATTCGAACATTTAAGTGCGTACCAATATCTTTTTATTATTTATATATAATTGTGATTCCAAAAAATGTTCAAATACCGTTATATATTATTATTGTTGATAAAAATTCATAAATTACTATGATAATAACAAAAAAATAATATAAACTGATAAAAAAGTAATTTTATTTACATGTTCCGATTCATGCTTAAATAACTTTCGTAAAATTGATTTCAGAAAAAAATTTATGAGAAACAAATTGTAGACAATTTAATTATTAATAACATTGCTCTCTTTAACAATCTTGATAAAGTTAATAGTTTTTAAGATAAATGATAAATAATGATTCAGGACATAGAGAGGCCGATGCAGCGCATGAGTCAGAGAGAGACGGCGATACTTAAAGGTAAGCGGCGCATACTTGTGAGCGCGTGAAATTAACAATTATAAAACAGGTATAAACAATAAAATTTTTAAAAGTCTCTATTAAGAATATTATGAACTATTGTATAAAGAATTAAAAAAAAAATATTATTTATATATATTTTTTTTTTAATATATTTTTCATGGGTCAAAAGTACCCAAATTTGAGATTTTTCGAACCTTTAAAAATTCATATCTCTAAAAATATTAACTTTATCGTGAAAAGTCATAGGACTTTTTTATTCGTATTTCAATAAAGAATATAAAAAAAATTTGTCCGGTTGAAAAATAACAATTCCTTGCAATTGTTTAAACAATTTCAGTTTAAACAATATGGCACGGGGTTGCCCCATGGCAACATGCATTTATATCACCAGTAGGACAATTTAAAGAGGATCGCATAAAAAAATTGAGGTGGAATAGTTTTCGGTACTCATGCGCCAATTCCTCCTGGACTAAAAGTGGCACTATGCATACATCCATGTTTCAAATTATTTCACCAACCGCAAGACGAAAATCAGTGAAATTACCGAATTCCAGACCAGTGGTGGCAAGAATATTGCCACCATGTTTTTTTCTTACTGTGGATATGTTTATTTTTTTTTTTTGAACAAAAGTTATTATCCTGCCCATAATGGTTCTATAAAATCAGTTTTTATTTCTATAACATAAAAAAATGCATCTACCGGTTAAATGTTTCGTTAAAACTTGTTAAAACAAATATTTTACTTAAATTTAGCCCGTATTGTTAAGTTCAATTTTTTGTTCTGAATTTCAGATTAATTGTTGTACTATAATTAGTACATATTTTGATTCCTTAATTATTCAGCTTTATACTGGTATTTTTTACTTTGCTATAGCTGCAATAGTTTGCTAGAAAATATACTTTGAATCGGTAATGGCATGGGGCGCTCGACGCGGTTCAACACAAATCGCGCGCGCTGACGTACAAGGTGTTGACAGGTGTCACACTCGAACGCTTGAGTGGATAACAGGTTTTACTAATTGGAAACGTTTAAAATTTAAATAAAAATCGTAAAATAATCATTGAATGTTTTAATGCAAATAAATCATAAGTCATTAGTGCATTTTATTATTAGGTAGAACCAGACAATAAATAGGAAGGTAAGACATTATTACCAATTATATTTTCGTTCAGATTAATCAAAATTTGTAAACGAATAGGGATCACATGTTTTCACGTTTTTTGCAGAAATTGAAATACCATTTGAATTATTTTTAGTTGTCAATAAACATATCGCACTCAAATGATTCGATCTACATACATTATTAATCTACAAAAATTCATGAATTTGAGATTTGTCCCTATTCGTCCCATATTACAATAATCTTACAACAACCTAAGGACACGTGGAATAATGTTTGTAAAGGCTAAACGACTTGTGCAAACGAGGTTTAGTACCCCTACCCGGCGTACGGTATATCCCTCCAAATGAATCATTCGTAACTATATGGTACGTAATACACACGCTAGACAAAATACCCGCATATAGAGTTCCACAAGTGCAGACAATACGGAGTGGCCAAGAAGCAATTAAGACTTCTCCAAAACCATACAAATAAGTTTACGCTTAAGCGTAGAGCACACAGCGAATTGAAGTGCGTTTTGAGCCAGTGGAAATTTCAGGCGAAGTTTTATCTAGTTTTAGCAAATCATGGACAACATCCTTTGCGGTCAATAGTCCTTCATTTGCACCCCCTCCCTAAGTAATTTGTATATTTACTTTAATTACAGAGTAAGCAATAAACTTAAAACGCATATCTAGTTCTTATATCTTCGAGTTTCTTAGATACTTCTGCAGGAGTACGCTCTAGGTCGCTTGCAATAGCCTTCTGCTTAGCGGGATCCAATGAGTTGAACTGTTCACACAAGTCGCCGTCTATCACGTTCTGTAACAAGTTTAGAAACAATTAAAATAATGTCTTATTATAAACGCGTTTTTTAAATAAAATTAATATTAACGGGTCGGTGACGCGAACTTATAAGATTTCTCCCTTTACCAAAGTTTTCATTTCAAAAATTAAGTAGTAAATGAGTATGAAATCCATTTCATGTTAAGTGGTCACTGCATGCTGCATCCTAGCATTAATATAATCAACTCCTAAGAATTTGAAATTTTTACTTGAAATTCAAATCCATCACAGATACGTTCTACTCCTGAGAACTTAAGATGGTCGCCTTATATGTAAATCAGCCTGCCGTCACAACATGCACACTCGCCCGATCCAGAACGTGAACTTATCATTTATTGTATCTGGTTGGGATACTCAAGAATTAGATCGCTACACTAACTGGTCGTCATAGGAATCATTAGTGTAGTACAAAGAAGCAGTTCTGGTACTGGAGGTTCACCGCGCGGCTAGGCGCTTTTGCAGTTCAATATGCAAACGCTCATGATTGTGCGCACTTAACCACCACAAAATTAAGAGATTCTAGACCCACATAATCATCATCATCATGAAATTATTACTGTCCCACTGCTGGGCACGGGTCTCAGAATGAGAAGGATTAGGCACCGCACTGGCCGAGTGCGTAGACTGGTAGACTTCACGTACCTTTGAAAACTTTTTTTTACCAGATTTCTCAGGTATGCGGGTTTGTTTCCTCACTATATTTTCCTTCACCGTTTAAGCTATATATGATAATATCTAATAGGCACATAACTTAGAACTTAAACTGGCTCATAACTTTAAACTGGGATTTGAACCGATTTGCAGTTTCTTAACCACTAGGCTATCACTACATAGGCGTGCGTACGAGGGATAAATGTTCGTTCCAATAAACTACAGAAGCGTCGATAGGAAACGCGTCCGACTCTCAGGAACGTGGCCGGCGGTCGCGACGCGCGCGCCCCAGCACGGAGCGCATCGCGCCGCCTCCGCCGGTGACCGCTCTACCAACAGTTGTAACACAGGTGCCCTCTACGGGAGGACACCTGTTGACTTACTGTGGATGTTGTAACTACGATTTTATGACATGGAATCCTTTGTGGTTCCACTGTGGAAGCATCACCGCTACACCTATTTCTGCCTCATAACAGCAGTGTTGAGCGCTGCTGTGTTCTGGTTTGAAGGGTGTGGGTAAGGGAGACACATTTTTCCGAGGCGTTCCAGCTTAGTCCTCAGGGGTAGCGGCGCATCTGTGGTCGATCTCAGGTAGGAATAGATATTCCTATCTGGGGTTGATTACAGATGCCCATGGGCGGCAGTAATCACCATCAGGCGGACTGCATGCTCGTCTACTCCTTTATTATTAAAAAAAAACCTATTTCTGCTTATAACACCAATTTTAAGCGCAGCTGTATTCCGCGTTGAAGGGTGTGGTAAAGGAGACATTTGAGGCGTTCCAACTTAGTCCTCAGTGGTAGCTACGCTTCTGTAGCCAAAACCTCAGGTAGAATCTTATCTGGGGTTGATTTCCATGAATAATATTACAAATGTTGTATTGACTAAACATGCGTTTTTATTAAAATTAAATTGCAATAAGTACACTCTGTTTTGCAGGAGTAAATAAAAGTGCAATTTAACAATTTGTTTGTAAACCAAATAAATGATTTCTAACACAAAATGTACAAAGATTCATTGCTATTACCTAAGTAATCTAGTTATTCACTTTAGTACTATTATTGCACACAAAATTTAGTGTTATTCAAATACACTTGTATGATAGTAAACTCACCTTTACTGGATAATAATAGCTCCTAAATGACAAGTGATCCCGTCCACACAGCGGCGGGTTTTCGCTCCTCATGTGCATCTCCAAATGCTGAAAGAAGTCGTGGTCCTCCCGTGACGTGAAGGGCAGTAGAACGCCGAGGGAACCGCTAACGGTCGCGTACAGCAACGCCTCAGAACCACCGGGTATTAACGTCGCTCTTTGCAGTGATGTTATAGTTTCGCCTACGTGGAAGTTCACCGCAATATCGCCTTTTTGTGACGCGCCGTTTAGAAGACCTGAGAAAAAATATAAATTTAAGTAATACACTCTACAGTGCGTTCTAATGTTTTCTGTAAAATTAAATTCAGATTCAAACAAATAATCATTGAATTTCATTAGTCTAGCATGTGTGAATTTGTTATGTATCATCATTCTATTACAAACAGAAGGAAACAAAATACGATTGATTTGTCATTTACCTCTATCCCAGAGAGCTTTGTTGCCTGTGGGGTCTTCATCAACATCATCAGTAACAGATTGTGGCAGTCTCATCACAGCCACATTACCAAATTTGTCAGACATTGCAACTGTATCGTAATCAAGTATACAACTGTTTGTGATCCATCTGGGGTTTGTGTCGTCAGCAAAAATGATCAATTGGTTTTCCCTCTTCTTAAATTTAACGCAAATTACTGATTCTTGAACATCCGACACGTATATTCTTTGTCGAATGGTCTTTATGTCTGCTATTAAGTTTGGAATGTGTCTGTTTTCGCATTTGCGGAGAAGTTTTCTTCTACCGATGTCATACAGTCGTAACATACGCCCGACGCCCGCCAGAAGCTTGCCGTTGAATGAAGCCAAAGCTCCCGGATATTCATCCACTGCTGTTTTGTGTAATAATTCTAATTTTCCAGTGCCATGAATCTGAAAGGTAATAACTTTTTTTAATAAACATCGATAGCTTTGAAGGAGGGAAATAAACAGTTGACAGTGTGATTCAACTTGAGAGGTGTCACCTTTATGGCATTTATTTCTAGCGTGAAGCAGACTTTTTAGAATAAGACTAATTCTTGTCCTCGAGGTAGCAAAGTGTCTGCGATTGGCTCGTTCTATAAAGAGTTTCACTAACTATGTATAAAGGTATCTCGTATCATCAGGTAAAAACAGGTGATTTTATGCCCGTTAGCTATTTTATTCTTATAAGGAAAAACCACTGTACATTAAAAGTATGAACACTAAATGGAATATAAATTAAGAAAACTACCTTATATACATGTAAAAAGCCTTCCGTACAGGATCGCGGCGACAAGATGGCGTCCTTGGCAACGCCCACAACCAAATGCGGCGACGTGTGTTCCGAGTGGGACGACCATCGCACGATACACAGCGACACGGCTGCCTCGTTCTGTTCCAACTGCACCTTGTAAAGGGTGGTAGGCTGACCACCCACACTCATGTCTACCACTCGGATTTGTGACGCCCACATACCTATTAACGAAATAACATTGCATTAGAAATGATACAAACTGCATGTATAAAACATTTTAAATAAATTATAATTGTTTCCAGTGCTTGAATCAAATGAATCACAGAATTCATCTGGGATTAACGCATGGATATGATATGGCCATACTCGATTAGAGTCAAACTGCTTGTTAACATTTTTTGCTCTTGCCCAGGGAAATATGGCCATAGGATTTTAACTCTTCATATTGTAATCATATCACAGCCTTCAAAGATCATAGGGTTGTATAAAAATGCGTTTTTTTATTGTTATTTGTCAATATCTCTCAATGGATCATAACAATAGGTCAATTAAGTTTTTTTTTGGTTACATATTATATGCCCTTTGGTTTGAATCACGTGATATGTATGACAAATTAATATATAGGCAATGAACAATCACTTATTTTATGACTTCTAGGAGTTTTTACATACCTGCTCCTGCTTTAGGTGATGAGAAGGTGCTCTCAGGAAGAATATCCGAGAGAAATGCATCAGCCATTTCATTTGCCAATTGTTGTTCCTCCACACCACCGCCCGCGGCTGCTTCTCGCATCTCTTGCGCCATTTGCACTCTGCAAAGAAGTTATGTTTTATATATAATACAAATACCTTTTAAGCTACAACTAGTGACTTATGAAATATAAGTCAGTACTGCAGGTTATTCTACATAGAATTCGGTAAATGTGTATTGTTGTCATCATTTAAATTGTAAACTTTATAAAATGAAGTTAAGTAAGAACAAATTATAGTCATCCTTAAACCTGTCCCAATCTAACCAGTCTTTCGACCTCTGAATCCAGCAGTTTTTAACTGTCTTCATCAGTCTCATTGTTTAGCTTTTTGTTATCCAATCTTTGTCTCTGTTAAGAAACTTATATGTGTAATTTAGGTTTACTCTAATACTACTACTCTACACTGGTAGTCTAATACTCTAAAAAACTCAAATGGTTATTAATTACCTCCTCTGTTTCTTCATTTCTTCTGTATATGAGTTGTGATCAGTTTCCAAAACGATGATGTGATTATTGTCAGAGTTGATGATAAACTTCCGTGGCGTGTACTCCAATGGAACGGTTGTTTGGTTGAACACTGCACCCAACTTTTCTAGTGCCAGAATCCTAAGTGTGTTTGATGAGATTGCTACTATACCCTCGGCGCACTGTTCTGTAAGTAAAATGAGTTGTCAATTGTCTGGTTTTGATACAGTTATAATATAGGAACTTAGTAACAAGACAGTACATAATCCAGTTATGTATATGTAACATTTAAGACGCGCGAAAACATTTCACCAAGTAAGTCTCCGAACAATAATGAGTAAAAGACGCTAATGAAAATAGACTCATATTTTCTCATTCGCGCTAAGAACCTATACCTTGCGCAGAACGGACGAGCGTCCTGGTTTTCCGAATAGAGTCAAGTCATATGCATACTCGTATTTCGCGTGTATTCATGTGTACTATGGATTCAACGAAATGTTAGAATTATTTTGTCCACGGCATGGTTTTGCCACCTTCACAGTCTGAGCGACTCCGGTTTGGCTATGGAATATGCCGAGTGCCCCCTCTACCGCAAGCGGGAGGGGGCTATGCTCTGCGACGTTGTGGGCCTGTCACTGCATAGAACAGCTACGCTCCACTCTCGCGAGCGCCACCCGAAGGCAGCTCTCGCAAACACGTCGGGATTTTATAAGTTTTTATTTCATGGAAATTACACATACCATACAATAATTATAATTACCAGTAGAGAAGTTTTACGAATAGTTCTAAATTCGAACATATATTATAATAAAAAAAATGTTTTAAAATGTATCTATAAAATTGAGATCACCTAACTCTTACTACACATGAATATATATTTATTTACCTGAACTGAAACCAGCAGCATACTCCAAGCACTCGTACGAAAGGGGCGTGAGATGGAATCGATTTTGATAGTGATAACCGAGCCAAGTTCTCGAGGACACAGCTAGCACTGCCTCGGAACCTTGCACTCGAACTTTGAACAGTTTCACAGGTCGCGATCCGAGGTACCTACAATGATTTATATTAGTGTAGACCTCATAATTATTATAAAGCATATTTGTATGTAAGTTTGTATCTCAGATCTGGTTAATTAATCGTCAATGTTTTTCAGATGAAACACGGAGCGAATAGGTTGACATCATTGAAAATAAATATACAAAAAACTAAACAAAAGAAAATAGAAGAAAATACCTTGTTCTTGTGTCTGCTAAGTCACCACTGACAGAATCTAAGGTAGTTCTAAGCAGGACACCATTGCTTAAACCAATATTCAGATGGAGAGCAGACTTGGCCCCACTTTCAAACGGTTGTTCAACTATACATAAGGACTCCGCACCGGCCGGTAATGCTTGCATAGAGCGCGGCGATAAACAGTCCTACAAATAAAATAGCGACATTGTAAAAGAGGTTTCAAACGTCCATAAAAAAGAGAAAGAGTGAAGTTATCAGTATTGTTTAAGAATAACGCATTTTTGGGTTGTTGTAATCACAGGATTTCAGTGGTGTCCTTTTATCATCATTTCAGCACTATAAAATATATTAAAGATACCTTTCCATCAGTGATATGTAATGTAACTAAGCTATGGATGTGGATAGCTTAAGGCTAGCTTAGCTATTGAAGCTAAGCTATGCTATGAAAAATGCGAGCGAAGGATTGGAGCTACATATGCAAACAAGAGTTATACAACTAAATTTTAAACACATCTCACTTGTTTAGCTTAGCTTCGACCTCGCATACCACTTAGCTTTCCCACATATCTCTGGTAAAAAGGCACCCTAAAGCTGCATATTACATATTAAAAAAGGTTAATTAAAATAACTTACAGCTGGGTCCAAGGAGATGATTCGCACGGTGTTATCACTCAGTCCCACAGCCAAGAACCAAGCTCTTTGTTCTCCTGTCGCTACAGACCCCAGCGCCATACAAGACACATCGGATGACAACTTCTTTCTTTCCGTATACTCATTCAATTGCCCAGTCTGTAAAAATTAACTTCCATTAATAATATTCAGTAATGAGACTATATTTAGAACAAAACATATGTAATAGAAGAGATCTTGTCCACGGCATGGTTTTGCCACCTTCACAGTCTGAGCGACTCCGGTTTGGCTATGGAATATGCCGAGTGCTCCCTCTACCGCAAGCGGGAGGAGGCTATGCTCTGCGACGTTGTGGGCCTGTCACTGCATAGAACAGCTACGCTCCACTCTCACAAGCGCCACCCGAAAGCAGCGCTCGCAAACACGTCGGGAATAATTTCCATTAAAAAAATGTACTTACTGGGTCCATTTCAAAATATACGAGTTCACCACCCGTCAACGCGATCACTACTTGTCTCTGATTCACCGCACACTTCACAATCGATTTCTTTCCGGGCGCCTTCCACTCGTTCACACGCTTATCCGCGCGAATGTGCCTAATACCGTCCGGATAAACTTGCACTAAAGCGTCATTCCCGAGAGCGTGACAACTCAAAGTAGGCGTAGTTCCCAAGAAGCCGGAATCTGTTACTTCCTCAACGGTTTCACCAATAGAGAGCACAAGAGTGGCGTTAACGAATGACACAATGATGTACGAATCATATTCCTCTGTAAACAAAAGAGAAAAAGCAAAGCTAGAATTGTGTAGACAGGTCAAGTTTCTACAACTATATTGTCTTCGTGTGACGACAGCCTGGAGTGAAGTAAATGGAGTCACCGATGCCTACCTTTGATCTCTGAAGTGCATCTCTATTTGTTCATCGCCGGAGAGAGGATCCTGAAAAGAAAAACCACTGGTGTTTACGTATAACAAACAGCCAGGGTTTTATTAGTAATTTGTTTGATAAAAAGGAGCATTCATAGTTGGTTATGGTAGCGTCACAGTATATCAGTAACACGGACCATAGATATAATCACTACACTCAGCTTTGGGTCTATTTTGAATTTAGTGAATGCTATTTGCCTTGTTCATATACAAGTTTGTTAGTAAATTAAAACTTATGCTTTTTAAAATCGTAAACGTAAGCCAAAAGTTATCAATGCTTATCTAGACCTCTAAAACTAAATATTCTGCAATGTTTAAACCTAATACTGTAAGATGCATCCTTGTTTTTCTAGACAGTAAGTACGACTCCTTTTCACCAGTAAATATTTTGCTTATATGGGTTTTTTATTATAAACTTACCATCCTTGTGGCGTCGAACAGTCCACACAGCGTTCGGAGAGCCTGGCAACTCTGATACGGCCATTTCTGCCACTTCCAGACCATGTCTTAAGGCTCGTAATGACGATCTCGGTCCACGCCCACAAGCCAAGTACACTTGAGGAGTATCTTCGCCAGTCAAATCTGCTACATGACACGCTAAAAAATGGTTTTGTGGATTAGTTTCCATCGCAATTTCCAAATATTTAGTATTTTACAAACAGTATAATACAAAAAATGAAATCCAATAAGTCAATAAAAAATAAATATGTTATAACAATGCAGCCAATATCTGACGATCTTAAGTTAATACAAAAAGTTACTAAATACTTTATGACTATTGATGGTAAGAATAGGTAATAAGAGAAATTTACCTAGTATGGGTGATAAAGAATCCAGTTCATCCACAAGCACCAAATTCCTTAGTGATCTTGGGGCAAAGAAAAATGTGTCTCCTTCTTCTAGAGGCATGGCTGAGCTGAACTCCGGCTCATCATCTTCATCACCCAAATGTGCAATTTGGTACAGGTAGCTGTAAAATGAATAATTTGTTAAATATTGTAATGATCCCATAAGATATTGTAATGATGTAATATTTAAAGTAGAATGACTATGTTCAGACAACTAAATATTTTTTTTAAATTAGTAGAACAGCTTCTTAGTTCAGTCCAGATTTTTTTTATATATTTCATTTTATTTTTTATAAATCTGTTAATCTCTCATCAGTGTGCACTCACCCCATATAAAAGGGAGGACCTTGGTTCAGAGATTACTACTCTGGCATGTAATATAAAAATGTAGATGAAATATGTTCAACCACATAGGCTCACATGCCACACATCTATTGTCATATCATACTTACTGGTTGCCAAACTCGCACGCTACAAACAGGAACCCAGTCTTCAGAACACACATCGAACTTGCTACTGGAACAGTGTCGAAGTATTTCAGTTTGATTTCAGTTACCATATCCTCATCAGTTTCTATTGTTATCTTGAATATATCACCCTGTTCGGTTTGTGCCAAGAAGAAGAACATCGATTTGGTCTTGTGTGTCGCCGAGCATACAAATATCATGCCTCTTTCTGGGTCGTCTAAATCATTACGACGTCTGGGTATTGGACATCTGATGTCATGTTGGTCTCCGAGATTCTTGTATGTGAGATAGTTCTCAGAACAAATCAGTACACCAGATGGACCATCGTTACCCCCAGGCACAGTTATGAGGAAGTTTGCATGTTCTTCCAAGGGCTCAGAGTATTTTCTTACAACATGATTCAAACCGAGATCCAACTCATAGAAAGTAAGTGTCTGTTGGGTTTTTTGGGCTGCTTCACCTGTAAGAACATGCTACAATTAGTTTTTAAGCCTTAAAGAAATATTCAGAGCTATTTATATTTAATTCATACAAGGAGGATTTGACGTCACTGCCAGTCGGAAACACGGACCTCAAGATAATCATTATAAAAACAATTTGTCTGTTATTAACTGTCTTATGACTACTAATATTTACTATTATTCAAAGACAAATATAATCTATTGGTTGGTAAAATCATCATTTCTGTACAACCCCTTACCTGTAGGATCTGAATCAGCTTCTTCATAGTCAATTTCCAAGCATGCAAACATGGGATTCTCAAAGCCCACATCAACCCCGACCATGTGATAAACTAGTGTGTTTGACTTGTGAGCTTCTAATGGCGAGGATATAGTCAACCTGGCCTCTGCATCTCTGTTCAGAATATACACAAGCTTCTGTTTTTCAATTGCACCTAAAATACAAGCCAAAATTTTTTATGACGCCTAAGGCTAACAATATTTCAAATATTTATTTTAAAATATCTTTCAAGTTATAATTTCTTTATTCATGCAATTACATTTAATATTGGTATTAACACCTGCTAGTCTGTCACTATATGACAATATGAATAATAATATGAAGTCAACCAAAGATTATAATTTTTCATTTAACTTTTTGTTACAAAACAGCAATAGAAACTAACATGACAAATACTTGCTGTATTTACTGGTGTAAAAGTCATAAAACAATAAAATATACCACTGAAATATTAAGTCAATCTGAAACATTATCTTTAGTACTCACCAATCATTACAGCTCTGCCTTTAGGGTCAATAGCTAGATATTGACCTGGAACAATCCTTCTACATCCAGATTTACCAAATGTTTCTTGGTGAACTTTCTCCAATATATTTTTGGTTGGAATATATTCTAAGATGACTATGCGACCGGAATCAGAACCGACGACAATGTAATCTGCAATCAAAAAATAGTGTGAGCAAAGTTCATGTATGAAAAAAGATTTTGAAAAAATATATATTATATTGTGCCAATGACTAAATCCATCTCAACATATATCAAAAATGTCCAGAGCGACGCATTGGCTTTTATAATCTATGCATTTTGTTATACCGTACTTCTAGCGTGCAAGAAGCATGGAAGCAAGAGAATGCAATATGGGTAACTTGGTGAACTTCATACAACTAAAATTAAATAACCTGAGTAAATTATTTGAAATTACCAGATACATTATGCTACGGAATTTTAAAAATTAATTGACAAATTTACTTAGATATTAATCGAAAATCGATGTGGATAAAGATAGGCGCCATAATACATTTAAAGCGCGCCCTGGGAGATACGAGACCACGTGATCGCGCAAACTAGTTCGCGCCGGTATCTACCACGTGGAAGTAAATAGGTCAATTACCTTTCGTGCCGCCGGTAAGCCGGAATGACATCATGGAACGGATGATCCCGAATATTTCCACTTTCATCAACGTATGCACTTTTCCGGTGTTCGGATCCGGCCGAAGTAACTCCAACGTCTTCCCACGTGATATCACGATTTCTTGTTGCTTCGTACCGGAAAAATTTCCATGTACGGCGTGCGTTATGGCCGTTGAGCCTTGTAGCGTCAAATTGTAGAGAAACATTTTGCTGCGGCTTTATCAACTCTGAAAGAACATCATGAATTTCAATCACCTGCACGTGGCATGTAAATACAGGGAGTTGATTAAAAAGGAATGTTAAGCTCGTAACTGACGAAAACAGAGGTGATCTTGTGCTTTCGAATGGGTGAGCTTATCACTATAGCACTCATAAAACGACCATTACAGATATTAAACCTGTCTTGGAGATACCTAGTGCAAATATTCCCAAAATACCATTCTTAGCATAACGCTTTAATTTATAGTTACTTACTTGCATAAATAAAGAATCCGATCGCCGCAATGCGGCTGGATTATTTAAATCTTGTCTTGCTTTCGAACGTTTCAGCTCGCAGACGCCGCAAATACACAAAATGGCCGCGGTATTCGACAAACACGTTGAAGCCGGCGAACGCGAGACGCGCACGCCGAGGAAGCGTCGCTTGAAATGCATTTTTCAATTTACGAATAGCGGAAGAGCTCTCCTGAAACCGACCAATCAAAATAGGGCACAACTATGATGGCGCCACACTTATATAGATATGGTGTTGCCATTATATTGTTTTATTACGTAACAATGTAGACTACAGAATATATGGAATATATATATTGACATAATATAGTTTTTGATATAGTCTGTGGTTAAAGCATTAAACTTACTATTCATCCATAGATGGCGCTATATTTTGTATTCACTATTAGACACAAGATGGCGTTAAAATTTTTAGCTACTGGCCAATAGATGGCGTTGTCTTAAGTTTTATAGCGACATCTAGCCATCAATACTGTATCATACGTTATGTTCACTTAAAAATAGATGGCGCAAGTAGTCACGAAATATTTAATTTTTAACTGTGCTAGCACAGTACAAATATCTTATACAACTAAACAAGTGCATTGAGAATAACTGTGAGAATAATACTATTCGTGTATCAGACTGCCTGATTAAAAATGATTTTATCACGAACATTTTATTTTAAAGAAATCGTTATACATCTAGTGGTTTTAGTTTGTATTTGAAATATTAGTTAATTTTCTATTCCATTCCACAAACATTCCACTTAGCGATTAGAATATTAATTTAATCGTGTTTTTGAAAATTGATATAATAGTGAAATATTGATATAATGTAAAAGTAAATAATTATAAATCAGCTTACCTGAAGCATAAAGCTAAAGACAAATAAACAATAAGCTTATCCATAGATAAAGTTTCAGATACTTTATCTGACGATCGTCATAATTAAGAATTGAATGCACTATAAAACTATACACTTCTTAAAGCAGTGTTTTTTGGTGCTTGAAGAAATCATCCAAAATGAAATGAATGAAAATGAATAAGTAAACAGGTCGGTAGGCAGTTGTTTATGTCTAAGTTCTTTTACGTATTAAATTCACATACTACGTGAATTAACAGGAATATTATAAAATCCGTCCTTAGCGCAGTACACCTACATTAAAGGTACCGGTTTATTTTTACCAACATGAGAACAATTTACAACATTAAGATTAAAACTTATAATCTTATGACACTGGCAGAACACCTGAACAGTGAGGTTTAAAATTCCAATATGTGCTTATTTGTATGTGTACGTTTTGAAAGAGCTTTGCCCCATTGTGGTGTCTTTTAATTCTATTTTGTGGGCGCGCAGCGGCTCCACAATGTATCTGTGCGCGCACCTGAGTATTCGGAGTTCGGTTAGGGATGTGCGTTTGTGAATATCGATATAGTTTTATTTGTAAGGTCTTAAATTTATCGAAATTGGACGAATATTACCTATCGCTAATATTGAATTGTTATTGCGATATTATCGTTATCGATCATTCGTATTTAAGTGGAGAACTGGTTTTTCCGCGGACGAATTTAAATTCGTTTACTTCGATTTTTAATTTCACATCCTTTTTGGGGTTCCTTATTTAAAATTATACTTCTTTTAAAATGTTTTGGAAATATGCGGAGAGTAAATTTTTATAATGCTTATGAACACCAACACCTAAAATCGACATCATAAAATTGGCTAGAAAATGACGCAAGGTTTCCAGAAAAGGCTACCGTAAGGGACCGTACCGTGATCAATCGATTCGATATAGTAATGTGGTATCGACTATAGTTTTATGTCGATATTAATATATGTATTATTATGTTGGTTTCTGTATCGTCGATATTTTTTTCGATATACCATTACATCCCTAGTTCGGACCCATTTTACTTTGAGATGCCGCTCTTCATTGGCGTCATCGGTCGACAACTCCAATATATATTTAGTAACAGATTTCGATATTTATTTTTATTTAAAAAGGGTCAACAACAGACTTGTTAGGTACATACCTACGTTAATTTAATTCACTATTAAAAAGTTAATGTGATTATTATAGTTGCAGGTAAAAGCTTGTTAATAAAGGGTTAGCTGCTAAACAATAAAAATGTAATCAGGTTCAGTTACAAAAAAAAAACATTAACCAAACTTTGAATTACTCGTAACTCTGATAATGATACAGTGATTATATTATAATATACTTAGGATTAAGTAGGGACGCGGACTGCCTTGCAACACCCTTCAAACGAGAACACATTAAGTAAAGTAAAATACTTTTAAAACATTAATGTCAAATCACGTTACTTAACTTAAAATTCCGCTCTACTGAATTCCGATTTCGTCAAAATAAGCACACGAGCTTAAAATCTTGAAGTTAAAAAATAACTTCAATTTTATTTGCATACCTCTATCTATACCCATATTATACATACGTAGGTTCATGCATTCGCAGGGTTACTTATCGTGTATTGGAGGTTTATGAATCACGACTTGCGGAGGCGGTGCACGTGCGCTCTGCTTGGAGGTAATTGTGTTAAAAACCTTAACCCATGCACATATACCTATACACATACATATACATGTACAAATAAATAAAAATATAGATACAAATCCTTAGTATGTACGTTCATTTCGCAACATGAGGTCATTCTTAAATTTAAGAACGTCCATTACAAAATATTTAATAATTTCGTGTTTTTCAAAACGAATGCTTTTAACATAGATTAGTAAAGATTCCCCACTCCTAACAATAAAATGTACCCAGTTTTGAGAATTGAAACAGTTGCGTAATAAAATTTTGCCACGTCTCCGTGCTAAAATGTCCCTAAAATATTTAAAATATTTGAAATATTTGAAATATTTGAAATATATTTGAAATATTTGAAAATTACGCAGTATTAGTTATTTATTCGTAAATTTTCTCTAAAAATGTTTTTATTTGTCAAGAATTCAAAAAAAGAACTTACTATAATAAGCCATTTGCGGCTTCATTCAATTTCAAGGCGGCGAAGTATCTTTACTAATCTATGGCTTTTAATAACGATTCATTTTAATTAAAATAGTACAATATTATCCTGTATGTCATAAAAGAAGCAGGGTTACCGTGCAGCACCTAAGTAATAATAATTATTCTATTATAAAGTTATCGTACATTTTATTTAATTGTATAATATTAGTTATGCAATAATTTTATAACAGATGGCGCTGTTAATGCGGTTGAATACTACAAAAGGCTAAAATTTGTCCAACGCACTACCGTACCTTTACAAACCTATTTTAAAGTGATTTTTTTGTATACTTTAAAGTGTAAATGCCTATAAAACGATTCCTCATTATTATATTTCAGTAAAAACACTTCTATACAAATAGACAAGCGAAAAAAAGGATTGAAATAGTTCGTATAATACAATGGCTTGTTTATTTTTTGCGATAACAATTGGCTTCGGATGTAGTGGAGCGTACAGAATGTCCTTAAATCAGATATCGGTATAAATAGGTACAGCAATTATTGCAGCTGCGATTACTCGTCCGATTGTGGCAATTAGTCCGCTCAGTGGCCACTGAATTGTAGGGTTAGCGAATAACGTAAGCAGGAGTAAGAATTGGTAGTCTTCTTGAGTCCTGAGTTAAGTGATCATAGGCGAATACACTTTTCCTACTTCAGGTTTTGCTGCGGCATGGGTGTCATTAAAACAATCACTTAGTGAGGTGTAGTAAGTATTCAGAAATTGGCAATGACGATCTTTTATATGCAAACATTGGATAGATTGAGTATTAAAAACGGGCGTAACGTGTTAAAATTGTAATGTAAAAACTTATTTTAGGTAACTGTTAACAAATAAAATCAACAAAATAATGCATTGCTAATTTATTATTATAAGCTAATTGTTATAGAGTTCAAAGGCCTCATAAAGTTAAATCGGTTCAACCCTACCGAAGTAGGTACTTAGTTACATTAACCTTATTTAAGATATAGTCAGCGCCAAACTGCTAGTCCGCTCTGAAGTTGTTGCGAGCAGGTGTAGTCATACAATGTGCTATGGCGACGCGATTCACTTCTATATTCAGAGCGAACTAGCAGTTTGGCGTGGACTATACCTTATTTTTTTTTTTTATATTTGTTCGAGAGTTTGCAAGCCCTACGTCGCGCACCGGTAGGCCAGATAACAAATAGATGTAATCGCGCCGCGCGTGAGACACTCAATTATTCACACACCCCGTTACTTCTGATTTAATTACTTATCTGCTTATTACTGCCTATTTTAGACAGGCTATTATTAGCACAATACTCTGTAATTACTAATTAGTCCGTGCTAACTATAAAGGCACGAAACTAAGTATGAAAGTTATACGGTTTTTTTAAAGATTGAAGTAGCCAACGATAACGCCGTCCTTCTGATAACTGTAACTTCTTTTTATATTAATATACGAGTAGCAGACGAGCAGTCCCCTGGTGGTATGGTACGGCTGCCTATAGATATCTGTAATCAACGCCAGATAACATTCGATTCCTACCTGAGGTCGGCCACAAATGAACAGCTACCCCCGAGAATTCCGGAATTCATCGGAAAAGTATGCCTCCCTGGGACTATGACTGTTGTTATTGGGCAGAAATAGGTGTGGCGGTGGTGCCGCTGGAGTCTAGCCACAGAGGGTTCTACTTCTAGATAGATCTTTTTCTCCTTCAAGCTTTATGTAAAACAGGATTTCTACCTAAAAGCGTTACCTGACTAAGATCATCGCCTCATATGTGAGTCAGCCGGCAACCACAATAATTAGTGAACAATACAATAAACTACTAAACTAATATTAATTTACTACTAAACTAATATTAATTTCTTGTATTTTTCAATTAGCCGGTAAACGTTTGAACATAAAATATTCTTATGAGCTAAATTAATCATCAAATTATGAAGGTCAAACGGAACCCCAGCATGACGCAGGAAGGCAGCTGGGCGGTGTTATTTAATACTGTGGCGAGCGGCGTGTTACTCATGGATTGTGGACATCTTGTGTTTAGTATAGCGTCAATATAGCGCGCTATACGGAAACAACGGATAGCGCAACATCTGCTATATCGGCTTTTAGGTGTTGTTGTTCGAATATAACGGTATTGTTTATGTTTAGCCGGCGTTCATTTCCTAATTTTTATTGCAGATGTTTCTATATTTAATAAGGATATTCAGCCTGGCCACAGATAACATTTCGTTAACGTCACTTTTTAAGAGACAAAAAATCTTAATCTATTTTTTAACGTTAAAAAGTTTCTCATTATTTGTTGTATGTACTGACATTGAGGAAAACACGAATAATGTAATATAAAACGCATTTTTATATGCCCCCTTAAATTGGAAGCGTGCGATATAAAAATAGCGTAATAAACCTAATATAGGGTATAAAATAACATCTTAAAATATTAAGTCATATAGCACGTTATTATCTGCTATACAGCTTTAGCGCTATATAGCAGTTTTGAACACTACGTAGAGATATATTAGTACGATCAGAGAAATATAGCGGCAAGCACGCTCGCCCACGGGAGCAACTTGTCCGATCCATCTGGACAGATATATGCGTTCCTCTGGGCAGTTATGTACTGCGATCAGTGGCGTAGCTACCCAGGGGCTAGGCGCGGCGGGGGAAAATTTAATGCTGTATCAGGAGTAAGTAAGCTAATGTCAATAAACGTTTTTGTACTGGTCAATATAGTGGTTAAATTTTATTTGATTTTACCACTCATGTTGATGTCCGTTAAGTCAATAAATCGCGTAAAATCTATAGATTTCGGCTACAGCTCATTGTATAACGCGAAATATCGTGAAAAAAGTGCAGTGTCGTGTAGTAGGTACATTAATTCAGATCCGCGGGCAGGAGATTGTTCATGGTCTCCACCGTTAAATGTGGTAACTGAAATTATCAACGACACTTGTAGCGTATCATTGTGTTTCTCTTTCCTTTTATTTTACTTTTAACGTCAATAGTGAACAGTGAGTACCTACGTACTCGAGCACAATCTAATATTGTATTGTTTAAATAAATTAGAAATCTAAAATTATCGATGTAAGGAAGAAACCCGGTGATGCATTTAAACGCAAACAACGCCAAGAAAGAGAAGATAGAAAACAAAAATTTACCAAAATTCATAAATTTTTTAGCCAGCCTTCTGCAAGTACGTCTGGTCAAAATATTTCTATTGATAGTGACTCAAATAATGTGCTAACTGCAGTGTTAGTTGAGAAGTCTACTGAAGAAGATTCGACAATTATTGCAGTTGGAGATACCTCCGCCGGCGATCATGTGAACGTGATTGATGTTTGCATGACACACATAAGAGCGGAGGGTTTGGAGGAACCACAGACACATTTTTCGAAAATGTGTACGACAAATCTTCTTATGACTTGGGATACCTTACGAACACAATATTAAGTGATAACGAAAAACGTCAAATTCGTCAACCAGACCAATAGATGTTTTTCAAAATCGTACTACGTTTCGTGCTCTACATATGGGCCAGTTAATCGTTTTTGGTTGTGTTATTCCAAAACACTAGACGCTGCCTATTGTCGCTGCTGGTTACTTGCTTCACAAAGAAATAATGTTTGGTGTACGGGAATTATTAACTTTTTAATATGAGGACTTTTTCAATTGTTTTTTTATGATTTTAGGATCTACAAGATATTTAAGTGCAACTATTCAAAACGAAATGATTCAGAGCTTGGGGACCTAACTCTATCATCGTAATTTATGTTGTTACTGTTTAATATTTTTATTACCTGGCCTGCAGTGCACAAAAAAGAGCTTAATTAGCTTAGTACTTTCAAAGTATTTGTATATTTCAAATTTTTTTGATAAAACCTAATCAGTTTACATAGCAGTGGGGCCCCATTTTTTCATTTGCCCCAGGGCCCTTGGTTCCCTAGCTACGCCACTGACTGCGATGTATGATTTAAATTATCAGCTTCCCTGTAGAAATTACGACACGATATTTCAAAGGCGGTGGCCCGTTTTGCATTTGTATTTTTTCTTTTACTTTTGTTCAGACAATAAAGGTGGCTGTTAAATGATTGTTTAAGTATTGTTGAAGTAAATTTGTGTAACAACATATTAATTAAGTGTACCTATGATGATGATTACTTACTTGAAATAAAAACAGAAAACTGCAATTTTATAAACAATAGTGATGTTCGCTTTAACAAAACGTACTTATCCATTATTTGCCTTTTTTTCTTGCTGATGTTATTATTGCGTATTAGTTGTTTTATGTTATTAGTACATAAAATCTAGAATTTCAAGGCAAAAAGTAACCTAGCACTAGGTTATTAATCAATCAATAATTGATAACAAATTGAGACAAATGTAAAAAGAAATATGTAGGTAACTATTGATCATTCGCCTACGGGAGCTCTAATAATACATCTAGAAGGATACAGGTATTCAATGCTCCCTTAAATTATCCTCGCCGCAGGATTACAGCCGCCAGACATAAACGTGGTTCAGTCTTTGCTAGTTGAATATGCGAGTAATTAAACTCTAACTGAATAGAATTGTCTGTTTGTATGTCACAAATAGCAAAGGTGCGTGCAGTCTGACTGATTGACTGATGTTAAGTGACGACTGGCACTTAAAGACATTTCTAGTCTATCCCAGATAAGATTTAGAATCCTATCCAAGGTCAGTCACAGATAACACATCTGTTGCTGCAGGGGACTTAAACGAATTATTTCAACGATCGAAACCTCACAGTTTGTAGGTACTGACTAGCGTAGCGAAAAAATCTAAGTTTATGGTACTGACCATAAATTGTCAAATTAAGATATTTGGGAGGCAAAACATGTATGGATTGATTAATAATAATGGGCGTAAATGTGCTATACCGTTCAAATTAGAACACAGCTACACTTTGTTGTTTTAAGGCAGAAATAGGTATGGTCGTAGTGTCTCCAGGGTCGAAGCACGAATTTTTTCTACCTCCGTAAATGTGTAACTTTCATTATATTATGATATAGTCTTATGTATTTTCAACAACCAATGATTAAACTCGCGGTTGTGGACAATATACTAATGAAAGAGATATCTCCAATGACAGACTTAAATCTAGTCAATTACTTATATGAAATTACAAGACCTTCAACCTCCGAATATCAATAATCATTATACGCATCGTCCGCTATTTCTCGCCATAATTCCCTTTTTAAGGTTCCGTACCAAAAGCGTAAAAACGTAACGCTATTACTAAATTTACTAAGCCTCCGCTGTCTGTCGGTCTGTCACAGGGCTCTATCTCTGGAACCGTAATAGGTAGACACATAAAATTTTCATAGAACATGTATAATGGTGGCCGCTATAATTTCTTTAATGCAGACAAAAGAAATATATGGTTAGAATTATCTTTCGAATGACATTTTAAACAGTTTCTTATGTGATTTTTCCCATAAAGTTCAAATAATACTCGTACAATAAAATAAATATAACCTTACACCATAGATTAGTAAAGATTACTCACTCCTAACAAGAAAATGTAACCAGTTTTGACAATTGAAATAGTTGCGTAAAAAAGTTTTGCCACGTCTCCGTGCTAAAATGTCCCTAAAATATTTGAAGTAATAATTTATTTATTATGTAAATTAATGTAAATTACGCAATATTACTTATTCATTCGTAAATTTACTCTAAAAATGTTTTTATTTGTCAAGAATTAAAAAAAAAAGAACTTACTAATAAGCCGTTTGGGGCTTCATTCAATTTCAAGGCGGCGAAGTATCTTTACTAATCTATGCCTTACACTAATCTAAGTAAAACGAATCAGTATGAGTCATTAGTGTTTAGGTACGGCGCGTGGCTGTCTATGTTTTGTTAAACAGTTTCGAAGAAGACATTATGCCACGGGCCTTGTTTAATTAACCGAATGTCTCATAGATAAACAGCGTGGTCATAGCACGAGTGATGTGCGTCAATTCTCCTTCTAGGCTTCATAACATTACGTATTAAAGACCATTGAAGACATAATAGCCAGCTTTAGGTATGATTTTATGAGGCCTTATAAACTGGCAAGGAAAACTTTAATAAAGTTGAATCTTTATTAAACGTTTCTTTGGTTTCGCTGTGACTCGATCCAAGCAACTGTGTCGAAATATCGAATGGAATGGTCGGAATGGAACCCGGAACCACACCGAAACCATCGTGACGCCTCTACCATTCATTGACGCTGTACATTGTACAACCACATGCAGGTACAGCGCTGTACATTCTTGTGACTAATAATATGTATTTCGTATAGAATTACTAATGTCTTAGTAATTCATATCAGGTTTAATTTAGTTTGTTCATCACCTTACATACGTTTAAAATATGTAATAAAAAAATACGTAATATCATTTTATTTTTAACGTCTAATTTATTTATTTTTTACGTCTTTGGATGAATATCAAACTCATTCTACGCCTCACATTTATCTTTGAAAACTTAAGCGTTTCTTATCTATGGTTCCGATAAGGAATGACAACGCAAGTGCGTCTGTCGGAATGCAATAGGCAACCCTAAGTCCCAATGTAAACATTCCACCCACACCCCGTCACGGGTAACTCAATATTCAGCGAGCTGATCCCTTATAGGGTTCGGGGTAGTATTTCGTTTTATAATTTTAATTTGATTTTTTTTATTCACGAAATTTAGATATAGGTAGTCGTGTTTTGCCCACATACCATTAGACATAGATACAAATTAATAGTTAGTTATTATTTAACTGAGTGATGAGGACTGTTCGACCGCTATGTATGTTTGTAGATATGTATGTATGTTTATATGTATGTATGTATGTATGTATGTTTCTATGTACGCGATTTTCTCAAAAACACTAATCCGATTTAGATGGGAATTTCGGTTATCCGTAAAAACTCCGTAAATCAAAAAAAATTGGGAGTTTAGAGTAACACAAGACACTTGAATTTTTAAATCTATGAGCAATGTTTATATTTATGTACAATACATCTGTGATAATACTCAGTACGCTAACGCAATAAATATTAATGATTACTAAGTACTAAGATTACATAAGCGGTAATAAAGACTAGACTGTTTATTATATATTTGCTTTTGAATCTACGTTTAAAATTGCGATTACAAAATAACGTAAGTTACTATATTAAATATTAATCTATAATAGAATATGAGGGAACCTTCTGTTCTAGTTGTCTGCCATGTTCCAAGTTCGACCTCAGGTAGGTACGTGAAGTATCTAAACTAAATTAAACTTCGTTGGAATACTCATATTCTGTCACTTCTCTACTGCGTGCTATTTGATCCGAATTCTCCTCCTTACCTTAAAAGTCGTTTTAATTACCTCCACTTAATCCATGACCGCTCTTTACGTTCCATAAATAACCTTGGATTCAGCACTCCTATACACTCATCCTAAATCCTCCTGCCTTCCTAAATCTATCCATCTATCCAGTTCGTCCGACTATCCAGTGTATATTTTTAAGAACCTAGTTAAGGCTCATTACTTTGACTAGGTTTCATTCTTCCTTTTATCCCTTCTTCCTCATAATATATTTCCTTCTTACGTTTCCCTTCTTACCTATAGATGTTACGCCATTTGCACAGGACATGTCTGTTATGTTTTTATGTATATACTTTCTTACACACCCTACCTTCTTACGATCTCATATTTCTTTAACTCCATCTCAAAGGTTTTCTGAAACAAATCGCTCCTAAGCGATAAGGCCGTCTTTTTATACGCTATCTCATTTATTGTTTTATATGTATAGTTATACTTATAGTTGGTGTACAAATAAAGAGTATTTGTTGTTGTTGTTATTGTTTTTAGACACCTATTCTGGGTCTGGGCATTAGTCTGTGTTAAGACACACGGAATCCTAGTGCAAGACTATGGATCAATTAATGTACGTGTCTTTTATGGCTTTTCTTTATCCGTGGCAACCCTAAACCACCCCTGCGTATTGCGAACCAGCCCTTCTTTAATAAAACATCTCGATAATGAAAAGTCAGGCAGTCATAGAGGGTGGCGAATTAACCCTCCACAGCAAGACTACGAATCTGAGTTTTATGACCTCCACTAAGCCTCCAAAATTAAACGGTACACCACGCACCACTAGCAATAAATATCTTAATGATATAGAATCAGAAAGTATCTTTGGTTACATATACTAAAAGAGCGTAAGCGAGAATTCGTGTGCGCGACTATAGTTTCTATTTCTATGTACGTTAGACATAAGTTGGTATGTATGGTGTCATACAAGTAACGTTTACAGATTTGGCGTGTTCATACATTTGACATTCATTGCATTTTATTCAAGGAAGCACGTGCGCGGCCACCTGTCGTTTCTGCACTTGCACTATACCATTAATGGACACATGAAAATTCATAACCGCGACCGCGACGTAAAAGATTTCGATTGTCGCGCGGTTATTGCGGCAAGTATCTCTTTATCAACTTTGCAATTTCTTTTTATATGTATCGAGAAACAAAAGAAGTATCTAGCAGTAACTACGAGTATTGTCTTCTACTCTCTTATCCTAATTTCCGTATGGTTATGATATTTTCCGTATTTTTGAAGCTGGTAGAACCCTTTGTGGTTCGACTCCGGCGGCACCACCGCCGCAGCTATTTCTGCCTAATAACAGCAGTGTTAAGCGCGGCTGTGTTCCGTTTTGAAGGGTGTGGTAAGGAAGACATACTTTTCCGAGGCGTTCCAGCTTAGTCCTCAGGGGTAGCGGCGCATCTGTGGCGGACCCCAGGTAGGAATGTCTAATTCTATCTGGGGTTCATTACAGATGTCCATGGGCGGCAGTAGCCACTTGCCATCAGGTGGACTGCATGCTCGTCTGCTACTGCTATATAATATAAAAAAAAAATTATAATGTGAAAATCAGTTTTAAAACGTTTATTTTTCTGATTCATCACGGGGTCTATGATACTGAATACCGAAACGGTATTCCTTTTCTTAAATAAAGGAGATGCTACTTATACTCCGTAGAATGGAAAAGTCTTATGTGGAAACCAGTAGGCATAATATACACAAAATAGAGTCGTGTGGATTGTGGCAATTGGCAAAAAATGGCATACAAGTAATAGTTTTCCTGAAAGTCCGTCGCATAAGAAAATATAACCATTAAATATAAGTACTTTTCTACTACCAGGCGACTTCATCTGACAACCTCGTTTCAATCAATAAAACCCGCGGGCGAGAACTAGTATTCAATATAGAATACCGAGAAAAGTATATTGAATATTCAATTTTGTCGCTTGATTTAATAGCGTTTCGAAAGATCTTTTATTGCTTTCTACATTCTAGTTAAATTAAAACGGACGGCGTAGGCAATGAAATGAATGCAGATTAATTCTAAATAAAATAATCGATTCGTGTCTCGTTCGATGCAAATGGCTGGCGCCGGATGCGGACCTCCCAGTGACAATACGATTGCATCGCGTCAATACGAATTCAAAATGGCGCCTGTTTTATTACTTACCCGACACTATCGCCGAGCCTTTATTTCAACTACTTCCTGTTGCTTACTCGGAACGATTAACATTCGAGCTGTATGCTCATAAAAATATTTGACAATGAACTTCATATAACGTGTAATAAGTAGAAACAAGTGCTTGAGTTAAAACGACTTCTAAATCAAAGTACCTACGAAGTAAAGAGAAGCGCATTAAGCGTGAATAGCTTAGTATAAAATCATAGAAATAATCGTACTTGGTGGTACTTCTCGGAGGTACCATAACCACGTCTATTCCTGAATAATAACGACAGTGTTAAGCAGAGGATGGCAGTGGTCATACAAAGTATTTCAACTACTGACATATAGATGGATTGACGGGCAGCAGGACAAATATTCGATAGTTCAACGGACAGTTATAATCCGCGCCAAACTGCTAGACCGCTGTTAAGTTGTTGCGAGCAGGCGTAGTCGTACAATTTGCTATGGCGACGCGATTCACTTCTATATTCTGAGCAGTTTTGTACGGACTATACCGACTTACTACTTACACTCTTAAAATCCAATTGACGAAATTATAACTGACTCCTGGCAAAACGTAGCAGAAGTACTGTTTTAGCTTAATAACTACGAATGGAGCAAATTGCGAGTCGATCGCTGGCTAATAATCGCTTGAAACAATGTTGGATCGCAACAAACTAGCTGTTCAAAGTACTGAAATTTATATAACCGTGCACTACAATGTATGAAGAAATGGACACTTAAAATGCTATGTAGCCAATCAACGGTAAACACGAAGTAGTGTTCAAGGAAATTTTTAAAATATTAATATAGCTTCTCTACTCTGTTTACTGTTTCTTCTGTTACAGTTAAGCTGTCCAGTGGTTTGAGCAACTGGTAGTTTTAGCGATTAAATTGTTGTTAACTTGACTGTAAAAAGTTCAGCGACTATTTAGTGGCTTTTGCAACTATACAGTCGCGTAGAAAATTGACTGTTGGTAGACTTTTTTAATAACACTAAACGTGTAGCGTTCGTCGGTCGCTCAAACAACAAAATAGGCACTCAAACGGCAGTGGGTTAAGCGACAAGAGTTGCCTATGCAACTATTGCTCATTTGATAGTAACCAATAAGGTAAGTCTTAATTAACCAGTCTCGATGGAATTCGGCAAGTAATTTATTTCATAGAGACCAATGTAGAGTATTTGTCACCGGAATATTGTATATATAGGTGCCAGATTAATCTGATGACCATGATCTGATGATCAATTGATCGAAGGTTATATCCGCAATTAACTTCTGTGTGTACAATGTCATAATAATTAAATCCTGAATAAAACACACATTATAATTGAACTATTGAACACTAAATACTGAAAAAGATCATCAATCATTATTTTCAAACATGTATTACAAAATAAGTACTTGCAATATAACATACGCGATAAACTATTGCAGTTTATATCTATAAGCAATAATGTTTGCTATTTTTGTATGTCCACCTTGTTTGCTAATGGATCGAAATAAAAATATTAAATTCTTGGTGGTAAATTGTGTAGCATGTATTTACTTCACTTACTAAAAGTGGCAATATTGACAAAAATAGGCTTTAAGTGCTGATAAGAGAGGCAAATAGTCCGGATAAAGATGACAGAAACGTTTCGCATGTGATTTTACCTAAGTGTTTTGTAGGACTCTATCTTGTTCTTATCTCTTCGACAAATTGGCTCGATAATCTTCGAGTCGACTGGTCACGAAATGTTCGTAAGTTAATGTTTTTAATATTTCACATTTCCTTTATAAGCCTTATGTTTTTGCTTACTTACCTGCTGTAAATCGATTCTCTATTAAGTATATTTTAAACTATAGTGTAACAGTTAGTTTTTATTTAAGATTTGAGTCTTATATTATTTAACTATCTGAGTTAGAGGATACTTAAAATAATGAAGAAATTAAAACGCTAATCAGGTTAAATCCAGAAAAGAAATTTATACAATAAATAACACGTGGCGAAACGGTCACCATACCGGTCGTAATCCCCGGTCAGTCAAATATCTAAATGATGAATATAGACTTCTGTTCAGGGTTTTTATGTATTCGTCTGCGTCCATGGCATCCGCGTCACGGAATCCTATGGGGCTATAAGCGTAAAAAACATCAATTCAATACACAACAACGCCTAATATCCGATTAATATGCCGAGCCATTCAGCCGTTAATATTAAAATTTATTAGATAACAAAATCTCGTCAAAGTGCGTTACAAAGCCCTTTCGATGTTCCCAGACCCAAGAATCCGTACCGTATCGGGAATAGTAAATTAGGAGACCGGTGCACCTGTGTGGCCCATCGGCGGAAAAAAATGTGGGCGCAGCCTGGACTAAACGAATTATTAACCACTACCTGAGACTTCCTCTCATTGTCCCACACACTCTACCGATCTTTACAAAAAACAAACCATCCATTGCTCGTTTGGTTAGACAGATTTGTAGCCTAATTCAAGAAAACAAGCAATGGTTGTCGCATATAATACTTTTGTCAGCCAACACTGATTTATAATAATCGAAATATTAGTCAAGTGGTCCCGCCTTCATTCTCAGGTGCATTTTTGTATTGAAGAAACGTGTGTGTTTTTTTATTGTATTTTAAAAGCCTTTACAATGTCAAGAAGTTTCCCAAGATTTTGTTAATAAGAGTCATTTTAGGGATGGGCCTTAAGAAAAAACTGCTAAGTTTAATCCACGAAAGTATTTTACTGTGTCAAGTGATTATTATTTTTTTATTTAAGTATTTACATAACTTAAAAATGATACATTTGTTATATTTTACTTTCTTAAAGCAGTATAGTTTAAATAATGTGCCATCTTTTGCTTTTTATTGATGGAAACCAATACCGTTATATCGTTCATTTTATCAGAACACAGAGAGGTGAATAGTTGACAATGCCGTTCAAAATAAGCCCACATAAAGCCCCGTTAGCCATTACAATGCAATACGCAATACAGATCGATCGTGCCATTCAAGAAAGTGTATTTACAATTTGTAGGTATGTCCTACAGTCATACTTTCTTTCTTTGGACGGATTTTAGTGAAGTAAATCCTATACCTACATAATTATTATCTTTTCCACGGTAAATTTCACCTTTGGGGCTTTTTAAAAACCTCTTGGGCACAGTACAGTATATAGGTAGATACTTGTACTGTGTCTTGGGCGATGGTTGACAAAAATAAATTTTATTTAACATATGGATTTCAATTTCAATGAAGTAACGTTATAATCGTTAATGTTAATAATATATTGTTGAAACTCTTTTATTTATATTTCTTGTGCAACAAGTAAATTGTTGCCTGGAAGAGATCGCTATTTTAGTGATAAGACCGCCATTTGTACATTAGGTTATTTTGTATGTTTTACTTTTATTGGTGTACAATAAAGAGTTTTGTATTGTATTGTATTGTTCTGATGTACGGAACACGGCTAAATAAACCGGAACCCACTTGTAAGAATTTTTGATTAGTCATTAAACGTCATCACAACTTTCTGGGTGATTTTGGAATTTAAATTAGATTGGGAGTATGACAAATGGTTTTAGGGATACTCAATCGTGAGGATTTAGTTATTTTTAAGGTTAGAAAACTTAATATGTAAGTTATAATGATACATGTACTTATGCCAAAAAAAATTTTTTTTCGACATCTTCTCGTCCAAATTCAAACTCCATATTCAGTATGAATAGGCTATTTGACTGTATATTGATTTTTCTTAATACTATCCTTGTTACATAATAAACACACCATATTTATATTTTCGAGAAATATGCAGTAGTTTCAATAAAAGTAATGTTAAAGTTTAAATTCTAAGTTTTCTAATGCCATATTATTCGAGTGACGTCACACGCAAGTAAACAACAAGTGTAAAACAGGCGGCTACGCTGCTTAACAATATCATCTTTTTATGTGCCTAGCCTATACAAAAATCCCTATACAAATAGCCTATATACAAGTGTTTTCTTTATTATTCCATACAAATTTCTTCGGTTCAATTACATCCAAGAATAGCAAGTAATAACGGCTAGTATTGTATAGGTGAGCGCCGATCGTAGATATAGGTACGAGTATTATGAGTTTAAGCCCATCTAATATTAAGTCGTCTGACCATAGATAACTGTGAGAGATTTAAATAGAATAGGGGTCAATTCGAGGTCAACCGATGTGTTCTCTCTGAAGACTTAGCTTATAGTTTTCACTACCATTCAAACCTAGCAACATATCATCTTAAGTATATCTTCTTATATCATCTTAAGTATATCATAGCAACATAAGTACCAAATGAATTATCAAATGACGCTATAAGGGACCAACAAGGTTTGACCGCATATAACACAGTTGCACCTATTTTTACCTATTTCTTAGTTTTCAGTGGAAGGGTATGGGTATCGACGAATTTACTTATGAGGCGACCATCTTCATCCTCAAGAGGAGGAACGCATCTGTGATTGGCTTCAGAGAGAATTATTTGTTCTATGTGGGGTTAATTACAGATATGCGACCATAACCCCTGACCAGATGGGCAGCAGCCATTCTTACTTCAATAACATATCCATGGTACGACACAGGGAATCATAGTGGGCTGTGAGTTTAGCAATCATTTTTTATTTATTTTTAATTGCATATAAAAAAAGTTTTCCAAAATCAGCAAAAACCGATCAGTACGTACTAGCAGTTATTCCTGGGAACTGAGTAACGTATTGATAAGCGGGCGCCGGCTCGCCGCGCCGATAACCTGTGACCGGCGACTGTCGATACGCCGCCGGTGCCACCGATCACTCACTGGAGGTCTACTTTATATCCGTTAATCGAGTTTTGGATCCGTTCGAAAGACAGAAATCCGAAATAAATGACAATGTTTTTGGAGTTTACTCCTTAAGAAACGATTTGAGTTATAAGGCCCGGTACGGAAATTTTATGAGGAGTAAAATCAAGTGTAACACGAAAAGTTGAGGCGTAACGTAGAAAGAGACAAACATATATATCTGTAGGATTGAACGTGTAAAAGAATGAGATGGAATACATTACACAGCGTATCTCATTCTCGGGGTCTCCTCTTTGCGCGATACTTCGTAGTCTCACTGTATAGTTCACTACCTCCAGTCTGAGAGTTGAATGTGTGCGTATGTTTGTACGTGTGTGTTGCGCGCCTGCGTATTACGAAGTTCTGCCACAACTAATTCAAAGTGAAAGAAATCAATCATCCTAAAATTGGATTTGTATAAATTGAACACAATTATTATTATTATTTATATTATTTTGTAACATACTTTATGTAATACGCATTATTGAAGTAATATAAATAATCCGAATAATTATTATCATAACATCATCATAATATCATATATATCATAATAACAATATATCATAATGACAAACATATATCTGTAATTACAGATATATGTTTGTTTCTCTTATCATTTTAGCAGATGCGTTCATTTACCCTTTTTTTCTATTCGATATATATCATAATTATCGTTCGTAAGGAGTAAACTCCAATCGTGCGTCGTAGCTGACACACACACACTTTTGTACGAACTCACGATTTGAGTAAGGCTTAACCGTACGAAGTTAATAATTTGTAATCCAAATATCCGTACGAAGTTAATAAACTTATCCAATGGAATTGTCAAATTCGACTCGTGTTTTTACTGTTAAATAGATCTTACCGTTCATAATCCGCGAAGTCCGTCTAGATTGTATGTAATCTGGAGTACAGAATATCCCACTTTGGGTGAAATTTCGGATTTCATTTGAACAGATTGGACCTACTTCCGTGGAGATTTTTTTCACATAGTCCGTAGGCACGACCATGTAATCTCAAATGTCCACCACAGACTTGTGTGTTTAAGGATTTGTATCCACACCAGAAAAAAATCTGATACCGGCAAAGATAACCCAGTTTCCATTATTCCGATTGGGCATGATCTTAATACAATCAATCTTAGAATAACCTATAAATTCTTTCTTATTATGGTCGCCTTGTTGCAGTGGTTATAACAATGTTTCATTCAGATCGTAAAGCCATTTGCCACCAATTATGGACATATTGCAACTAAAATCCTGCTTGTGTTATCAAGCTGTCAGAAAGCACACAAAGCGCATAAAACTGAACATTCCATGAAACTAAACACATGAATATATTTATTTAAAACGCTGTAGGTAATACAAGATATTATATGTATTTCAATTGTATGGAAAACAACTGCATCCATCAATCACACGATAATCGCGTCGTAATACAAGAATCAACTTGATAAATCAGAGGTTCTTGCTCGTTACAAAATAAAAAAGCGCTTATACACCTGCCGTAGATACAATTCCATATAAAACTGTTCCTTGTACCCATATGTACATTTCTGAGCCAAATAAGGAGGACGATATGTAAGGGAAGGCAGTGATTTCTTTTAATAACGAGTCCCGCTGAACGTAAGGCGATATCAACTTTCCTTTTGCAGTTAGACGCAAAAACAAACAGACCCTTAGCGAGTCGGTGAAACGAAAAATCGAAATAATTATATAAACGTTCCGTCTGGACTAAAATGGTAAGCAACTGTAGTTTGGAATAAAGGTTTAAAAAACAAAGCTTCAACCTCAAAACAAAAACTCGACGTTTACGTTTTAACATTAGCCTTTTTGTAAGTGTCTTGACGAGAAGTGTTCATAAGAAGTCTGTCATAGATCTGAATGGAAAGTCTACGAGTCACAGACAGTCACAAAAGGCTAGCACTGAATATCGTTTAAAAATTGAGCAAACGACTTCGCATTCAATATTACCATTAGAGACCATTAAGCGTTCGAGATATGTCCGAGTTGCGCATTGTTCGAGGTTGCGCCGGCGCTCCACTTAGGGCTGCCACCGGTAACTTTGTTATTTAATATTTTTTGTAATATTTTTCATGCACTTGCGTTATATCTATGGCGTGTAACTATGCGATTGGATTGCGTATTGTTAGATCTGTTGAAATTATTTTACTGTTAGTAGGTAGTCTTATTATTTTAATTAATTATTTTGTGTTGTATTCATGATGTGTCATTTTTGTAATAATAAGTTCTTATTTATTTAGTCACGGGCTGGTATGATGTATGAGTTAGTATAAAAAAGAACGTTCTTCACGTTTCAGTGGTATTTTTCGCGGGAATAATAAAAATTGTAAATTGGTTCAAGAAATAGTTCTATTTTTTTAGTATGAACTAGTATCAAATTATTGGTAAATTCACGTATTTTCTTATCATGGCATTCACAATATCAAATTTTAGTGTGATGCATTGTAAAACTTAAAAGGATTTTGTCCTACCTTATACATTTTACATAATAATTTTCTATGCTCTAAGAAATGTCAATGTTTAATATTCATTCCACGGAGGTAGCGTTGGCGTGATGCGCTCAAACAATTTGTGTGAAAATGCCTACCACACACAAATTGTCTAGTAAATATTTTATCCATTCTATCATTTGTACTAAGTTCTTATGATAAATCGCGATTCACAATGACACCATAATAATTTAGAGAGCTGGCAACACCAAAAACGTAAAGCTTCAATACTTTTTACAGATTGTCAGCCGACTTCCGAAACTCCCTATTCGGTGAGTTTTTTACCAATTAAAATCTCCAATTACTGAGCTTCCCTGAATCAAGTAACAAAGGTCTTTTCCGCTTAAAGTCTGAGTACCTTGGTGACCATATGGTAGCCCTGGGCTTGCCTCATAAGGCTCGGGCGGTGACGTCACGCGAGATGCACGCCGCCGACACCTGCGAGAGTCAATGATCTCCCGTGTGTGGGCTAACACGACTACGCTCGAATAAAACTATTCCTACAATTTTAATCCACCTTTCGTTTTATGTTTGTGCTTAAGATATCTGGCTTAAGCCTCGGAACTTAATAAGAGAATAGGTATAATCTTTTGTCTTTTATCTTCGTTTTAGTATACTTTAAATGGACATTACTGGCCCATTGCTGAATGCGGGGCTGTTCATAATAATATATAGGTATGATAAAAATATGTACGGCAAAGAAATGACATGAACTCTTTTCGTTCTGAGAAGTGACCTTTGCCCAGCAGTCGAAATGTTAAGTGTTAATGAAGACCTTTGTCGATTGTAGGGAATAGTTCTCCTCGCTTCTATTACAAATTAGTAGAGTCCACGTATTTGGTAAAATTATAGAAATCTCTTTGATACCTATGCAAGATTCTTCAGGATATTGATCTTTATTGTTAATGCAAATGATAATTAATTTCTCGATCACCAATTTTTATGTTATATTATGTAGAGCTATGTATAGTTTCTATATTTATGTTAAGTAAATCAATCTATATATTTCGATCAAACAAGTAAAGTTCAACCTATTATAATTCATTCACAATCAATATGTGCACTTATAGGTCTGAAACTGAATTGTAGTCAAAGCATTTCTTAGACGACTTTTATTTGTTCGAACCAAAATGGTAAATAGCGCATCGAAAAGGTCCCAACACTGTTTATGAATCGACAACTCGTTGTTTTTTATAAGATAGTAGTAGCAGATGAGCATGTAGTCTACCTGATGGTAAGTGACTACTGCCACCCATGGACAGGATGGATTACAGATAATCAACCCCAGGTAGGATTAGATATCTTGCCTTAGGTCGTTCACAGACGCGCCGCTAGCCCTGAGGCCTAAGCTGAAACACTTCGGAAACGTATATCCCTTACCGCACCATTCAAACCAGAATACAACAGCGCTTAACACTGCTGTTATGAGGCAGAAATAGGTGTGGCGGTGGTGCCACCGGAGTCGGTACAAAGGGGTACATGAAACATTTGTTAAATAAACTTGTTACGACCTGTACGCGTATTGAGTGTTCGAACACAAATAAATGGACACAATGTTAATTGTGTACCGGGATACTATACAATGAATGTTTTTGGTGAATACGATGCAACAATAATTGAAAGGTATCGACTGCGGCTTCCACTGAGTACCCTGTGTATGGTTTTGTGTTTTTATGCAAGTACCTCAAATATTTTCAGGGTAAAAAATATATGCCGCGCAATATAGTACTTACCTCTTCTTTTTTGATGACGGTAAACAGAATTGTTCTCTGAACAGTACTTTATCTTTTTTTGATCAATTTAATCAAACATTTAATTTAACATTTTAACAATTTAATGAGAAATTAATGTATTAATGAACAGATTAAAAATTAAAATCCAAAAGATTTTCTTATTTTTGTATCGTATTTGTGTTAAAGTTGTTTTATTACTTAACTATGGTAATGTATGTATGTCTCACTCGTCCTGCATCTCAAATGACTTGACGAATTTTAATATATGAGTTGTCGTGGGATTTGTCTAAGTCGTGGGAGTGACCGGTAAGTGGTACCTACATTACATTACCACTTATACTTTCAATCAGTCGGATTATTGGTTTTATAATTATTACTACTTCTAACATCAGGTCATATATGGTACATATTTAGATTTTTTTATAAAATATAGGAGTAACAGACGAGCATGCAGTCCACCTGATGGCAAGTGCCTACTGCCGCCCATGGGCATCTGTAATCAACCCGGGATACGATTAGATATTGAGTACTACTCGTACTACTGACTACCTGAGATCGGTCACAGATGCGCCGCTATCACTGAGGACTAAACTGGAACGCCTCGCAAAAGTATGTCTTCCTTAGTACTCACAATATTATATTTACAGCTATACAGTATTAAGAATAGCAGTTTCGATAGTGCAGCCTGTACAGCGCATCGCTTGTCATCGGGCGGGCTTATGGCCCATTGTTCGCGAACAAACGCAGGAAACTGTAAAGTCGAAAGTCCGTTTGTAGAGATTTCGCCGTACCGACAGGTAGGTCGCAGGTGTCTCTATTCTTCGTTAGAGAGCTCCGTGTAGGGATGGCGATTCCGAAAAAGATTTCCGATTTTAAATCGATTCGAAGTGTAATAAATCGAATCACAACATATCGAGGCCTTAAAAATCGATCCTCCAAAAATCGATCTTCGATCTTTTTAGCTCTATTAGGGCGAAGCTAGCAAAAAAAAAAACAAAAAAGGTCGTGAGGACCAAACAATCACTGAAATACGACTCCGTCAGTAATAATGTCTATAACACATTTGTTGAAACAACTTCGAAAAAATTAAATTTCGATTTCGGGTTTTTTTGGTGCAAAATCGATTCTTCGATTAATCGATTTCAGATGACCATCCCTAGCTCCGTAAACAAGTCTATAAACAATGTGGAGCACTCATAAAGCAGAATGAAAGAGGAAGTTGTTCGGACTGTTAAATATTGTTCGCTATGAAAGGAATTAGCATGACGCTCTGTTGTGTGGTGTTGGCACAACATAATAGCTGAGAAATGTACCATTGAAGTGTGTTCCGACGTGCCGTGCTTGGGAAGGTAATGTCTAGGAATAATGTAAGTAGGCATACAATTGACGAAGTTGTTGGCAGTTTTTAATATGTCGTAAATAAGAATATATAACAGTTAGTTCAAGTAGTTTATGGACAATCTTTTTTGCAAAGGTACCTATAGAGTAAGGAAGAAAAAAATAAAAGTTGTTTGAGTTTGCTTATTTATTGTTTTGTTGTGAAAGATCATAGTATTATATTAAGGTAGTAGAACCCTTCGTGGTTCAATTAGGAGGCACCGCCGCCACATCTATTTGTTTAATATATAAGCACTACTATGTTCTGGTTTAAAGGGTGTAAGAGACAGAATGATGCGAGGCATTTCGACTCGATCTTTTGAAGGTGGTAGAACCCTTTGTGGTTCGACTCCGGCGGCACCACCGCCACACCTATTTCTACCTAATAACAGCAGTGTTAGGCGCTGCTGTGTTCCGGTTTGAAGGGTGTGGTAAGGGAGATAGACTTTTCCGAGGCGTTCCAGCTTAGTCCTCAGGGGTAGCGGCGCATCTGTGGCCGACCTCAGATAGGAATATCTAATCCTATCTGGGGTTGATTACAGATGTCCATGGGCGGCAGTAGCCACTTACCATCAGGTGGACTGCATGCTCGTCTGCTACTCTCATATTATAAAAAAAAAAAAAAAAAATCATCTGGCCGAACAGCATCGGGGAGGACTTCAATCCTACCAGGGGGAGAATACAGATTTCTATGGACGGGAGTAGACATTTACCATCAGGTGAACTGCATACTTGCCTGCAACTTATGTTTAAAAATATATAAAAATATGTATTTACATAACACAAATTCTTGTACATTTAAATAATCTCGTATTTCGAAGTGTATGACGCTGATGTCTAGCTTTTTCTCGAACGTTACGTTATAAGCACCTGCATATACTACCATAAATTATTCAAATAATAAAAATAGCCGCCAAAATGAAGCGAAAAAAATTTTTCGATCGTAAAGCACTCTCTGATGCTTCGCATCATGAGTCGTGCAATTTTCTTGCAACACCTACTTGAAGTGTTATTTTCCTATTCGTGAATTTTCCTTACATGTAACTCGCTAGTGCCTCTAAATATGCACGAACAGTTGAACAAAGAGGTTTATAGATATAGCATGAATAAAACTGTAAGCCTACCCTTTTCACTTTCCCCTTCAGGTTGAGTGGCGTCGCGTTGCCATGACAACGGCTTTCCATGGCTACGCGCATTGGTCGGAAAATTCAAAATGGCGGACGCTTATCGATCGCTAGGGAGAGGTTTCGGGGAAGCGAGGCGTGCTAGCCGTGCTAACCCCCGTCATGATAAATATAGGAGTCAGTACAGAAATAACAACGTACGTAAGTGCTTTATGATCCATAAAGTGGATGGGGATGTTTTAATGATTTGTTGTCAGTTTCGCTCATTTATTGTACATGATGTTTTCATTTTTATCTATACTTTAGAATTTTAGAGAGAATAAGACAAACGAGAGTATACCTAATCTTATTTATAGAATTCTCGTGTCACAATGTTAGTTACCGTACTCCTCTGAAACGGCTTTACCGATTTCCACCAAATTTTATATGCATATTCAGTAGATCTGACAATCGGCTACTATCTATTTGTCATACCCCTAATGGATAAGGGTTGTTCACTCGTAATATTTTTTTTATTTATATGGCAACACAACGTTTGCCGGGTCAGCTAGTGTACCTAATATAATATTGGCGCGGAAGTAAGTTAAACATTACATTCAGGTTAAAAATATTTTCGCAATCAATGAATCATATTCATGTTTAATAGTAGTTAGTTAATATTGGAGGAAAAATATAATCCATTGTAATTCGTGAAGAAGATCTAAGAAGCTGAGAAAGAAGTTACAAACTGCATACCTACATTTTTTATAGAAGATTTTAATAAGGAGACAAGTCGATCACATCATCTTAAGTGGTTTTGCCTGCCAGATAACACCGTCACCATATATCTATACGCCAGATGATAGATACCATAATCAAATTTCATCTTAATTAGGTTTGTCCTTAACTTTCAAGTAGGTATAGATAAATCGACTTAAAATTGTATTTTTAAGTATTTCAAGTACTTCCTAACTTCTTTTCGATAAGTGTCCTTCTTGTCAAGTGAATGGAGCGTTGCAAGTTGCAGCAACTTATCATTACCGGAAGTTTTTGCGGAAGTAAACTTCATTGTCTTTTACTTTTACCGCGGGATTTTGGCCGTGATAGTGTAGTCGTTAAAATCTCGGTCTTTTAATGGAGGGGTCCGAGGTTCCAATCTAAGGGACGCATATCTAATTTTCCAAAGTGATGTGCGTATTAGAGGTAAATCACTTGCGATAACGGTGAAGGAAAACATCGTGAGGAAACCTGCACACCTGAGAGTTCTTAAATAAAGTTCTTAAAGGTATGTGAAATCGTTTTAAAGGTGGTAGAACCCTCTGTGGTTCAACTCCGGCGGCAACAGCGCCACACCTATTTCTGTCTAATAACTGCAGTGTTAAGCGCTGCTGTGTTCTGGTTTGAAGGGTGTGTTCAGGGAGACATATTTATTCGAGCCATTTTTGGTCCTCAGGGTAGCGGTTCATTTGTGGGCGACCTCAGCTAGAAATGTAATCTTATCTGGGATTGATTACAGATGTCCATGGGCGGCAGTAGCTACTTACGATCAGGTTGACTTCATGTTCGTCTACTACTCTTATATCATAAAAAAGTCTAGACTTGGTAAATTGCACTTAAGCAGCGCTATGTAGCTAATAACCCCTCTCATACTGAGAGGAGTCCCGTGCCCAGCAGTGGTACAATAATGGCTTGACGACATTGGCCGTGAACGCCCGGACTATAAAAAATAGATCACGTCTTTGTTTGCATTGCTTTTATTTCAGCCCGTGCATTGTTCGGTCATTGCTCGTGGATGATGTAATACTCGGTTATTGGCTTGTTGCTACTTTATTTTCAGGCTGACATGGTTTCTAACGAAATCATAAAATTGACGACTGCAGAATGTGTAAAACGTTTTCATCTGAGTTGGCTGCTAGGTGATTCAAACAGCATGTCTCTTAACAGCATACCTCCTTGGAGACCAACGCTCCTACTTCTAAAGCACAGCAGTTCTTCCGTCTCTTGGGAAGGCTCTGGATGCTGGCTGACTTAGCTACAAAAATGCAGCGACTATCCTAGTCGTTAGGAGTGACAACGCATCTGGGATCAACTTCAGATAGAACTCTTGTTGTATATGGAGTTGGTAACCGATGTTCATGAGCGTCAGTAACTGCAGTAACTTACTAGTGGATAGCATGTTTGTTTGCTATTTCCATCAAAAACAAGAAAAGTGGTTTAAAGCAGGTGCTATAATACCTTCGGTTAGCTAATAAAAGTGGATTAACGTTAGCATATCTTTGATGTGGTGTTTTATCACCGGTGGGCGTGTCCGCGAGGCGCGAAGCAGTCGCGAGACAATGATCTATTTTTACGTGGTGCGTAAAGAGGCGGCCACGTGGCGGGCAGCTGCGCGGGCGCACGTGCCGCGTATTTATACTGCGCCGACGCCGGCCGACGCCGTCCGCCCTTCAGGATACTATGATGGACTTGTAATTGTTAGTTGTTGGTAATTAATAAATGGGCTGTTTTTGGTTAATTGGGTTTGTTTCTGAATTATGGTAATTAGAGATGGACCCGTTTAATGTTGTACCGAGGAACCTAATACAGAGTTTTCTCGGTTTCACTTCATATAGATTCGTAACTTAATTTTGGTTTATGCTTTTAATATTCAAAATCCATATAAAACTTTTCGTTCGTAATAGAGGGACAACTATGTTACTTCTTGAGGTTGTTACATGCATCTGCGGAAAATTCTATCACTCTTAAATTAGATCGGTATTTTGTGAAATTTCAATATAAAAAAGACAGAAACTTTCCCGTGGTCAGAAAACATAGAACAAATATATTTGGCGCGGCCAATTGTACCAATAAGTCATCATAATATAAACTTAATTGATACTCGTACTCGTGAAATGTATATAACTACTTACAGAATTTCTGTATAGTCTTAATGCAGATAAAAATGTTATTTAAACTAATAAGTTCATCTAAAAATAATAAATAATCAAATCAAAATCAAACTTCGCAAGCCACTGTTGGCAATGACGAATTATCTCGAACAGTCGCAAGCAGTTGCAGCGATTATTTACTTCAATCCAAAATTTAGTAATCCAAGTGGGCTAACGTAAGTGCACTATTATACCGAGGCAGGGAAATATTTGAAATAGGTACAACGAACAAACAATACAATTATTTATGTTAATTCTGTACGTCACCGTCATTCTTGTGTACGTGCGTATTTTCGTTACAATAGACCAGTGTTTCTCAAAGTGTGGGACGCGACCCCCTAGAGGATCGCAAGGGTTTCTAATAAGCTAATCTCGGAGTGTCGTGGTGACTTAATAAGAAAGAAGAAGAAAATACGCATACGCGAAAAAAAAAACCTATATTTTTACTCGGAAAGTAATAAGTAAAAGATATTTGTTATACATAATGATGTTTGAGATAATTATGATAACAAATAAGCATTTGTATATAGTTTTGAAATGTGTAATGTATCTAAAATAGAAGGAACAGCGGAGAATTAAGACTCGCGTAATATTTTCACGAACTAAAGCTACTAATGGTCACTAAATATTTAACTTTTTTCAGGAGGTCGAGAAAAAGATTGAGAAACGCTGTCTTAGACGTTGTCACGATCTGATCGTTGGACAAGTTAAACACAATGCTTAAAACATTTACATAATATTGTGCTAACAACTTTATATCGTTATTTACCAATATTTGTATTATTGTTCAAGTAGTTGCCATAAAACGTATGTAAATGTAAAGCTTTGTACTTAAAACAGATACGGCTTTGAATCTTATTACATTGTTTGATTTAATGTGACAATAATAATAGTTGGATTATATCAGAGCTTAGACTAATTTTACTTATTTCTAGTTAGGTACACTTTTATAAGCTTTCGAGCTTTAGTAGAGCTTTCTACATTGACATAGAAATTGGGATTTTTAGAAGTAGCAAACAAGTATAGTCTGCGTAAAACTGCTAGTCCGCTCTGAATATAGAAATGAATCGCGTAGCCACAACAAATTGTATGACTATACCTGCTCGCAACAACTTCAGAGCGGACTAGCAGTTTGGCGTGGACTATACAAAGTTCACGTAATAGACTTCCGTAGTCAGTTCGAGGTGAGATTCGATTACCTGAGGTCACCCATAGATGTGTTGCTACTAATGAGGACTATGTTGGAATTCTTCGTATAAGTATGTATCCCTCATCGCAGTCTTTAAACCAGAATACTGCAGCGGTTAACACTGTTGTTATTATGCAGGAACAGGTGTGGCGGTAGTCTGGAGTCGAACGGCGAACCACAGATGGTTCTACCACCCAAAACATGAGTCATATGAACATTGGATACATAAAGACTAGCACACAAACACCTATACGGAAATCTAAAGTTGTCATTTAAACTTCTACCTAGCTAGGGAGTAAACCCTAAATCATCTACGTAGCGAGATGTTTTGAGGATCGTACCGCTACGCGAATCATCGATTATATCCTTTTGAGAAAATCAAGAAAGCAAAGAACAGTCTAAACGACGTAAAGCTTCACTTTTAGAGGTCCTTTTAATGTTTAATAATAATTGTGTATACTCGTTTTCAATAATTAACCAGCACAATAGTTAATTATATTCCAGAAACGAACCGATTAACGTACTGAATTGTGTACACAAGTAGTTTTAATTCAAGAAACTTTTCCACGAAATAACAATATTCATATGCAACATAGATAACCTATACGTATTACGGGCGTCGGTGGAAAGCGACAGGCAAGCGGACGGCGGACGGCGAAATATGAACACCCCTGAGGGTTATTAATCTGCTCAATTATTATGAAACTGACGCACACTCTGACACATGTCTTCTTTGTCGCATCCGTTCGTTGCAGGGTTGCCGCTACTTATTAGAACGACGTTAGAAGTTAAACGTGTAATTAAAAATATAAGCTTTCCTAAATTCAGTTTTTTATGAAAGTAAGGAAATAATAATGAAAAGTTACTGTTTAGGTAATATAAGCATTAAACGTTAAAAGCTAATATTTATAGGATTTTCCCATGTCCCATCCCACAAAGATGCAATCATATTTAACGCTCTAGCTAGAGACCCAGTTGAAACGCATCAGTTCAAACTAATCATAATACTTTTTATCGTAATACAAGTGTGAGTATGTACGGATGTGTGTGTGTAGGTACGGAATACGGATTGCCAAACTCTTGCTTATTTAACCTCGGATAAATCGATTCGAATTGAGACAATAGTTGCCAATAAACTATCTTGGCGACCAAATTACTTAATATGATCGAACAATTTATTATCATGTTATTTATGTTAGGAAATACTAGTTTTTTGTGATTTTACTCGTGTTTAATACACTTTGTCATAATCGTAGCGAGATATCCAAATATTATTGTTCAGATCCACAACACATTTAAATGTTATAACTTATCAGTCTGGATTATAATAGTTTTCAGTTGTTGACCCTCTTGGCTCGACGATCCAAAGTGAATCTTGGTGTTGACAAAGTGACATGGTCTCGTACAGAAGTTGCCATTTCTCCCAGTTTTGTGCAATTACTTATCAGTTGTGCTGTCCTAGCTCCCAGAGGACCCTGATAGCTTCAACTTTCCAGTGATATTTGGTATTTCCAGTTACCTGGCGCGCTTTATGGCTTGATTTTCTCTCATTCCTCCCACGTATTCCAGCAGAGCTATTTTACTTTCTCGTGGCAAACTATGAGTAGTTATTCAAAATTGGCAAAGGAAATTTAGAAGTTACGAATTTGTTTATATTGTTTAGATCTGAAGCAACCCTGGCGTGCGTGTGTCCAGTGCTGCGCTCAAAAGCGCTCGGACAGGTGCGAGCGGCTGCCGCGCGTTTTCACACAAAACGAACGTTTCACATATAAAAGGCACTTCCTTTCATCCCGTAACCTACCGTCGGGAATGCCCATTAATTTGCCAACACAATATTTTTAGTGCGCGGCTCGCGTGTAATATATCGTGCCCACGTGTCTCCGTATGTCGTCCGCCGCTGAACGGCTGCGTCAAATTATTTTCGTTCATGTCACAAGATACGGCGCTCATCTGGACGATTTTCCTTTAAAAATCACACCAGTTGTTGGCTTAATACGGGTCATATAGCGCGCTTCCGCTGTTAGCTGGAAAACGCCGCATAGAACTTATTTTTTTATTCATTTAATTTAGACAATTTTAGCGTATTTGCGAAAACAGTTGCACCTGAAACCTTTTGGGTAATATATTATTTGAATTTCAAAAATAAAAGTCGTTACCCTTGATAAGTAATCTAATAGCCTATTAAGTTAAATTTCTAATAAAAGTCTCCCACAATACTATTTACTTTGGCACTAAAATATATGTTACCTGTAGGTGTTCAATAAATCTCAAATATTAAATTAGACTCTTTATTTAAAACATTCGTACATCATTCTTTTTGCGTTTACGATTCATAAATGATTTTCTATTGCCTAAACAATGATAAAGTGTAAATCCTCTTATCAAAATATGATGGAATTTTATCACATGTTTCTGAAACTGTATCTAAATTTATGAGTAGTGTAAAGTTTTCTAGAAATAAGATTTTTAACCGCCTTCCCATATCATCATAAACCCATTATTGTCCCACTGCTGGGCACGGGTCTACTCTCAGAATGAGAAGGATTAGGCCATAGTCCACCGCGCTGACCAATTGGTAGACTTCTATTACTTTGAGTTTTTTTTTTATATAATGCGCGATTTCCTCGCGATGTTTTCCTTTGCCGTTTAAGCAAGTGATAATTATTTTGTAATACGCACATAATTTTGAAGAATGAGAGGCGCCTGCCTGGGATTTCAACCTCGGACCCCTCGACCGAGAGGTCGAGTTTCTTAACCACTAGGCTATCACTGCTATACTAAGCTAGACTTCCCACAGAAAATAGGTAATCTATTCATCATGTATATTTTTTTATATTTTTATGTATTTCCAGCGATTCTCGTAAGTACAAATGGTCATTTATTCTTATAATAAAATATCTGATAAATAGATGTGTTACAACAACAACAACAAACGCTCTTCTTTACGTTTGTTAATCTCAGTAGTTTTAAACGCTATTTTTTCATCAGTATCATCAATCAAACTGAACATAACAAATCTGTTTTCTTGTCTGAGTGTATCTAAAATATTTTTTGTACTTATAATAGCAAGTTTATTTTCAGTGCCTTCAATACAATGACCCGGATTTTCTAAAGGGGCGTAATATAAAAATAATTAATTCTTTCAGATTTTAAACGCGTCTATCATAAAAAAATAGATATGGAATATTTATTAAGTACAGTATTGTGATACAACTATCGTGATTCGTGATAGAAACCACCTAAAGGAAATAGATATTAAAACTACGTGATTAATTTTCCATAATTACTTTTCGCAGTTTATATCCAAATAACGAAAATATACATTCTCATCAAGAGTAGTTAGTTAGGTATGCACACAATAATATCTTCATTAATCGCCGTGATTTTTAATTTCAATTACATGTAGTAGAATCTATAATACTTCACCGAGGAGGTATCATAAACACACCTATTTCTACCGTAAAGTAGTTCTTCCGTTTCAATGAAAGGGGATGGATGACGGCTGACTTAGACATGAGGCTATCTTAGTCTCCAGGAGCAGGAGCAACGTATCAGTAATCGGCTTAAGGCAGAACGTACACTCTATATGCAGTTGGTTACAGATATCTATGGGCAGCAGTGACCACTAACCATCAAGTGAACTGCATTTTCGTTTTGTATTTTAATATCAATAAAAAAGTATTTAGATCTCTGCTATTTGACACACTCAATCGCCGTAATAAAATACCTTAAGAGATGGTTAAGAAAATGTGGACCAAAATATATTCACACGAATAATATCGGCTTTATAAATAATGCTTTTGTCAACACCGTATTATCGTTAATAGCGAAATAAAGTCAATGGCTCGCTTTGATTAAAAGATTTACGACAAAACATTTGCAATTATTTATCGAGATCGCTAGTGTTGCAGCTGCTTTGGTACTAATAGTACTAATTAATAAGACGCGGCAATAAATCTTCATAGCATTGTGTTCTATAAGCGAATTTTCGTCAAAAGGTCGCCATAATCATGCAGTATTGATTATATTTTGGCAAGCATGCTATTTTTATTAGTAACTAGACATCGCGCGCGGATTTTCCTGTATTTGTTTTTCGATATTTACGCGGTAACCGTCGATATATGTATACATGGCAAATGTAGCGTAGTACTCTGTAATTCTTCATAATTCTCACTACTACTAGTAGATAATCCAAATTTATGATTTTATAACGGGTACAATAGTTCATGCCAAGATTGTGGTGAAACTTTTCTTCCGCCAATAAAGCTTTTTTTCAGATAAAACCGTTGAGGTAAATAAGTTGATATTTTGAAAATGGAAATGTCCGTCCTGGAGTAGTGTAATGGAGTACACTCTATAACGTTGCTATTATAACCAGGAAATAACAGTTATTTCGAAATTATAGACAGTCACTTTAATTTGATTTACTTGTTTAATGTGAAAACAAGATTAAATATTAAGACAAGAGAAAGATAGTCTGTAAAATATTTTAATATACGACCGTGTATCCAGCCAAAAATGCATAGAAAAACGTGTTAAAACAAAGAAACGAGAATAGATTTCATTAGTTATTTTTTGCTGCGTTTCCTGTCGTCACCTCCAACACTTCCGGTACAGTCGCGGGAAAAGTGTTATGCGTGACATGCCAAAAACATCTCTGGCATTAGCCAGTATGTACATAAAAACAATGTTTGTTGTCCGTAAAATGTTTTAACTAGAAAAATCATAAATAGTGCAATCGTTAGATGGCGCGAATTCTTTGAAACATAGTTGGAGAGTGGATAAGTTGGTGAATATGCAACACTGTTGTGTAATGACACAATAGAAATGTCTCTTGGTTAATATTTAATTTATTTATATAAGTGTTCGTTTATTATTTATTTAAGTGTTCGTTTAAATGCAGCATTTATATCTTATTGTTGGGAGTGGGGCTCTACTAGGGAAATTTGGAGAAACCTGGAGTGTTATGAACGGATCTCTTCTCGAAATTGAAGGAGATTAGAGACTACATTACGCTCTACTAATACGAATGGTTAAAAGGATCAGTATATTTTCTACAAATAGCTGCTTTCTGAATCCATATCCTTATTATTATTTCATCCTCAATTCTCAATAATGTTGGAAATAACCGAATTTATTTTAATAAGACTTTCACACAAAGATTGAGAATCGAAAAATGTACCTGTTTTTAGCAATAGAACGTAAACGACTGAAATTTCAAATTAATGTCAAACGGCCGCAATATTTTATTAGCTCAATAGTATAACGTATTTATTCATTAAATACCTAAAACTGACTTGTGAAAGATGCCAACAATTTGAATTGTATTTAATTATCTTGTTATTGTTAATTTTCGTTTTCTGTTCCAATAGTTGGCACGTGCGTTACCGTAGGATATTAATTCAACTGTTAATTAGCGTTGAGCTTGGTTAAGCTTGCATCTGTTCAATTGTTGAAGCTTTGGTTGATTTCCAACGTATACGGGGTTATATGTATCACTGTTTGAATAGCTAAGACATTTTTGCATTTATTTATATGTTATTTATTTGATACTGGCAACCCATTGAGCGTTATTCCTATTTGAGGTGCATGTGTGTGTGATTTTTAAAATTTAATCAGCTAATTTTATATAATACTCATTTTATCTACAACCAATGGATGCAGACGTTTTTAACGACTTTTTTTGGAGATGGAGTCGTCAAAATTAAGGCATTGCGGCACTGATTTTCATTGGGGAGGTACGTACGTCTAAGTATTCTATCACCTTCCCAAAGTCAAGGGTCCTACAGGGGAGCTGAGGCCCTGCAATGGAGGATTAATTAGGATTGCGGACAGACATAAAACAAAAAATTAAGGTTTATTATGTTTCGTTATTAAAATAAAGCAATTTTATTCATAAGTGTACCTTATTTTATAATCCCTCGTATATTACAAGGAGTTATATTATTATGTCAGAGAATTATATGCACGAGAAATATGCGTATATTTCTAGGAGCAATGTAGTTATAAGCACTGTGTCATCATTATATGTCTAAGTAGACGCGAGACATAAATATTACGAGTAATAAATTCTAATATTATATGACATGAAAATTCACGAACAAATATACGGGGCGGGCTGTTGACCGCGGGAACTAAAATGACACTTAAAAATGCCGTTCTACATTATATGTGGCATAAAAACGTATCGTTAAACTAGGGTAGTCTCTTCTGCCAAAAAATAATAACGCGAACGTGATTAGTCAACTTTTAGTCGAGTATGTTTTCAAAGTTTCGCAAATAAAAATAATATTTGTTTACGAGTCAATGAAAAACAAAGCGTAAATTTGTCATATGATTAACATGAAGAATACGTTTAACTTTAAGCGGTTTAGACGTTTAGTTACAATGTTGAAACGCCTAGGTGCTAATTAATCAAAACAAACTGGAATTAGTCGTATTAATTATATTCGCGACACGTCAATACACGGCTAGAACAGTTGTATCAGATGTTAGCGTGACAGCGACCAGGTTTCCAATAAATAAGATTTAATTCGGATTAACTGGAATGAGTAATCGGGTGATAAAAAATAGTTTACAATAAATCTGTACAGCTAATGCGTTGCGCACTCGCACCGCGCGTCAAGTCACACTTCGTCGACAACTGTTGTCTGCGTGTCTCGACAGCTGTGCTCCACTTGCACACGTACTAGTACACAGGGTGGCCAGGTTTGTGGGCGAGAAAGGCGGACATAAGTAGAAAAGTGAGGAAAGGAACTGTTGCCTAAGTAATGATTTTAGAACTGCTTCTGATTTTTCGCACTCGCACCGCGCGTCAAGTCACACTTCGTCGACAACTGTTGTCTGCGTGTCTCGACAGCTGTGCTCCACTTGCACACGTACTAGTACACAGGGTGGCCAGGTTTGTGGACGAGAAAAGCGCACATAAGTGGTAAAGTGAGGAATAGAACTGTGACCCAAGGAGTGATTTTAGAACTGCTTCTGATTTTTCGCACTCGCACCGCGCGTTAAGTCACACTTCGTCGACAACTGTTGTTTACGTGTCTCACAGCTGTGCTTCACTTGCACACGTACTAGTACACCGAGTGACCACGTTCATGGACAAGAAAAGCGGACATAACTAGTAACAAAATGGAAACAGAAACGGAAAATGGAACTAATAGCTATCGAAATGAAAGTTTTAAAAACGCATGTAGCATTTTTTCGCACTCGTATGTATCGTCATATTTCATCGAAAATTATCGCTGCTTGAGGTGACTTTTGTGTGCAACAATACTAATTTATGGATAACGAATACGTTCAATTATTATTTAAATAACAGATGATATCCTTAAAGTTTTCGTGTCACAGTATTTTGCGTGATATAATGCTAAAACAATCAAGATTTTTTAATTAATTTACAGTCCAGTCAAATCCGGACGGTCTCGTAAAAAGGTGAATTGTTGGTAATCATAGTCATAACCAATCGCTATGGCACACCACAACACAGATATGAACCCTTCTCCTGGAAATTCCTACCACCACAGATTCAAAATCTAAATTTACAATTTTAGAATTGAAAACATTATGGAGCTGTACGATATTTATTAAGAAAATTGTAAATAAAAATATTTTCGGCCTCTTTATATACAATTCTTGTAATGATGTAAACTCGATTGAATCATTTTTCTAACAAATATGAGCTTGAGTTTTTAGTTAGTAATATGTTAAAATAGCGACAGTCAAATTAATTAAAATCAAATTAGTTTTTTTAAATAACATACATGTAGTAGAAGACCATTAAGTCCATTTGATAGTAAGTGGCCATTAGTATATTTGTAATCAATCTCAGATAATATTGGAATCCTACCTGAGGTTAACAACAAATGTGTTAGCAACACATTTGTTGTTAACCTGAGAACTATGTTGGACGAGCATGATCATCTATAATCAATCCTAGATAAGATTAGATTCCTATCTGACATCGGTTACAAATGTGCCGGTACCCGTGAGGACTAAGCTGGAATGCCTTGTCGTGTAAGAGCAATAAGGAAATATGCCCAAGAATCTAAAAAGTTATTTAGCGGGTTAATTATACTAAGACAATTAGTTTATAATTATAAACAAAAACAAACGAGTGAGTCATTAGACGTGAGCCAGTCAGCCCGCGTCGCCGGTGACGGCGCGACACTAATTTATTTCTCACACTTCAGGACACAAGTGTCTAAATACATCTAGAGTGTATACTCGTAAGGAATGTTAAATCATTATATCTTCTTTACATTAAGTAAATATATATGTAGATAATTGTAGTTTACACAATGTAAATCAGTTTCAATATACTTACTAATTTCTAGAAAAGGCACAGAGTCAAAGTATATTTTGTAAGAGATGTCTGATTGACCGGGAATCGAACCTGGAACCCTGTGTAGATCCAGCCCTCACGCAGGTCTTAGAATATTAAAAGATACAATATACCTAATTAAAGTTAAATAGTCACTATTATAAGATTAAAAAAATAAAAAAATATAGGATTAAAAAAATATATACCTATACTTGAATAATAACTAAATGAAAATTCCGTCAGAAGCTGATGATTGGAACTGTTATTTGTTTTCGATCGCAACTATTCGGCCGATTAACCTTCATCATAAATCTACATGCATTATCTTAAGCACTGATCGGTTTAGTATGTGAATATATTATCGCACACTGATTCACTCCCAACTGGTCGGCACTTTGTTTATTTTTGGAAAGGTATTTATATTTTTTACTCGGAAAAGTGGTGGCGATTTATCATAATTTTTATTTAGAAAATTCTGTATTATTCTACAGAAATTATTATATATCATCACCATCATATCATCACCATCTGTGAATAAGCACATATCATTTAAAGTTAACAAAGAAAAATATGTTACCTATGTTCAATATTTAATGTTAATAGAATTAGATCAAAAAAGATTTCGACAACAGCGCGACCTATCGGGTTTGAATGTATTTAAGCACGAGCCATAGGTACTCGGAAAGTATCATTTAAATCGGTAGACAGGTTTCAGAATTTAGTGTACTAAGCGAAGCGAAACGCGATTTAGTTATATTAAGAAAATTAAACGATCAAAAATATGCAACGATTTGCAAAATAGTAGAAGAGACTATTACCACATATATACTGTGCTTATTACTGTAACACCAAAACAATTCCATTTATAGAGACGCGTCTAATATTCTACATTCTCGTATCTCATAACAATCCAATTCGGATTGCAAGCGAAAAAGCGTGAAAATAGAAACTGCATTAATCACGCGCATCTGATAAAATCTAACAGCAAAGCTTTCATCGCGAAGCTCTCGCATCTAGCGATCTGCGCACGCAACATACGAGTATCGACGCAAGCGCATAGGCGCTAGTACGTTATTAATCACGCAAGATCATAATCTTCGGCGTCGGCGCCGCCCTCTGTTTGTATAGCCGCGTGGTGCAAGTACAATCTCGCTGACGTGTAGAATCTCGTAATTCCTTCTCAATATATTCCAACGTGTTGCAATTTCATTACTGATGCTTGTTTATAAGTCAATCATTACGACGGAATGAGGATGTTTGCTCTGATACGATTTGTAATTTATAAAGTTTAGCATTGAATATACATTAGTTATAAATTATACACGTTACCGCATGATGTCATCGGGTATATTAAGAGTAGGGTAAGTATGTTAAATAAAAGAAGATAGTAAACTCACACGAAAGTTGAACGAAGACTCCACAGTCTTGTTTATTGCAGGCTGGTAACACATTTTGTAATTATATTGAGCTTTGCTGGAAGTTATACATATAACTTAGGCTGTATACCTACATAGGCTGAGTTCTGGTTTAAATAAGATGTATTAAGTAGTTTGTAGGAACACATACATACTATGAGGTCCATAAGAACAGCAATGCGTTTATCTTCAACCTCAGGATTTTATACACGAAAATAAAACTAAAATTATTTAATTTGCATCTCTAATAATTGTGGACTTCGATTCAGTTCTGGTTCCCAACTACCCAATATTGGGTCTGGGATGGGGATTCGCTAGTGTACATAAACCCATACCTCATAATGATGTATAAACTAATAATAAAAATACGTTCGTTAGTTAAAGAAAATTTAATCAACTCACTTGCACCACGCGCTTCGGAGCACGTGCGTGTATTTTCTTAACAAGTCGAATTATTCGCCTCGTTTGCTGACTGTACCACGATACAGTATAAACTGTATGACGTGTTAAAAAGTTTCCAATGTTATTGTTTATAATAGGAAGTATAAGTGGACTAGCGCCGATGAGAGAAGCTTTTAGTAGAGCTTGTAACATCGCATTAAATTGTGGAAAGTGAAATGCGTTTCATAACGTTCTTATTCGGGAGTACAGAGATTTTATATAATACTAACTGACCCGGCAAACGTTGTGTTGCCATATAAATAAAAAAATGTTAAGGTGAACAACGCTTATCACTTAGGGGTATTAAAATAGATAGTAGCCGATTCTCAGACCTACTAAATATGCTTGTAAAATTTGGTGAAAATCGGTAAAACCGTTTCGGAGGAGTACGTTAACTAACATTGTGACACGAGAATTTTATAGATAAGATGTTACAGTTAGAATATTCAATTTTTATACTAGAACTCTATTAAGTAGTCTTCTGTGAAAAGAGCAATAGAACTTTTCTTATTTACAATGTAGATACAATATTTGTCGTTAAATCTATTTTAAAATGTAGGTATAACGGCATTGTGTTCTTATTTCAAGCATGTGGTGAGGCCCATGTTTTGTAAGGTGTTTCTCGTGGTAGCACCACATGTGTATGTTTTTGATAGCCCTGGCATAGCGGTAACACTACCAATCCGACACGTAGGTTCCCGAATCGATTCCTAGCGAGGCGCACATGTAAACAAGTAATTAAGATTTAAGTTTTGTATATTTGTAAGATAGTTCTGTTACCTATGATTTAAGCTTTATGACTTATTATGGCGTAATTGAGACATTTAAATATTTAACTGAGTTTCACCATGACCAAGATCCAACATCCAGCAATTAGCTCTAAATATATCAGCGGTAACTCTTTAGCGCCGATATATTTAGAGCATTATTAAACCGCGTATCGTCAGAATCTATTACATACTAAAAAAGCATGTTTATAAAAACTACGTGTACTGGATATGTGGTGGAAAATGCCAGTGGAAATATGAGTACAGAAACAATATTTATTATTATTGATCATTACAACTATCACACGAAATAGTATACCCTATAACTGCAAATGAAAACGTGATGTATCCTAAAAACACGTGTAGAATTGAATTAAGAGGCCTTAATGCAATTGCACTGGCGAAGTACACAAAGGCGGGGGCGGCCCTTCGATACAAATTGCCGGGCGCATGTCAAGTAATTTAATTGGAACCCTTCGATATGCGTATCGGTGCGAACTATGTACATTAGGCTTAAGTAAATACATGATCTAATTATATTAATGCAATAAAAGTAAGCGAACTACGCGATACAAGGATGTAAGAAGTTTTTGAGAAAATCTATCCTGATAATGTACGTACTAACGGGATTTTTATTGCTGGTTCTGTAATAATGTCCATAGAGTAAATGATTTTCTTATTCGCTTTAAAATTTAAACATAAAATATGCAAACCTGTATTGCGTAAATTTTCTGTTTTTGAAAATTCTTCTTTAATAACATTGATAGGTTTACCCAAAGTTGATCGAGCTTCTGCCTTACATTTCAGCTTACTTCATAGTATCTAGATTTAACAATCAAGAAAAAAACTCGGACATTTTTATTAAGTTAATTAATCAAGCCATCAGTAGTTGAATTCAAATAGAAGTCAAGAAGGTGAGTCGCTACGTGAAGTCAATGATAGAGTTCCATACCTTATAGAAACATGTTGAAAATCTCATATAATAGTGCCATACAATAAAATAGCTTACATAACTGTACCATCTACTTCGTAAATAACACTCACTCAATATTAACGCCGAGATGGTGCGAAAGTGCCTATGTCATCAGAACGTTGCTAATCTTAAGATCGGCTTTCATACTGCAGAGTAGTGAAACTAAAGAAAGTTCGGTCTGGCCTAAGTGTGATCGATCGGAGTTCGTAACGACAGCGCACGTGCACGGCGATGGACTATTGAGGTTTTGTTGATACATACGGGACAATAGATAGGAAGATACTGCTGCGTTTGAACTAAATGTAGATATTTCAATAGATGCTTGATAGATGTATATGAGTTATTTTAAGTCTAGAAAAGTAAGTTTTCTTTAACTGATCCTTATAGTATAAATAAGGTGCCAGTAGAATGACAGTAAGTAGAGTGAGGTACAAGCAAAATATAACTGTAAAAAAAACAATGTGTAAACCATGCAAAATATGTTTACTCAGATCATTATTTGACTTTTATCGATATTATACACAAGTACCTATATAGTTAGTAATTTATATAAAGCAACCGCAGTAGAACATACGGCGAAAGACTCTTTAGGTACTTTTAAAATCGTCAGACATTTAAACATATAATTCAGCGACTTTCTCGCGTCATTTATATTTCCGTGTGTTCTTCCAAAGTATGCGCGCTCCTAATCTGAATGGGAAACCTTTTTATTAAATTGCCGGAGGAGGGCGCAGTACAGCTGGCCTGCTTGTACGGGCTCGCCCGTATCACTACCAATTTACTTACGTCAATTTCACTAATTGCATTGACGCATTACATTATACAATGGAAACCTTTCGTTCGTAAGTAATTTGTTGTGTAACCGAATCCTTGCAAATGTGTTAATTTCTACAGTCGCTATTTGCATTTGCAGGGTTTTTTTTTAATTTCATTCAATTTTCTTCTTTTTTGCAGATTTGTGTTCTGACTTTTATGTTTTTACAGTTAAATTTAATGAGAACTAAAGTATCTATACAACATATAATATAATAAAGTATCAAGCTGTCTAAATATTTTAATGGTAAAATGTAACACATACTTTGTCTATTTCTAAATCATATAACGATCAATCATTGTAGGTCCCTACGTAGTTACTTTCTTTAGTACCTACAGTATATATGAACCTCACTAATCACAGTCAATTGTTATTTCTTTAGTATTTTAACGTAGCTATATTATCTTCATTTTGTGAAGAAAATGTTGTTAAGAAAAACTAAATTGATGTACAATTCAAAATCCATTGATTTCTTGGTGCTTCACGGCACACATAGAAAGTTGTATATATTCTGTCTATAAGTACAATATACTCTATAGTAAATTATTTGCGAGTAGAGTCGAGCGGATATTGCGAATTGCGAGCACGTCCCACGTAGTTTAGCTGTGAGTGGAAAACGGTGTAAGTTTCCCTCGTGGTAACGCACGTATGTTAAGTGGACCAAGCTTTCGTGTTTAGAACGCTGTGAGTTCTCTACTATTTCTAATTGTTGCTAAATAAGTATTAAAGCTATTTTCACTACAACCGTTCACGTCTATGTAGATTTAAATAAAATATTACTCATCATCATGAAGTAAGTTGAAATCGGATTACTTCAGTTAATTACGCAAGGGGTATAATTTTAGATATTATTTTTTGAAATGCTTTTCAAGTTTTAACTTTTATGAATTGATGGATAGTATTATTGCTATCCAAAAAATCTCATGATTTGGTGCATTAATAAATTTATCAGAAATCTTATCTTGGTTGATTGTAAAACCCGAATTGGTTTCTACTTTTCATCTAAGTAAAACCTGAAGTACAATTCGTAGTCAAACATAAAAGCTATTCTGGATCATTAAGTAGTAAATCATGTTTATTTTATATCTTATGAACTATGTACAAGACGCTAAAACATCGTAGTAACGAACCATACGGTAGGCAAATGAAGCCCTTCGCTAGCATCCCCCGGGAGCGCCACCCACCCCATCACAAGCGCCATTGACTTTTCTGCGCAAAACCCCTTCGCTATTACTGCGCTGTTACCATATGTATAGGTATAACAACTGTTCATTACTTCTACGGGTTGTAGGACGATTTTATGTTTTGTAAGAACTTTTGTAACGTTTTCTAATAAATATGTATTGTGCCTTGTTTTTTTTTTCTGAACTGCCTGAAAGAAAACTTGCTTTAAAGAAGATAAATCGTTATGGTTTAATTACCGCAGCGCTACCGCTTCGCCTATTTCTACATTTAAACGGCAGTGCAAATTTGCCGATGTTTTGGTAGTACAAATACTCTAACCAAAATGTAGTAACCAAGTATACTAAGTCAAAGGTCGAAAAATTCTCATGTAGGTACACTATAAAGAAGGGTCTTCAGTCAGGTACTCGTACATACCTACTCCTTTCTTATGTAGGGACGGTATTAGTTTAGTAAATCATTAAGGAGGTTTCTGACAAAAAGATACACTTCTCATATTGATGAGATGTGCATTGTTTGTGGGTTACGTATTTATGTGTGTTAATACCCTTAGTAACCACCGACTTTGTAGAAAATGGGATTATTTCTATTCTAGGCCATCAGACACGGGATCTAATGCTTGTCAAGCATGTTTACTACCATTATTACATTTCAAAAATACCCTACCGTACTTAGAAGTACCTATTAACGATAAGTAAGGATCTGAATAGGACCTTAAATGGCTCGCATAATGAATGTTGGTCGAATACTGTCCATAAACGTCTGACTGATTCGAAGTGAACTAAGGCTATGTTAATAATATAATTAAAAATTTCCTTCGGCCCCTGTCTTTAACTTCAAGACGGAGTATAATTAAACCTTTTATGCATTCGAACAATGATATATTAAAACTATAGATACGTTACATGCCCACTTAACAACACAAAAAGTGAGCGAAACGTGAGCGCATTGACACACATGCACGGTTTTCATTTTACTTACATTATTACTACATAAACAAAATATTTTATAAGGGACAGATCTATTGTAATAATATGATAAAATAAAAAGACAACTAGACGTTTCAAGTTTCATTCATACGTAAATTTTGCGTCTCTGTCATTTTACTTGTGGCGGTAATTGTAAACGTAATCATGGCTGACCAAAAGCGAAAAATAATCAAAATATAATTATTTATTTTTATATATCATTTACTTGTGATATATGAGTCCATGAAGCTTGTTTACTACCTCATAATTTGTACATTTACGCATTGCTCAAGAAGACATTTTGAGGCTTAGAAGACTAAAATAAACGTTTCAATTACTACGCTGCGCGAGATCGACTGGATACGACAAACACCAATTGGTTGCTTTTTTATATTTCAAATTTTGCCCACAGTAACGTATCTTTAGTTATTATATTAATGCATTCGAATGAATAATTAAACCGGCGCTTTGGACTATGTGCGTAGAACTATTATTAGTCGAGTCTATGTAAAGGATTTATGTAAATCCATAAATTGAGTTGGCTTTTATGGACATCGCCGACGTTAGACATAGTATTACAGATTGCTATTGCTACCACTGCATTATCTCGTGATAGTAATATTAATATTAAATCGCAGATACAAATTCAATGTGTATACACGATAAGGTTCTTACTATTTTAAGTACACGAATATAGTCAGTTTTTTTATGTTAAAAGTGGTACAATACAAGCTACTGAATATCTAAATATATGTACAAATTGTACATATATTACATATTGATAATAGTGAATGCTCCGTGAAATATAAAATTTCAAAATATTTAAGTCAGAGTAGATTCTCGCATACATAACTGTTTTTTAACAGCCGCTTCTTTGAAGAGCACCCCCTCACAAAGTGCTTCTTTTCTGGCAAAGGGTAAAGCAGACCTTCAATAGCTCTACAGATTTTTATCAAACTTGACTGAGAACCACCCAAAGTAAGACTTTAAAACACATTAAAGCTGGTATATTTAGAATTTATTTATATACAATATACATATATAAATGAATTTTGTCTGTATGTCCTTTATAGAATCGTAAAATATGCATTTGATCCTGTGATGATCTATAAAAAGTTGTTGTGCATTAGCCCACAAAGGTTTCTGATTTGGTACGCCCAATTTTCGTGAATATTTGTGTAATGTCTTAACTTCAAATTTATTTTAGTTGGTGGCGTAGCAACATCACAGGGTACATCTAGGTAATACCAAAAAGCCCAAATATGATAAGAGGAAAACTTGAAATTTCAAACAGATAATATGACTATGAAAGTAGTAACAACCCTTATTGCGTCGGGGGTTAAATACAAGTATAAATCGATATAGTTTTCCCACAGGCGTAACGAGCGCTACCACTTACCGGATATGGTACACGTGCCGCACCGGAAACTCAGGAATTTTCATTACTTTAGCTGTAATATATGCGTTTTTTGAAACCCCCTTCTTTGTATTTTAAGTGATGTTTGCTAAAAAAAATATTTTTACCATATCGCTAGCGCTAAAGCAATAAAAGTTGCGTAAATTTTTTAGAGTTATTTTTTATTTACTCTTTATTGACCATGTTAAAAACAGTGTGGTACAAAAGGCGGACTTAATGCTAAATAGCACTTTCTCCCAGTCAACCTTAGGGATGTGCAGAAAAAATGAAAGGCGATACAATTATACTAAAATAATAATAATAATAATGACGAGTTAAAATGTTCTTACCCATTTTGATGTTTAACAACTAGTTATGAAATTAACTACAATGTTTATTTTAACCTTATCTCAGTTTGTTTGATAATTTGCTCTTATTGCTTACTTTGTTGTTCTCGCTCTACATTTCTGTTGCTCCAGATTTTTATCTCAAGAAAAATATAATAAGGCTATTTGGTACACAACTCTTTGTACATAGCTGTTACTTATCTTACAAGTGTACCTTATCTTTTAATTACAATTACATCTGTACCCTTAGTATGAGTTTTTACGTTTTTAAAACATAACTGTTTTTGTTGTTTATGTATTTCCCATATATTTCCAATCAGTTCGGATACAACCCGCTAGGGGCGCTGATTGGAAATGTAAGGCAAATACGTAAACAAATACAAA